>NC_044033.1:337007-674014 GCF_901765095.1 Microcaecilia unicolor
ACTCTGCTAAATTGTGTGAAGATATTTACCCGCACTGGCAAGATTTAAGATAAGTGACGATCATTAGCCTGCCACGATTTGCACTGTTATGCGAGCAGATTGACAGCAGTAGAAATTGCCAATAACAAAAGCTGACAATCTTTGAAAAAACAGAGATGGGACAAATAGTAACAAGAAGATAAGCTAATAAAAAATAAAAAAACAAAAAGATAAAAAAAGAAAAAAATTCTTCAGATTATCAGCACTCAAAGGGAGGAAGGGGGTTTTGTCAATGATTACATATTGTCACAAAAGGGTCCTCACCATTGAGTGAGTGAAAATACAAAATTACCCAGTGACCTAATATATGAGACTTCCCCCTATCTCTCTATATAAAAGGCAACACCTGAAGTCTCCAGCCGGAAGTGTGAAGGGGGAGAGCTATCCGGTTTCCCCTTGAGTGTCTGCCCCACCCTCTCTGTAACACAAACAGTCAGTGAAGGAAAACACAGCAAAGCAGTGAAGGACTCAGAGGGGGGAGGGGAGAGAGGGCAGAGGGCAGGAACACACACACTCCCACATGCACACAGAAGAAAACCTTGCTAACCCCCGTTTCATTTGCATCAGAAACGGGGCTTTTTTACTAGTAATAATATAAGAATGCTGAGAGATATAACGTAACAGTAGTTTAGATTACTCTGTCAATTATAGAGTTGTTGACTTCAGATCATTCTATCTACCACAGAGGGGCATAATCGAACGTCGCCGGCCAAATAGTTCACCGGCGATCTATTGTGGCGGCGGCGCTACAGCTGGCCGGAACCGTATTATCGAAAAAGATGGCCGGCCATGTTTTCTTTCGATAATACGCAGTGTTGTTCCTAGGGGGGGGAGGTGGGTGCGGTCCATCCCGGGTGCACGCTGCTGGGGGGGGGGGGGGTGCCGCGCGCGCGCCTGTCCTCCGTTGTTCCATGCTTCTTCTCTGCCCCAGAACAGGTTACTTCCTGTTCCGGAGCAGAGAAGAAGTATGGAACAACGGAGGACAGGTGCGCGCGGCACCCCCCAGCGGCGTGCACCTGGCGGTGCGGGGTCCATCGCAGGGGTGTCCTTTCGCCAGGGGGGGGTCCGCGCTGCATTGGGGGGGGCGCTGGACCCGGGGGGCGGGGCGCATCGGCGATCCGCCCCGGGTGCCAGCCCCCCCAGGAACGCCACTGATAATACGGTTTAGCCCGGCCAAATGCCAGAGATCGCCGGGGTTGAGATTGCCGGTTTTGTTTTTCAGCGATAATGGAAAAAAATGCCGGCCATCTCAAACCCGGCGAAATCCAAGGCATTTGGTCTTGGGAGGAGCCAACATTTGTAGTGCACTGGTCCCCCTCACTTGCCAGGACACCAAATGGGCACCCTAGGTGTCAGTGCGGTGGACTTCAGAAAAAGCTCCCACATGCATAGCTCCCTTACTTTGGGTGCTGAGCCCCCCAACCCCCCCCCAAAAAAAAACCCACTACCCACAAATGTACAACACTACTGTAGCTCTTAGGGGTGAATGGGGGCAACTACATGTGGGTACAGGGGGTTTTGGAGGGCTCCCATTACCAGCACAAGTGTTACAGGTAGGGGGGATGGGCATGGGTCTACCTGCCTTAAGTGCACTGCGGTACCCACTAAAAGTGCTCCAGGGACCTGCATACACGCAGGCCTCTAGGACTTGTTGCTACTACTACTACTACTATTTAGCATTTCTATAGCGCTACAAGGCGTACGCAGCGCTGCACAAACATAGAAGAAAGACAGTCCCTGCTCAAAGAGCTTACAATCTAATAGACAAATAAAATAAAGTTGCTGGTGTATAACCTTGGCACACCAGTTGACACCTGAAGACTAATCTCTTTGAAAACGTCCTTTATTTGAATAAGCACGTTTACTCACAGTTAACTGCAGATCAGAGGTTGTGCCCCACTGGCAAAGAGTCCCCTGGTACTAAGATTAGCAGTAGGTCAGAGCTGGCACAATGGTGTACAATGCCCTCTTTCAACACCATGCAGGGTAAGAACTACGTTCTCTAACGTGGGTAACACAGGAAAGGGAACTAAAACTGGCTTACAAAAATGGCCACTACCGCATGGACTACAACAGGAAACACAACAGGGCACACTCTGACCTAGTAGGCAGGGGGAAAAGCACCATGGGAGTAGAGCCCAGTACCCTACACCCACCACAATGCATTGCTAATGTGACTCTGCAGGGCACCTAACAGAAAAGGTGTCACACTCACCCAAGAGCCACGTCGCAACCAGGGAAAGGCTGTCGGAGGATACAACACATTCTGCTGTCATGGAGGTGGGTACGGCAGTTGAGGCTGGCATACAAGCTGGCAAAAAAGGTTTCTATTTTTATTTTTTTTAGTGTGGGAGGGGATTGGTGACCACTGGGGGAGTACGGGGAGGTCATCCCCGATTCCTTCTGTTGGTCATCTGGTGAGTTGGGGCACCTTTTTGAGGCTTGGTCATGAATGTAAAAGGACCAAGTAAACCCGGCGAAATACTGCTTAACGCCTCTTTTTTTTCCATTATCTGCGAAAGCCGGCCATCTGGTAGCCACGCCCATGCCCGGCCATGTCCCGCCTTCGCTAAGCCACCGACACGCCCCCTTGAACTTTCACTGGCGAGGCGACTGGAAAGCGGCGATGCTATCAAACACGCCGCTTTCGATTATACCAATTTCACCGCTTTTAAGAAATCGCCGGCCATCTCCCGATTTATGTCGGGAAATGGCTGGCGATCACTTTCAAAATAAGCTTGATAGTTGTTTTAAAATACAAATAGCAAGCAGCACAGTATTAGTCGCCAAGTTTATACAAAGTTGATTATTTTCAGTGGAAAATAAATGTATTGGCTGCCTGCTATGTGAATATTCCATCACTGTTTAATTATTGCTACCAAGTAGTAAATATTTAGGGCATATGACTTAAACATAGATTGTTTAAATTTGTTTATCTAGACCTTACATGAACATGGTACTGCTTATTAAACCTGAAGGCAAAACCAAAGTGTGGTTAAACAATTTGGTATAAACTGTGTTGTTTATGACTTTACTTGTTATGAAATGCTTTGAGTCCTACTGATCTGTACATCTGTTGTGTTATTTTGGTGGGTGGAAACAGTCAGGTGGGCTTATAGGGCGGGAAGGGAGTACGGGAGGGGAAGGGTTCATGGGGTATGTTTTCTGTAAACGTTTTTATTGTGCCATGTTGGATGGTTTACTGTTTTTTTCTTGATTTGTGTGAAGCTTATCAACCAACATGTTTTGCTTATAATAAAGATGATTAAAACATAAAAAACTAGTAAAAAAGGCTCGTTTCCGAAACCAATGAAACGGGCGCTAGCATGTGGCTTTTTTTGTGTGTGTGTGTATGTGTCACAGAGTTATTTTGTGTGTGTGTGTGTGTGTGTGAGTGTGTGAGGGTGCGGTGTGTGTGCAGGTTGTTGATGTGTGTCTTTTTTTGTTTTGTTTTTTGCTTGGGGGTTGTGGGATGTGCTGTGCTGTGCTGGCAAAGTGGGTTGGATTGGTGTGTGGCTTTGAGGGTGTGTTTCTGTTGTATTGTGTGTGTGTGGTTTTGTCTGTCATGGAGGTTTGTGGAGGGGGTTTTTTCTGTTGGTGAAATGTAAATGTGGTTGTAGGGGGGTCAGCCTTTGCTGAGTGGTGTTTTTTTTTCCCAGGTTTTTTTTTTGTGTGTTGTGCTGAGGCAGCAGTGTTGTTTTAGATGGGCGTAAGGTAGAGGAGCATGTTCTTTGTCTGTTGGTATTTTTTTGCCGTTTCATGGCTGCTGTAGGGGAACGCTGGAAGAGAAATGTGCTGTTGGAAGCAGCGCCATCTTTTTCCATTGGGCTGGAGTTCTGGGCATCCTGGAGGTGGGTGACGGCTTGCCTGAGGACGGGGATGGTTGTTTTAAGTTGGTGGAAGGGAGAAGAGCACGGTCTCGGGCCGTCGGGGGGTGATCCGGTATATTTGGTCCATTTCAGGCCGGTTGCAGGGGAATGCTGGAACATTTATGCGCAGCAGGAATCAGCGCCGTCTTTTTCCGGGTGCTCGTGGAATCCCCGAGGTGGGAGACAGCTTGCCTGAGGCTGGGGATGGTTGGGCACGTCCTTGGCCGCTTCGGCAAAAGGGGAAGAGGAAGGGGGTGGGGAGTTACCTGCAGCCACCTGAGAAACCATGTATTCTTTGTTTGTTGTGTATTATTAGTTTGCATTTCTGTTGAAGAAAGAGTGGATGCCTTTCGAATGATGGAGGTGGTGTGTCGGTGTGCGGTTGTTTCGTTAGTTTGGCAGCCAGTCTCCAGCGATTCCTAGGCAGGGAAGGAGTACTCCTCCCCCTTCCTTGGTCGCTGTTTGCTGCTGGCTGGGTCGCGGGTAATCCTTCCAGCTGGGTCGCAGCTTGTCCTGTTCGCCCACATCCCAGATGGTGACGGGCACGTTGTTTTCCGGCTCCTCCGACTCCATGTCTAGCGATCCCAAATATAGTCTTTGCTATAGGCCCTCTGGCACTCTTCAGTACTGGCATTAGGCATTTAAAAATTTCTTCCCCCCCCCCCTCCTCCGGTCTATTTTTGCACATACCCACAGCAGGAATATTCTTCTCTCGTTCCAGCGGTGGTTCTGTGCTCTCCGTGCTGCACAGATAATGAGCCATTCTGCTGGGGAATGCTCCTCCCTTATTGTCACGTAGTTTCCTCTGATTGATCCATGTTACGTTGCCTAGTGTTGCCTGGGAACGGTGTTGTGATGGTCCTTTGTGTTTCAGAATGTTGAGGGTGTTTTTTCTGATTGGTCCGTCATGCGAGGGCGGGGCAGAGAGACATGGTCAGTGTTGTGGCTTCACCACCATGAATCCATGAACCCTTCAGGGAGTGACTGAGTGACTTCAGAACGTTGTCTTCAGAACGTTGAGGGTGAGTTTTATTATAGTAGATAAGTTTTGAATGTTAATGAATTCTATTATTCTGTCTCACTGTATTTCCAGTTTTGGCACCAATTAGTTATATTTCAACAAATGAGAGATCTGTTTGACAGAAAATATTTTTATTATTTTGACTTATAAACCACTTGTCCCTGAAACATGATCAAAACCATACCCTCTCCAAAGGACATTACACGATGTGAATCATGTGATACCCGCAAGCGAGCCTTCTCTGGAGTAGCCCCCACACTCTGGAATGTACTGCGCTTAACACAAGACTATCTCTACTTCAGGAAGAAGGTAAAAGCTTGGATCTCCAACCAGGCCTTTACTGGAAGAAGTAACTAACTCTTTAGTCTCACTCACACACACGAGTACTCAGGCTGCGCAATCAATTACCTTACTTTCTAACTCTTCCTACTTTCTTACCCTTCTATATGTTACATCTTTGCTTTACCCTTCGCTATCACTTAATGTTCTAGTGTACAACGCTGTGTACGTCTAGTGGCGCTATAGAAATGATAAGTAGTAGTGTTGACATGGTAAATCGTATACAATGCCATACTTTGTATTGTTTTTGAATATTTTTACTGCTGTAATTGTCTATTGCTCATGTTTGAGCTATTCTTACTGTACATCGCCTTGAATGATTTCCTTTAAAAAGGCGGTAAATAAATCCTAATAAATAAATAATAATAAATAAATCAGAATAAACCATTTGTGTATCTAAAAGGTAAATGTCTACAAAACAGATGAAGATGTGATTCCATGTGCCCCAATGAAAGGATAGTTTAATTCTACTTCCATTTAATTTCAATATATTCCATCATCTTTATAACACCAGGCTTCTCAAGGCAGATTGCAACATTTAAGATGAACCTATCAGGAAACAGGATATCCTCACTGAAATTTGGCCATCTGTATTGTATACAGTGTATTTATTTAATTTTTAGTGTAGAAAAAATAGCAAAAAATAGAGAGTTTAAAATGGCTGTTTCTATCAGCTATAATAATTTTAAAGCTGTTTTAGTGATATTCAATAGTTATGTAATGATATTTATATCTACATATGGGAAGCTCTCAAATAAATGAAAAAGCTATCCCAATAAGTAAAAAAATAAACAAAATAAACCCTTTTGTCCTCCACGTTTTAAGGCACGGCCTATCCAACTGTAACGTCCTCCTTCTCCTCCACTTCTTACTCCAGGCTTCGCTCCTTTTCTCTCACGGCACCTTACGCCTGGAATAGACTTCCTGCACCTATACGTCTAGCTCCATCTCTACCTGTTTTCAAATCTATGCTGAAAACCCACCTTTTCAGTGCTGCTTTTAGCTCCTAGCCACAATTGCCCTCCCCTTGTCCCTTCCTCCCTTCTCACCCATTACTTCCCTCACCCGTAACTGTCTTGTCTGTCTGTATTATTTAGATGTAAGCTCTTTTGAGCAGGGACTGTCTCTTTGTATCAGGTGTTCAGCGCTGCGTGTGTCTGGTAGCGCTATACAAATGCTAATAATAATAATAACAGCTTTAGACTTGTTACAGATGGACCAACAACAAAAAAACGACAATGTGGATGCAGCAGCTCATAGGTTTGCTTGCTTTGTTTTGAGTGTACTATATATGACAGCTACGTGGGGGAGTGGAAACAGAGATTAAGCTCACTTCCATTCCTGTCTATTAAACCTCCTTGCAGCAGCTCATAGGTTTGCTTGCTTTGTCTTGAGTGTATAGCAATGACGGCTGCATGGGGGAGTGGAAACAGAGATTCACCAAATTGGCTTCCTTGCTAACCGTGGACTAGAGAGGCTCACTTCCACTCCTGTCTATTAAACTTTCTTGCAGCAGCAGTTCATAGGTTTGCTTGCTTTGTCTTGAGTGAATGTCTATGATGGCTGTGTAGGGGAGTAGAAACAGAGATTAGTCAAATTGGCTTCCTTGCTTACAGTGGACTAGATAGGCTCACTTCCACTCCTGTCTTTTTGAGGCAGCATGGGCAGAGAAATTATATTAATTGGTGTTTAAAAGTTTGGTTCAGTTCTGCAAGTGATGGAGGAATGCCCTCTGGTTTCAATTGCTCAAGAATGTCTAGCTTTTGCTAGACTAGAGTTTAAAAGGTCAGAGAGAAGTAATTATTTACCACATCTGAAGGCCATTGGGCATAGTGGATAATCTCCAGGGATCAACAAGCAAGCAGTGTTAGAAGATAGCTTTAAAAAGATTAGGCTAATGTTGATTAGAAGAAAATAGAGTACATTTAAATAATTCTAGATGAGTTAGATTGTGTCTTATAAGGAATTCTGATTTCTGCTTATTTTAGAATATGTTTTATTCTGTGCAATTAATAAGTTCTATTTCTATGTAGAATATCTTTTCAATTCAACTTTGTCTGACCTTTCAAGTGATATTTCTACAAGTGTAAATAGATCATCTGGTTTGAATTATCCACAGTCCTAGCTAGGTGAAAGAGGTCAGGAAAAGTCAACTTTGTTCCTTGATGAATAGCTAAGTGTAGGACTGGTCCTGAAAGTAATAACAAACTATATCTGTGTGAGATTAAGCAAGATTGGCCCCTTGACCCCTTAATGAATGCCAGAACCCAGTTAGTATGAAGTTGATTGGGAAACTGATTATGTGAATAATAAAATGCCAAGAGATAGGTGCCATAATGTCTAGTGTGAGAGGCCCCAGGTCATAGGTCAGTTTAGAAAATATCAAACCTATGTAAATGATATTTTTAAGTAATGTGTAAGTCAGGATTAGTTCAAGGCAGGGTAATTAATCTATTCTTTACCATCTGGAAAGTAAGGGGGGCTAGAGGGGTTTGAAACTGTATATAACTGGGAGCAGAAGCAGCTTACGTTAGAAGAAAGAAGGAGAGAGCTAAGAAGAAGAGAAGGAGCTGAGACAGAAGCCATCAGATCCAGAGAGCTGAGAAAGAGAAGAAGAGACTTAGTGCTGATGTTCTACTTTGTTTGCTGGCAAATAAAGAAGATTTCTCCCTCATTCTGGTGTGTGCTGTTTGACTCCTGAAGTACCACAGATTCTGCTAACAATAGTGGTAATTCCTGCAACATTTTAAACCTCCTTGCAGCAGTTCATTTATTTATTGTATTTATTTATTCATAATTTTTATTAGTTTTATACATTACTTTACAGAAATTATCATACTGCAAAAGTATAATACAGCCATTAGAAAATAATAATACAGCAAATTATCTAAGTAAAATCAAATATTGGCTTCCTTAGACCTCAATAATAGGGGGGCAGGAAATAGTGAAGTTATACAAATTCGTAACATTATAAATGAAAATTTGGTTCCGTCAGTCCCATTATAATTCTAACTCTATCGTTGTTTAGTGTCTAGAAAAGTCTGAAGCTGTTCAGGGATATAATATATATATTTAACTTGATTCAACCTGATGACACATTTGCATGGGTAAGCCAGGAGGAAAGAGCCTCCCAATTCCAACACCTTTGACCTCATAGATAGAAACTTTTTACGTTTTTCTTGTGTGGATTTAGTCACGTCCGGGTAGAGCCAGATCTTTTGGCCTGCAAATTCTCGATTAGTAGATTTAAAGTAAAGGCGCATAACTGCGTTTAAATCCTGTTGAAATACAAAGGAAATTATCAATGTCCCCCTTTCTGGTGATTCCTCAATTGTTTGCTCCAGAATAGCTGTAACATTTTGTAAATCAATAGAATTTCCTGTCCGAACTTTTTTCATCGTACTTGGTATATAATAGATTTTATCCAGAGGAGGAAACACTTCTTGGGGGAAATTTAAATTTTCTTTTAAATATCTCTGAAACAAATCCTTTGGAGATTCTCCCAGTATTTTAGGAAAATTCAACATTCGAAGATTCAATCTCCTATTGAAATTCTCTACCTGCTCCAATTTTCTTCTAATTTCCATATTGTCTTTTACCACTGCTATTTTAAATTCTTCTGTTTGCTTTGTCTCTGTCTGTAAGGCCTCAATCTTTGAAGTAAAATCTTGTTTTGCCAAATCTAGGGAACCTTTCACTTCCTGGATGTTAAGATTTAAAGTCTTTACCTCATCAGCAGATTGTCTCAAAGTTTGTTCAATTTCCAATAATTTCAGCCAGATCTTGCCCAGGCTCACCTCCGTCTCCTCTGCAGCTGCAGTTCTCTTTACAGAGCTAGGCTCCCCTCTGGGCTCCCCGGGATAGCCCTTTCCGGGCTCCACGAGAAACCCCGACTCGCTCAGAGCAGTTGCAGGGCATGGAGGCGTCGTAGAAGGCGGGGAGAGAGAAATGTCTATTTCCTGCGGGGAGGTCGCTTCACCGACCCCACCCGCTAAGGACTCCGCACCGCTTCTTCGGGACAATGCAGGGAAGAAGCGTTCCAAACCTCCGCTTGCCGGTGTGGACGTCGCGGGGTGAAGGGGAATCCCCCGAGTCGTCCCTTTACGCTTGGTATGCGGCATTAAGAAAGCAGGTATATAATTATATATTCTACAAGCAGGCAAAGGCAGGAGCTCTCCTTCAACACGTCTGCTCACGGCGCCATCTTGACACGCCCACCGTATTTATTTATTTATAGCATTTGTATCCCACATTATCCCACCTATTTGCAGGCTCAATATGGCTTACATAGTTTTATTATGACAATAAGATTACAATAAGATTCCACTCCTGTCTATTAAACCTCCTTTCAGCAGCTCATAGGTTTGCTTGCTTTGTTTTGAGTGTACTGGATGACAGCTGTGTGGGGGGAGTGGAAATAGAAATTAACCAAATTGGCTTCCTTTGCTACAGTGGACTAGATAAACTCACTTCCACTCCTGTCTATTAAACCTCTTTTCAGCAGCTCATAGGTTTGCTTGCTTTGTCTTGAGTGTATAGCAATGACGGCTGCATGGGTTAGTGGAAACAGAGATTAGCCAAATTGGCTTCCTTGCTTACAGTGGACTAGATAGGCTCACTTCCACTCCTGTCTATTAAACCTCCTTGCAGCAGCTCATAGGTTTGCTTGCTTTGTTTTGAGTGAATGGCAATGACGGCTGCGAGGGGGAGTGGAAACAGAGATTAACCAAATTGGCTTCCTTGCTTACAGTGGACTAGATAGGCTCACTTCCACTCCTGTCTATTAAACCTCCTTGCAGTAGCTCATAGGTTTGCTTGCTTTGTTTTGAGTGTATAGAAATGACGACTGCGAGGGGGAGTGGAAACGGAGATTAACCAAAGTGGCTTCCTTGCTTACAGTGGACTAGATAGGCTCACTTCCACTCCTGCCTATTAAACCTCCTTGCACCAGCTCATAGGTTTGCTTGCTTTGTTTTGAGTGAATGGCAATGATGGCTGCGAGGAGGAGTGGAAACAGAGATTAACCAAATTGGCTTCCTTGTTTACAGTGGACTACATAGGCTCACTTCCACTCCTGTCTATTAAACCTCCTTGCAGCAGCTCATAGGTTTGTTTGCTTTGTTTTGAGTGTGCTAGATATGATGGCTACACGGGAGAATGGAAACAGAGATTAGGCTCACTTCCACTCCTGTCTATTAAACCTCCTTGCAGCAGCTCATAGGTTTGTTTGCTTGAGTGAATGGCAATGACGGCTGCGAGAGGGAGTGGAAACAGAGATTAACCAAATTGGCTTCCTTGCTTACAGTGGACTAGATAGGCTCACTTCCACTCCTGTCTATTAAACCTCCTTGCAGTAGCTCATAGGTTTGCTTGCTTTGTTTTGAGTGTATAGAAATGACGGCTGGGAGGAGGAGTGGAAACAGAGATTAACCAAATTGGCTTCCTTGCTTACAGTGGACTAGATAGGCTCACTTCCACTCCTGTCTATTAAACCTCCTTGCAGCAGCTCATAGTTTGGCATGCTTTGTTTTGAGTGTACTGGATGACGGCTGCATGGGGGGGGGGGGGGGAGTGGAAACAGAGATTAACCAAATTGGCTTCCTTGCTTACAGTGGACTAGATAGGCTCACTTCCACTCCTGTCTATTAAACCTCCTTGCAGCAGTTCATAGCTTTGCTTGCTTTGTTTTGAGTGTACTAGATATGACGGCTACACGGGAGAGTGGAAACAGAGATTAGGCTCACTTCCACTCCTGTCTATTAAACCTCCTTGCAGTAGCTCATAGGTTTGCTTGCTGTGAATTGAGTGTATGTAGCGTTACCATATTTGCCCTAAGAAAAAAGAGGACACATGCCCCGCCCCCTTGATACACCTCTTCCCCGCCCCATCCCGCCCATGCCCCGCCCCTTGCCCCGCCCCTATTCTATCTTATAACTTTAAGTTGCTTTGCACATAATACCTAAAAACATTACCAGAACTCAAACAGCATCAATCCAACCTATGAAAAAGCAACACTGCAAATATGTCAGAATCTACAAAGATATTGTATCTTAAGCCCATAGTTAACACGCTTGTCTTTTAAGGAAAGAAAGAGAGAAGTTAGAACAAACCTTTGTAGCCTTTCTATTTTTTTTTTCTGTATATTCCGCTCCCGTTGCAGGCAGGCAAGTTAGACAGCAGAGGATACCACTTGTACAGATAGATGAGGAGAGGAACAGTAAGGAAGCCCTGAGTTGAAAAAGATAGCACAGAGAAGCTGGCCGACATTTGTGCACCTTTGTTCCAATAATCCAAATGAAATCGAGAACAGGAGGATTTATTTTAAGCAACGGGGAGAGAGAAACCAATTGAATTACCCAGCCAGTTCCATTCTGGTCTCCCCCCCCAGGCGGGCCCCAGTTTTCTTCTACTTTAACAATTACTTCTATCTCCGGTTTTATTACTTCCCCCCCCCCCCAATCCCCACACCGCGACTGCCTGCCAACAAGTGAAGCAAGTAGCAGCTACATCAAGAAAGTGGCTCAGTCCGTCCGACCCCAGCCAGACCCACACAACTCGGATAAAAAACAAATTTACCTCGTGGCTGCAGCAGCAGCAGCAGCAGCAGCAGCAGCAGGCGGCACTACGTACTAGTTGACTCGTGCGTGCAGGAGGACTGAGGACGGAGGGAGGGCGGATCGATCAATTAATCAGCTGACTGGGGCGTGTACGTCATCACGCACGGACGCTGCACGTCGGACGAGGGGAGGAGACTGAAAGTCAGGAGGAGGAGCGGAGGAGGAGGAGAAAACCCGGACAAAGCCAGCAAACAAAGAAATCCGCCCGGACTCCCGACAGCGCCCTCAAAAAGAGGACATGTCCGGGGAAATCCGGACAAATGGTAACCCTAAGTGTATGGCAATGACAGCTTCAGGGGGAATGGAAACAAAGATTAGCCAATTGGCTTCCTTGCTTACAGTGGACTAGATAGGCTCACTTCCACTCCTGTCTATTAAACCTCCTGGCAGCAGCTCATAGGTTTGCTTGCTTTGTTTTGAGTGTACTAGATATGACGGCTACACGGGAGAGTGGAAACAGAGATTAGGCTCACTTCCACTCCTGTCTATTAAACCTCCTTGCAGTAGCTCATAGGTTTGCTTGCTTTGTTTTGAGTGTATAGAAATGACGGCTGCGAGGAGGAGTGGAAACAGAGATTAGGCTCACTTCCACCCTTGTCTATTAAACCTCCTGGCTGCAGCTCATAGGTTTGCTTGCTTTGTTTTGAGTGAATGGCAATGATGGCTGCGAGGAGGAGTGGAAACAGAGATTAACCAAATTGGCTTCCTTGCTTACAGTGGACTACATAGGCTCACTTCCACTCCTGTCTATTAAACCTCCTTGCAGCAGCTCATAGGTTTGTTTGCTTTGTTTTGAGTGTGCTAGATATGACGGCTACACGGGAGAATGGAAACAGAGATTAGGCTCACTTCCACTCCTGTCTATTAAACTTCCTTGCAGCAGCTCATAGTTTGGCATGCTTTGTTTTGAGTGTACTGGATGACGGCTGCATGGGGGGGGGGGGGAGTGGAAACAGAGATTAACCAAATTGGCTTCCTTGCTTACAGTGGACTAGATAGGCTCACTTCCACTCCTGTCTATTAAACCTCCTTGCAGCAGCTCATAGTTTGGCATGCTTTGTTTTGAGTGTACTAGATATGACGGCTACACGGGAGAGTGGAAACAGAGATTAGGCTCACTTCCACTCCTGTCTATTAAACCTCCTTGCAGTAGCTCATAGGTTTGCTTGCTTTGTTTTGAGTGTATAGAAATGACGGCTGCGAGGAGGAGTGGAAACAGAGATTAGGCTCACTTCCACTCCTGTCTATTAAACCTCCTTGCAGTAGCTCATAGGTTTGCTTGCTGTGAATTGAGTGTATGGCAATGACAGCTTCAGGGGGAATGGAAACAGAGATTAACCAAATTGGCTTCCTTGCTTACAGTGGACTAGATAGGCTCACTTCCACTCCTGTCTATTAAACCTCCTTGCAGCAGCTCATAGTTTGGCATGCTTTGTTTTGAGTGTACTGGATGACGGCTGCATGGGGGGGGGGGGGAGTGGAAACAGAGATTAACCAAATTGGCTTCCTTGCTTACAGTGGACTAGATAGGCTCACTTCCACTCCTGTCTATTAAACCTCCTTGCAGCAGCTCATAGTTTGGCATGCTTTGTTTTGAGTGTACTAGATATGACGGCTACACGGGAGAGTGGAAACAGAGATTAGGCTCACTTCCACTCCTGTCTATTAAACCTCCTTGCAGTAGCTCATAGGTTTGTTTGCTTGCTTTGTTTTGAGTGTATAGAAATGACGGCTGCGAGGAGGAGTGGAAACAGAGAATAACCAAAGTGGCTTCCTTGCTTACAGTGGACTAGATAGGCTCACTTCCACTCCTGTCTATTAAACCTCCTGGCTGCAGCTCATAGGTTTGCTTGCTGTGAATTGAGTGTACTAGATATGACGGCTACACTGGAGAGTGGAAACAGAGATTAGGCTCACTTCCACTCCTGTCTATTAAACCTCCTTGCAGCAGTTCATAGCTTTGCTTGCTTTGTTTTGAGTGTACTAGATATGACGGCTACACGGGAGAGTGGAAACAGAGATTAGGCTCACTTCCACTCCTGTCTATTAAACCTCCTTGCAGTAGCTCATAGGTTTGTTTGCTTGCTTTGTTTTGAGTGTACTAGATATGACGGCTACACGGGAGAGTGGAAACAGAGATTAGGCTCACTTCCACTCCTGTCTATTAAACCTCCTTGCAGTAGCTCATAGGTTTGTTTGCTTGCTTTGTTTTGAGTGTATAGAAATGACGGCTGCGAGGAGGAGTGGAAACAGAGATTAACCAAATTGGCTTCCTTGCTTACAGTGGACTAGATAGGCTCACTTCCACTCCTGTCTATTAAACCTCCTTGCAGCAGCTCATAGTTTGGCATGCTTTGTTTTGAGTGTACTGGATGACGGCTGCATGGGGGGGGGGGAGTGGAAACAGAGATTAACCAAATTGGCTTCCTTGCTTACAGTGGACTAGATAGGCTCACTTCCACTCCTGTCTATTAAACCTCCTTGCAGCAGCTCATAGTTTGGCATGCTTTGTTTTGAGTGTACTAGATATGACGGCTACACGGGAGAGTGGAAACAGAGATTAGGCTCACTTCCACTCCTGTCTATTAAACCTCCTTGCAGCAGTTCATAGCTTTGCTTGCTTTGTTTTGAGTGTACTAGATATGACGGCTACACGGGAGAGTGGAAACAGAGATTAGGCTCACTTCCACTCCTGTCTATTAAACCTTCTTGCAGTAGCTCATAGGTTTGCTTGCTTTGTTTTGAGTGTATAGAAATGACGGCTGCGAGGAGGAGTGGAAACAGAGATTAGGCTCACTTCCACTCCTGTCTATTAAACCTCCTGGCTGCAGCTCATAGGTTTGCTTGCTTTGTTTTGAGTGTATAGATATGACGGCTGCGAGGAGGAGTGGAAACAGAGATTAGGCTCACTTCCACTCCTGTCTATTAAACCTCCTTGCAGTAGCTCATAGGTTTGCTTGCTGTGAATTGAGTGTATGGCAATGACAGCTTCAGGGGGAATGGAAACAGAGATTAACCAAATTGGCTTCCTTGCTTACAGTGGACTAGATAGGCTCACTTCCACTCCTGTCTATTAAACCTCCTTGCAGCAGCTCATAGTTTGGCATGCTTTGTTTTGAGTGTACTGGATGACGGCTGCATGGGGGGGGGGGGGAGTGGAAACAGAGATTAACCAAATTGGCTTCCTTGCTTACAGTGGACTAGATAGGCTCACTTCCACTCCTGTCTATTAAACCTCCTTGCAGCAGCTCATAGGTTTGCTTGCTTTGTTTTGAGTGTATAGAAATGACGGCTGCGAGGAGGAGTGGAAACAGAGAATAACCAAAGTGGCTTCCTTGCTTACAGTGGACTAGATAGGCTCACTTCCACTCCTGTCTATTAAACCTCCTTGCAGTAGCTCATAGGTTTGCTTGCTTTGTTTTGAGTGAATGGCAATGATGGCTGCGAGGAGGAGTGGAAACAGAGATTAACCAAATTGGCTTCCTTGCTTACAGTGGACTAGATAGGCTCACTTCCACTCCTGTCTATTAAACCTCCTTGCAGCAGCTCATAGGTTTGCTTGCTTTGTTTTGAGTGAATGGCAATGATGGCTGCGAGGAGGAGTGGAAACAGAGATTAACCAAATTGGCTTCCTTGCTTACAGTGGACTACATAGGCTCACTTCCACTCCTGTCTATTAAACCTCCTTGCAGCAGCTCATAGGTTTGTTTGCTTTGTTTTGAGTGTGCTAGATATGACGGCTACACGGGAGAATGGAAACAGAGATTAGGCTCATTTCCACTCCTGTCTATTAAACTTCCTTGCAGCAGCTCATAGTTTGGCATGCTTTGTTTTGAGTGTACTGGATGACGGCTGCATGGGGGGGGGGGGAGTGGAAACAGAGATTAACCAAATTGGCTTCCTTGCTTACAGTGGACTAGATAGGCTCACTTCCACTCCTGTCTATTAAACCTCCTTGCAGCAGCTCATAGTTTGGCATGCTTTGTTTTGAGTGTACTAGATATGACGGCTACACGGGAGAGTGGAAACAGAGATTAGGCTCACTTCCACTCCTGTCTATTAAACCTCCTTGCAGTAGCTCATAGGTTTGCTTGCTTTGTTTTGAGTGTATAGAAATGACGGCTGCGAGGAGGAGTGGAAACAGAGATTAGGCTCACTTCCACTCCTGTCTATTAAACCTCCTTGCAGTAGCTCATAGGTTTGCTTGCTGTGAATTGAGTGTATGGCAATGACAGCTTCAGGGGGAATGGAAACAGAGATTAACCAAATTGGCTTCCTTGCTTACAGTGGACTAGATAGGCTCACTTCCACTCCTGTCTATTAAACCTCCTTGCAGCAGCTCATAGTTTGGCATGCTTTGTTTTGAGTGTACTAGATATGACGGCTACACGGGAGAGTGGAAACAGAGATTAGGCTCACTTCCACTCCTGTCTATTAAACCTCCTTGCAGTAGCTCATAGGTTTGTTTGCTTGCTTTGTTTTGAGTGTATAGAAATGACGGCTGCGAGGAGGAGTGGAAACAGAGATTAACCAAATTGGCTTCCTTGCTTACAGTGGACTAGATAGGCTCACTTCCACTCCTGTCTATTAAACCTCCTTGCAGCAGCTCATAGTTTGGCATGCTTTGTTTTGAGTGTACTGGATGACGGCTGCATGGGGGGGGGGAGTGGAAACAGAGATTAACCAAATTGGCTTCCTTGCTTACAGTGGACTAGATAGGCTCACTTCCACTCCTGTCTATTAAACCTCCTTGCAGCAGCTCATAGTTTGGCATGCTTTGTTTTGAGTGTACTAGATATGACGGCTACACGGGAGAGTGGAAACAGAGATTAGGCTCACTTCCACTCCTGTCTATTAAACCTCCTTGCAGTAGCTCATAGGTTTGTTTGCTTGCTTTGTTTTGAGTGTATAGAAATGACGGCTGCGAGGAGGAGTGGAAACAGAGAATAACCAAAGTGGCTTCCTTGCTTACAGTGGACTAGATAGGCTCACTTCCACTCCTGTCTATTAAACCTCCTGGCTGCAGCTCATAGGTTTGCTTGCTGTGAATTGAGTGTACTAGATATGACGGCTACACGGGAGAGTGGAAACAGAGATTAGGCTCACTTCCACTCCTGTCTATTAAACCTCCTTGCAGCAGTTCATAGCTTTGCTTGCTTTGTTTTGAGTGTACTAGATATGACGGCTACACGGGAGAGTGGAAACAGAGATTAGGCTCACTTCCACTCCTGTCTATTAAACCTTCTTGCAGTAGCTCATAGGTTTGCTTGCTTTGTTTTGAGTGTATAGAAATGACGGCTGCGAGGAGGAGTGGAAACAGAGATTAGGCTCACTTCCACTCCTGTCTATTAAACCTCCTGGCTGCAGCTCATAGGTTTGCTTGCTTTGTTTTGAGTGTATAGATATGACGGCTGCGAGGAGGAGTGGAAACAGAGATTAGGCTCACTTCCACTCCTGTCTATTAAACCTCCTTGCAGTAGCTCATAGGTTTGCTTGCTGTGAATTGAGTGTATGGCAATGACAGCTTCAGGGGGAATGGAAACAGAGATTAACCAAATTGGCTTTCTTGCTTACAGTGGACTAGATAGGCTCACTTCCACTCCTGTCTACTAAACCTCCTTGCAGCAGCTCATAGTTTGGCATGCTTTGTTTTGAGTGTACTGGATGACGGCTGCATGGGGGGGGGGGGGAGTGGAAACAGAGATTAACCAAATTGGCTTCCTTGCTTACAGTGGACTAGATAGGCTCACTTCCACTCCTGTCTATTAAACCTCCTTGCAGCAGCTCATAGGTTTGCTTGCTTTGTTTTGAGTGTATAGAAATGACGGCTGCGAGGAGGAGTGGAAACAGAGAATAACCAAAGTGGCTTCCTTGCTTACAGTGGACTAGATAGGCTCACTTCCACTCCTGTCTATTAAACCTCCTTGCAGTAGCTCATAGGTTTGCTTGCTTTGTTTTGAGTGAATGGCAATGATGGCTGCGAGGAGGAGTGGAAACAGAGATTAACCAAATTGGCTTCCTTGCTTACAGTGGACTAGATAGGCTCACTTCCACTCCTGTCTATTAAACCTCCTTGCAGCAGCTCATAGGTTTGCTTGCTTTGTTTTGAGTGAATGGCAATGATGGCTGCGAGGAGGAGTGGAAACAGAGATTAACCAAATTGGCTTCCTTGCTTACAGTGGACTACATAGGCTCACTTCCACTCCTGTCTATTAAACCTCCTTGCAGCAGCTCATAGGTTTGTTTGCTTTGTTTTGAGTGTGCTAGATATGACGGCTACACGGGAGAATGGAAACAGAGATTAGGCTCATTTCCACTCCTGTCTATTAAACTTCCTTGCAGCAGCTCATAGTTTGGCATGCTTTGTTTTGAGTGTACTGGATGACGGCTGCATGGGGGGGGGGGAGTGGAAACAGAGATTAACCAAATTGGCTTCCTTGCTTACAGTGGACTAGATAGGCTCACTTCCACTCCTGTCTATTAAACCTCCTTGCAGCAGCTCATAGTTTGGCATGCTTTGTTTTGAGTGTACTAGATATGACGGCTACACGGGAGAGTGGAAACAGAGATTAGGCTCACTTCCACTCCTGTCTATTAAACCTCCTTGCAGTAGCTCATAGGTTTGCTTGCTTTGTTTTGAGTGTATAGAAATGACGGCTGCGAGGAGGAGTGGAAACAGAGATTAGGCTCACTTCCACTCCTGTCTATTAAACCTCCTTGCAGTAGCTCATAGGTTTGCTTGCTGTGAATTGAGTGTATGGCAATGACAGCTTCAGGGGGAATGGAAACAGAGATTAACCAAATTGGCTTCCTTGCTTACAGTGGACTAGATAGGCTCACTTCCACTCCTGTCTATTAAACCTCCTTGCAGCAGCTCATAGTTTGGCATGCTTTGTTTTGAGTGTACTGGATGACGGCTGCATGGGGGGGGGGGGAGTGGAAACAGAGATTAACCAAATTGGCTTCCTTGCTTACAGTGGACTAGATAGGCTCACTTCCACTCCTGTCTATTAAACCTCCTTGCAGCAGCTCATAGTTTGGCATGCTTTGTTTTGAGTGTACTAGATATGACGGCTACACGGGAGAGTGGAAACAGAGATTAGGCTCACTTCCACTCCTGTCTATTAAACCTCCTTGCAGTAGCTCATAGGTTTGTTTGCTTGCTTTGTTTTGAGTGTATAGAAATGACGGCTGCGAGGAGGAGTGGAAACAGAGATTAACCAAATTGGCTTCCTTGCTTACAGTGGACTAGATAGGCTCACTTCCACTCCTGTCTATTAAACCTCCTTGCAGCAGCTCATAGTTTGGCATGCTTTGTTTTGAGTGTACTGGATGACGGCTGCATGGGGGGGGGAGTGGAAACAGAGATTAACCAAATTGGCTTCCTTGCTTACAGTGGACTAGATAGGCTCACTTCCACTCCTGTCTATTAAACCTCCTTGCAGCAGCTCATAGTTTGGCATGCTTTGTTTTGAGTGTACTAGATATGACGGCTACACGGGAGAGTGGAAACAGAGATTAGGCTCACTTCCACTCCTGTCTATTAAACCTCCTTGCAGTAGCTCATAGGTTTGCTTGCTTTGTTTTGAGTGTATAGAAATGACGGCTGCGAGGAGGAGTGGAAACAGAGAATAACCAAAGTGGCTTCCTTGCTTACAGTGGACTAGATAGGCTCACTTCCACTCCTGTCTATTAAACCTCCTTGCAGTAGCTCATAGGTTTGCTTGCTTTGTTTTGAGTGTATAGAAATGACGGCTGCGAGGGGGAGTGGAAACGGAGATTAACCAAAGTGGCTTCCTTGCTTACAGTGGACTAGATAGGCTCACTTCCACTCCTGCCTATTAAACCTCCTTGCACCAGCTCATAGGTTTGCTTGCTTTGTTTTGAGTGAATGGCAATGATGGCTGCGAGGAGGAGTGGAAACAGAGATTAACCAAATTGGCTTCCTTGCTTACAGTGGACTACATAGGCTCACTTCCACTCCTGTCTATTAAACCTCCTTGCAGCAGCTCATAGGTTTGTTTGCTTTGTTTTGAGTGTGCTAGATATGACGGCTACACGGGAGAATGGAAACAGAGATTAGGCTCACTTCCACTCCTGTCTATTAAACTTCCTTGCAGCAGCTCATAGTTTGGCATGCTTTGTTTTGAGTGTACTGGATGACGGCTGCATGGGGGGGGGGGAGTGGAAACAGAGATTAACCAAATTGGCTTCCTTGCTTACAGTGGACTAGATAGGCTCACTTCCACTCCTGTCTATTAAACCTCCTTGCAGCAGCTCATAGTTTGGCATGCTTTGTTTGAGTGTACTAGATATGACGGCTACACGGGAGAGTGGAAACAGAGATTAGGCTCACTTCCACTCCTGTCTATTAAACCTCCTTGCAGTAGCTCATAGGTTTGCTTGCTTTGTTTTGAGTGTATAGAAATGACGGCTGCGAGGAGGAGTGGAAACAGAGATTAGGCTCACTTCCACTCCTGTCTATTAAACCTCCTTGCAGTAGCTCATAGGTTTGCTTGCTGTGAATTGAGTGTATGGCAATGACAGCTTCATGGGGAATGGAAACAGAGATGAACCAAATTGGCTTCCTTGCTTACAGTGGACTAGATAGGCTCACTTCCACTCCTGTCTATTAAACCTCCTTGCAGCAGCTCATAGTTTGGCATGCTTTGTTTTGAGTGTACTGGATGACGGCTGCATGGGGGGGGGGGATTGGAAACAGAGATTAACCAAATTGGCTTCCTTGCTTACAGTGGACTAGATAGGCTCACTTCCACTCCTGTCTATTAAACCTCCTTGCAGCAGCTCATAGTTTGGCATGCTTTGTTTTGAGTGTACTAGATATGACGGCTACACGGGAGAGTGGAAACAGAGATTAGGCTCACTTCCACTCCTGTCTATTAAACCTCCTTGCAGTAGCTCATAGGTTTGTTTGCTTGCTTTGTTTTGAGTGTATAGAAATGACGGCTGCGAGGAGGAGTGGAAACAGAGATTAGGCTCACTTCCACTCCTGTCTATTAAACCTCCTTGCAGTAGCTCATAGGTTTGCTTGCTGTGAATTGAGTGTATGGCAATGACAGCTTCATGGGGAATGGAAACAGAGATGAACCAAATTGGCTTCCTTGCTTACAGTGGACTAGATAGGCTCACTTCCACTCCTGTCTATTAAACCTCCTTGCAGCAGCTCATAGTTTGGCATGCTTTGTTTTGAGTGTACTGGATGACGGCTGCATGGGGGGGGGGAGTGGAAACAGAGATTAACCAAATTGGCTTCCTTGCTTACAGTGGACTAGATAGGCTCACTTCCACTCCTGTCTATTAAACCTCCTTGCAGCAGCTCATAGTTTGGCATGCTTTGTTTTGAGTGTACTAGATATGACGGCTACACGGGAGAGTGGAAACAGAGATTAGGCTCACTTCCACTCCTGTCTATTAAACCTCCTTGCAGTAGCTCATAGGTTTGTTTGCTTGCTTTGTTTTGAGTGTATAGAAATGACGGCTGCGAGGAGGAGTGGAAACAGAGAATAACCAAAGTGGCTTCCTTGCTTACAGTGGACTAGATAGGCTCACTTCCACTCCTGTCTATTAAACCTCCTGGCTGCAGCTCATAGGTTTGCTTGCTGTGAATTGAGTGTACTAGATATGACGGCTACACGGGAGAGTGGAAACAGAGATTAGGCTCACTTCCACTCCTGTCTATTAAACCTCCTTGCAGCAGTTCATAGCTTTGCTTGCTTTGTTTTGAGTGTACTAGATATGACGGCTACACGGGAGAGTGGAAACAGAGATTAGGCTCACTTCCACTCCTGTCTATTAAACCTTCTTGCAGTAGCTCATAGGTTTGCTTGCTTTGTTTTGAGTGTATAGAAATGACGGCTGCGAGGAGGAGTGGAAACAGAGATTAGGCTCACTTCCACTCCTGTCTATTAAACCTCCTGGCTGCAGCTCATAGGTTTGCTTGCTTTGTTTTGAGTGTATAGATATGACGGCTGCGAGGAGGAGTGGAAACAGAGATTAGGCTCACTTCCACTCCTGTCTATTAAACCTCCTTGCAGTAGCTCATAGGTTTGCTTGCTGTGAATTGAGTGTATGGCAATGACAGCTTCAGGGGGAATGGAAACAGAGATTAACCAAATTGGCTTTCTTGCTTACAGTGGACTAGATAGGCTCACTTCCACTCCTGTCTATTAAACCTCCTTGCAGCAGCTCATAGGTTTGCTTGCTTTGTTTTGAATGTATAGAAATGACGGCTGCGAGGAGGAGTGGAAACAGAGATTAGGCTCACTTCCACTCCTGTCTATTATGTTGGAATGTAATTGTATTTTACATGCATTGACTGTCACCTATTATTTCTCTGTGATTACTCTGTGACCTCTGATGTGAATTACTTAGAGAGGTCACACTGCTATGCAACTTCCTGTGGGGGTTAGACACAGTAGATGCAGCACATGCAGCACATGGAGCACATGGAGCTCATGATCTCTCCTAACCTGAGAGGATCTATGGTGGTGTGAGCATCCATTACCATCTAAGCACATGGAAGGAGCTGATAATACAAATGTATAGTAATATGTATATATAAGCCTGTCTGATTATAATCTAACTACAAACTGTGAGTAAACAGATGTTTTGTTACTTCAACTTTAAAGTGACTCAGCAGTGAATATTCAGGGGTGAATGAGAGAGAGATGAAGAAAGAAATTAACATTTCTAAAGCTGAAGCTGTGTGTACTAAAATCTGCTAATTATTTACTACAAATAATCCAACAAAAGGGTTATGGGCCCAGGGTCCAGGAATTGAAAAAAGAAGAGAAATATTACCAGGCAGAAAAAAAGGCCACATTTTTCTCTTAAGTTTTAAAGGAAAGATTCAGTCTGTCTCTCTCTCCCCCCACACAGCAGACAGAAGGCTAAGAAAATGGCTGAGGGAAGAAATTCACCATTGTTCTATTCTCTCAAGGTGCCTAAATTAACTGAGTTTAATTATCGGCAGTGGGAATTAAGATTCATATGTCTCCTTCGAGCAAAAAGATTAAATATATGCTTAGATCAAGACAGAACAGCTGAAAATATGGCTGAATGGGACAATGCAAACTATTATGTGAAGTGCATGCTTTTGGAAGCTCTCTCAGAGAAACAAGCCATATTAGTGGAGGGAAAAGATACACCAAAGGACATTTTATATAAACTGAGAACTATGTATGCAACTACATATGCAAAGCAGCAACCAATTTGGCTGGCAGAGTTGAATGAAACCAAATTAAGGGATAAAAGTAAATGTAATGATCACATTATGCATCTTATGTCTTCATTTCAAAAGCTAGAACTTTCTGGAATTCCCATGTGTGATGCATTGAAAAGAGCATTTCTTTTTACCTCACTATCAAAGAAGTTTGATGTTTTTAGGTCTGTAAATGAGGCCATTGAAGGGCAATCTTTTGAACAGGCAACATCAAAACTAAGGCAGGAATGCATAATAAATGATTCTGAGGAGATGTGTTCTCAAAGCAAGTCAGAGAGAAATGAAACAAATTTCTTGGCAAAGAACAGAGGAAGGCGGAGCTATGGGAAAACTCCACCCAAGGGCAAGCTGATTTGCTACTCATGTGGAAAGGAGGGACATGTATCTAAATGGTGTAAGGAAACACAAAACACTCCCTCTAGCTCACCTAAGCCAATGGAACTAAAGAATTTTCAAACCAGGAAATGTATGAAGGACAAAGATAAACACAAGGGCTTTCTAATGGCAGAAAAATCTTTGACTATGGTAAATAATAATTCAAATGAAAGTACTTGGATTTTGGATTCAGGGAGCACATGCCTTTAACCAATTGTAAAGATTTCTTTCAGGAAATGTGTCCAGAGGAAGGTATTCTTAAAACTGCAAACGCAGGGACTGCTAAGATCCAAGCAAAAGGTATTGGATTCTTAAAATGCAAAGTGTCTAATGAAGTTAAAGAAATTCCTGTAAGTGATGTCTTGTATATTCCCCAAGCAGTTTGCAATATGCTTAGTGTATCTACATTAGATAAGAAGGGATTTGCGATTCATTTTGAAAACAGTAAGTGCACAATCTCTAAAAATGATGAAGTGTATGCTGAAGCTTTTATGCATAATGATGTTTATAAACTGAGCATTTCAGGTGAAGCCTCACATATGGCGCAAGTAAGGAAGAATGATGGTAAATGTAGTCTGGAAATCTTGCATCGCCGCCTGGGACATCGTGATTCTAAGGTGATCCAGGATCTTTACAGTAAGCAACTGGCCACCGGCATTCAGATAAGTGCAAATGCTGGTAAAATGGAGAAATGTATAGACTGTGTTACTCAAAAAGGTGTGAGACCCTCATTTCCTGCATACACAGGAAATAGGAGTAATAAAGTGCTGGACTTAATACACAGTGACTTATGTGGACCGTTTAATATCCCATCATTGGGAAATAACAGATTTGTGCTAATATTCTTGGATGATTTCTCTAGATACTGTGTGGCCTATTTGCTGAAAGAGAAAAGTCAAGTCACAGACATGCTGAAGAAATACGTAGCCATGGTGAGCAATAAATTTGAAAGAAAACCAAAGGTTCTTCAGACCGACAATGGTGGTGAGTTCACTTCACAAAGCATGCGCACATTTCTAGAACAAGAAGGCATTCAGCATATCACAACAGTAGCTTATACACCAGAGCAAAATTCTGTTGCAGAGAGAAAATTTAGGTCACTTGTGGAAATGACCAGATGTATGCTGTCAGATAGCAATCTCCCTAAAAGACTATGGGGGGAAGCCATTCTCACAGCAGTGTACCTACAAAACAGAATGCCAACTAAAGGCGCTGAGCGCACACCACATGAGACATGGCATGGTAGGAAGCCAAACCTGTCACACATAAGAACATTTGGAAGTACAGCATATGCTCATGTACCAAAGCAAAGAAGGCATAAGCTGGATTCCACAACAGAAAGGGGCATTTTAGTTGGCTATGCTCCAGGACACAAAGGATATAGAATTTTGAATCTGAAAACTGGCATTGTTGGCATAAGACATGTTACATATTTTGATGAAAACAAAAGGGTTGATAAAGGCTGGATTATCCCAGATGAGCCTTATCATCCAGAATATGAAACTAGAACCATAATAGACATGCCAGTGTATATAAATGCCATACCAAGGCAGATGTCTGAAAGCAACTCATCTGTATCTAACGAGGAACAGGCAGAGGAAGCAGACACAGAAAGGATCATTGAAGAAGACAGTACAGTTGGAGAAGGGGAATCAATTGGAGAAGAACTCTCAGATTTAGAGGATGCGGAAAGGTCAGACCAACCTGTTGTCAGACGCTCATCCAGGGAAAACAAAGGTGTTCCACCCCCAAGACTGTCTTACCTAACAAAGTCAGCAGAAGCTCAAGAGCCCTTAACATGGGATGAGATTGAGAAAATGCCAGCAGAAGAAGCTGCTGAATGGCATAAAGCTGCACAAGAAGAAATTGATGCATTGGATAAAAATAATACTTGGATTCTTACAAAATTACCTCCTGGCAAGAAAGCTATAGGATGCAAATGGGTATTCAAGTTAAAAAGGAATGCACAAGGAAAAGTGGAAAGGTATAAAGCCAGATTAGTGGCAAAGGGATATCTTCAAAAATATGGAGAAGATTTTGATGAAGTGTTTGCACCTGTAGTGAAACACACGACAATAAGAACACTTCTGAGCATTGCAGTCTCAAAAGGCATGCAAGTCAACCACATTGATGTGAAAACAGCGTTTCTTCATGGAGAAATAACTGAAGACTTGTACATGGAACAGCCAACAGGTTTCATAAATACAAAACAAAGACAGCTAGTGTGTAAATTAAACAAAGGTCTTTATGGATTAAAGCAAAGTGCAAAATGTTGGAATGATAAATTGCATGAAATATTGACAAATTTAGGATTTAAGCAAGGTGAAGCAGATAAATGCTTGTACACTAGGTGCACAAATGGACAATATGCATACATTTTAGCTTTTGTTGATGATCTGCTCATTGCAAGCGAAAGTGAGCAAGAGTACAAGGACATTGTAAAGTGTTTAAAACCTGAATGTTGAGATAAAAGAACTTGGTAATGTGTCATACTATCTTGGTATAGAAATTGAGAAACAAAATGATGGTTCTTATCTTCTAAGCCAGAAGCAGAAAATAAATGAGCTTATTGAAAGTTTAGGTATGCAAGATGCCCAAGTTGTAAGCACTCCCATGATCACTGATTTTCTGAAGGATGAAACAGTAAGAGAACCTTTACCAGATAACATCCAATATAGATCAGCCATAGGTAAGCTTTATATCTAACTACCACATACAGGGCTGATATAGCAAATGCAGTAGGAATTTTGAGCAGAAGGGTCAGCTCACCTACCAAATCAGATTGGACTGCAGTTAAAAGGATGGTAAGGTATTTAAAGGGTACCATTGATTGTAAATTAAAGATTTCAGCCAATAGTAATCCAAAACTAATATGTTACTGTGATTCAGATTGGGCAGGGGATCATTCTGATTATAAATCCACAAGTGGATATGTGTTTATGTATGGAAATGTACAAATTTCATGGGCCAGTCATAAACAAAGTATTGTGAGTTTGTCTTCTACAGAAGCTGAATATGTGGCCGTATCGGAAGCGTGCAGAGAACTGATGTGGATTGAAAAACTTTTGCTGGATTTCGGAATAGCTGAAAAGAGACCAATCCAGTTAATGGAAGATAATCAGAGCTGCATCCGACT
Source organism: Microcaecilia unicolor (assembly GCF_901765095.1). Taxonomy (NCBI): domain Eukaryota; kingdom Metazoa; phylum Chordata; class Amphibia; order Gymnophiona; family Siphonopidae; genus Microcaecilia; species Microcaecilia unicolor. The sequence continues at coordinate 363,646 of NC_044033.1, forward strand.
GTCACAGAATGACAAGGTTCAGTCACGCACCAAGCACATCGCAACGAAATACCACAACGTGCGAGAGTTGGTGAAAGAAGGGGTCATCAGTCTACACTATTGTCACACCAGTGAGATGACAGCTGACATCATGACCAAACCGTTACCCAGAGAACATTTTGTGAATCTGCGTATAAAGCTTGGACTTTGTATGAATAAATAATTGCATGACAGTAATGCATGAGAAGGGGTTTGTTGGAATGTAATTGTATTTTACATGCATTGACTGTCACCTATTATTTCTCTGTGATTACTCTGTGACCTCTGATGTGAATTACTTAGAGAGGTCACACTGCTATGCAACTTCCTGTGGGGGTTAGACACAGTAGATGCAGCACATGCAGCACATGGAGCACATGGAGCTCATGATCTCTCCTAACCTGAGAGGATCTATGGTGGTGTGAGCATCCATTACCATCTAAGCACATGGAAGGAGCTGATAATACAAATGTATAGTAATATGTATATATAAGCCTGTCTGATTATAATCTAACTACAAACTGTGAGTAAACAGATGTTTTGTTACTTCAACTTTAAAGTGACTCAGCAGTGAATTATTCAGGGGTGAATGAGAGAGAGATGAAGAAAGAAATTAACATTTCTAAAGCTGAAGCTGTGTGTACTAAAATCTGCTAATTATTTACTACAAATAATCCAACATATTAAACCTCCTGGCTGCAGCTCATAGGTTTGCTTGCTTTGTTTTGAGTGTATAGATATGACGGCTGCGAGGAGGAGTGGAAACAGAGATTAGGCTCACTTCCACTCCTGTCTATTAAACCTCCTTGCAGTAGCTCATAGGTTTGCTTGCTCTGAATTGAGTGTATGGCAATGACAGCTTCAGGGGGAATGGAAACAGAGATTAACCAAATTGGCTTCCTTGCTTACAGTGGACTAGATAGGCTCACTTCCACTCCTGCCTATTAAACCTCCTGGCAGCAGCTCATAGGTTTGCTTGCTTTGTTTTGAGTGTACTAGATATGACGGCTACACGGGAGAGTGGAAACAGAGATTAACCAAATTGGCTTCCTTGCTTACAGTGGACTAGATAGGCTCACTTCCACTCCTGTCTATTAAACCTCCTTGCAGCAGCTCATAGTTTGGCATGCTTTGTTTTGAGTGTACTGGATGACGGCTGCATGGGGGGGGGAGTGGAAACAGAGATTAACCAAATTGGCTTCCTTGCTTACAGTGGACTAGACAGGCTCACTTCCACTCCTGCCTATTAAACCTCCTTGCAGCAGCTCATAGTTTGGCATGCTTTGTTTTGAGTGTACTAGATATGACGGCTACACGGGAGAGTGGAAACAGAGATTAGGCTCACTTCCACTCCTGCCTATTAAACCTCCTGGCAGCAGCTCCTAGGTTTGCTTGCTTTGTTTTGAGTGTACTAGATATGACGGCTACACGGGAGAGTGGAAACAGAGATTAGGCTCACTTCCACTCCTGCCTGCCTATTAAACCTCCTTGCAGCAGCTCATAGGTTTGCTTGCTTTGTGTTGAGTGTACTAGATATGACGGCTACACGGGAGAGTGGAAACAAAGATTAGGCTCACTTCCACTCCTGTCTATTAAACCTCCTGGCTGCAGCTCATAGGTTTGCTTGCTGTGTATTGAGTGTATAGAAATGACGGCTGCGAGGAGGAGTGGAAACAGAGATTAGGCTCACTTCCACTCCTGTCTATTAAACCTCCTTGCAGTAGCTCATAGGTTTGCTTGCTTTGTTTTGAGTGTATAGAAATGACGGCTGCGAGGAGGAGTGGAAACAGAGATTAGGCTCACTTCCACTCCTGTCTATTAAACCTCCTTGCAGTAGCTCATAGGTTTGCTTGCTTTGTTTTGAGTGTATAGAAATGACGGCTGCGAGGAGGAGTGGAAACAGAGATTAGGCTCACTTCCACTCCTGTCTATTAAACCTCCTGGCAGCAGTTCATAGGTTTGCTTGCTGTGAATTGAGTGTACTAGATGACGGCTGCTTAGGGGAGGGGAATGGATTGGGGGAGTGATTTGCCTTATTAAAAACTGTTACTTATATATTGATATTCTTTGATATGACTATTTGATTATTCCTTGTATTTTGCATTTCATATATGCCTGTATCATTATAAATTAATAAAAGCATTTCAAGTGATTTGCTTTGTTGGTCCTTCTTCGTGACGTCACAAGCAGGAGGCGGTACTTCCCGGAGAGAGTCTTTCCCCCGCCCCGACCCGTCGCAGGTCTTGTATGTCACTTCCTGTTTGCTTAGCGGTTACGCTGCTTTCAGTTCTTCTTCTGTAGCTGAGGAGATTCCCGGTCGGCGTCGTGATCACTGTCAGGAGCGACTTGCCAGACATGTGTCCGCTGCTGGCCTTCCTCCTCCTGCTCTTCCTCTTAGTCTCAGCCCGAGACGAGGACGGAGACTGGGTGAAGCTGCCCAACAAATGCGAAGGTGAAGCCTCTGTAGATGCCAGAGGATGAGGGGAGGCCCATCTCTGCTCATAGGACCCAACTTGCTAGACTTAGCAGTTTCTACAGCACCCCCACAGCTGGCTCCTGGGTCAGGAAGAGACCTGTAGCCTGGGGGGGAGGGAGGGAGGGAATGAATGAGGAGGGAAGGAGGGGATGGGGTGGAATAGTGAGGAAGAGGGAACCCAATGAGAAGGGAAGGAGGGGATGGGGTGGAATAGTGAGGAAGAGGGAACCCAATGAGGAGGGAAGGAGGGGATGGGGTGGAATAGTGAGGAAGAGGGAACCCAATGATGAGAGAGGAGGGGATGGGGTGGCTGGTGGAATAGTAAGGAAGAGGGAACCCAATGAGGAGGGGATGGGGTGGCTGGTGGAATAGTGAGGAAGAGGGAACCCAATGATGAGAGAGGAGGGAGGAACCTGAAGATGCAATATTAAAGGTTTAATAGAATTTGATTTGCTGTTTTTTTTTTTAATTAACAGTAAGCAGAGTAGGCATGTGGAGTGTGGTGTAAGAGAAGAAAGGGGAAGGGATGTGATACACTACCTTTCTGTAGTATAAGCAAAGCAGTTGGTACTTTTTCTGGCCCTAGTGGGCTCATAATCTTAGGCTGGGCTTTTTTTGTTTTGTTTTGTTTTACTTTTGACCCTGGAGTAATAGGGTTAGACTTCTGTAGGGTCACAAAACACTGTGAAAGGAATGGCAGAACTCCTTCACCAGGGACAGAGTGGAAGACAACAAAGGGATGTGAGGAAAGGGGAAGAAGAAACCAGATGAGGAAGGAAAAGGAGTGTTAAATCTGGAATGGATGCTGTGCTGTCGCTTTATAACTTTCTTCTTGAACCATTTTCTATATATTTTCTTCAGTTTGTAAATACGTTGCAGTGGAATTAAAATCTTCATTTGAAGAGACGGGGAAAACCAAGGAAGTAATTGATACAGGCTATGGATTTCTGGATGGAAAACGCTCAGGAGTAAAGTATACCAAGTCGTAAGTAACTTTTGGAATGCCATAGAATACCAATCCTCTTGCTGCCCAATGTTTTTGTGTGCACAGAAATAAAAACCCATGAAAGAGCAGTAGATGATACATTTTTTTCAAGAGTTCTACCTTCAAAAGGTCAAAACAGAATGAGAGCCCATAACTAAGGGCCATTTTCTTTGCACTTGCTTTTACTTCAGTTGCAGCTTTTTCCAAAAACCTTATCTAGATGAATAAATCTTCTGGAATCTCAGTTTATACAAACCTAGGTGGTTTACAAATAAAAAAATATTAAAACTATAACTGTACTGAATAGCATATTTTACTGTTTGCCCAAATATGAATAACAAAAAATATTATTTGGCTGAATAAGAATACCAAATACGAATAATGGGCATTGAGCTTTAACATAACAAATAATAAAAGAAGTGAAATCCAAGAACAAGTATTTATTACAATAGGATGTAGCACAGTAGAGCCCCTGTTTATTAGTATTCACACTATTCGGGGATGAATTGAATATGAATATTTCGTACAGTCCTAATTAAAACAACAGTTCACACTATTAGTGAAAACCACCAGTTTTAAAGTGTTCTACTCACAGTAGGGGAGCGACAATTGTGCAGGTTACGGGGGAATTCTTTGCCTGTATCCTATAAAAACAAACATAAACAAGACCACACATTGTAACCTGATATTACTGGGGGGAAAAAAAGACTTTAGTGAGCACGTAAATATTCTGCTCAATTGAATGGTCCAACTGTTGCTGCCCTAGTGTGAGTAAAAGACTTTACAGCTGGTGGTTTTCAGTCCTGGTTGGTTGAAAGTCATATGCCGCTTTTATTGTAATCCTGTTTATTTGTTACCAAAAGTGTTGGTCTTCCCATCTGCAGAGAGAGCTTTAGGTTTCTCAAGAACGTTGATGTTGGGTTTTCATTCTCTAAAATATTTTTTGTTCAAATCTATTCTTGAGGCCTCTTTTCCTTTTGCTGGGACCAGACTATGGAATAAACTTCCTCTAGAACTGAGGCAAGCATCTTCTTATTTTTCCTTTAGGAAAATGTTAAAAGTTCATTTTATTTGAACTTGTTCTGTTTTTATTTTAAATTTTATTGAAGAAATTGTTACATTATTTTCTGCTTATTATTGGAGTTTTTTGTATAAAAATATAAACCGCTTTGAATCCTTTTGGAAAAACAGCAGTATAGGAAACTCCATTAGTATAGTACAGGGGTAGGCAACTCTGGTCCTCGAGAGCTGCAGGCAGATCAGGTTTTCAGGATATCCACAATGAATATGCAGGAGATAGATTTGCAAGCACTGCCTCCATGGTATGCAAATCTATCTCATGCATATTCATTGTGGATATCCTGAAAACCTGACCTGCCTGCGGCTCTCGAGGACCGGAGTTGCCTGCCCCTGGTATAGTAGAATGAGGAGTCTGATTCACAGTAGATATGTTTTGACTCCTGATGGAAGCATTCATTGCCGAAACAGTTCTGTGTCCAGTCTATGAACTCATGCAAGTACGTCTAAGAACATCTTTTTATGAGTACTCTTGTGTTTAATACTCATTGGGACTTTTATACCTCCCTTTTTTGATTTTTGTATGTTAAAAGCTTTTATCCTTTGTTCTTGGGAGTCATCGTTCTGTGTTTGCACTGGAAAATCATTGGTTCTCCCCCTTCTTTTTGTTTATATTGATTATTATGTAGGGGTTTTTCTGTTTCCTTTTTATTTTTGTGATAGTTTTGGCTAAAGACATTGGGCAGCTCATGCAGCCTCCAAATCGTGTTTAGCAAAACTATCTTTTAAGGGTAAGTTTTTATAGGGAGAGGACCTTGAGAAATTAGTTACATATATTGCCTGAAGACAAGTCTAAGTCCACCTTAAATCTGCTCATCCTCATCTTAGGTTTTGTGAGGCCAGATGTTATAGACCAGGGAAATCTGGTTAGCTTCCTTCCAGCTTTCTTGTTTCTCACAGAGATAAGCCCTGTTTCGTGCTGACTGGAATTCTGCTTCCAACTCCAGCCTTCCAATGCCTTTCACACCTCACAATGATAGGGTCTTGGTTCACTCCTCGGGTCTCGTCATAGGTACTCGGGTCTCTGTGTTTTATGAGGAGTGGGCCAAAATTACATCAAACCATTGGGTTTTGGGTTACATAAGATACGGCTTCAAAGTAGAGTTTTCTCATTCCATCACAAATTTCTTGGAATCCATATGCTAGACTCCATCCAAATGTCAAGCTTTTCAGGACACCTTATAAACACTAGCAGCGATAGAGCTGGTCCCACAAGCCAAGTGGCGGGTGGACAGATATTCCATTTGCTTCTTGATTCCAAAGAAAGGAGGTTCTTTTCATCCTATCTTGGACCTCAAAAGAGTCAACAGAGCACTAAAGATTCAGTGTTTCAGAATGGAAACATTGACTGGTAATAGCTTAGCCTTGATCCAACCAGGGAGGTATCTGACCTCTCTAGATCTCAAGTAAGCGTACTTTCATCTTCCATTTACTGCTCTGGGATCTTTCCAGATACTTGTGACTTGGATTGGCCATTGTTGGAAACAGGATGTTGGGCTTGATAGACCTTCAGTCAGTCCCAGTATGGTAACGCTAATGTTCTATGTTCCTATAATTAGCTGATTCGTATGTCATCAGGAGAGTTTGGAAATGTTGTCCAGGATAGTCTCTCTTCTCCAGCCCTTGGGTTGAGTAATCAGTTTTGCAAAGTGTCAGTTGACAGATTTAGAAATTGGAGTATCTAGGACTGATGTTCAACACAGGTTTAGGCACGACGTTTCTACCTGCTGCTTCAAGCACAAGTTCCTTAGCATCAGCAACAGATGAAAACAGAGACTTGTGGGTTGTGACCATCTACCAGCAGGTGGAGATAGAGAACGCTGATCTGAACTGTCTTACAGGACAGAATGCTCCTTGCTCAGTTTCTATCTCCAGCAGGTGGATGGACGGTCTGTCATGAGGTCCTGGTCTCATCTGATTACAGCTCCTATTCTATGTCTCCCAGTTCAGTAGAGCAATGGAGTTTGTGATTGAGTGGTGCCAGCTTTATACTGGTGACCCCTCCCCCCCCTCCTCAGCATCAGAGCTGTTAGAGGAGAGGTTGGCCGTGTGTCTCCGGGTGCAGTGGGACACAGGCAGGACTTCTTATGACGCCTTGGGGTGAATGTTCACTTTCCTTTAATTTGCTGTGCTGCTTCCCGTGGTTTTCCTTTTATTTTCACGGGGATAGCTTCAAAGGTATTTACACATTGCTCCCGCAGTTGAATTTGGCACGCAGCAGCAACTCTTTCTCTGTTTGGTGGTTCAGGCTCGCATCAGAGTCCCAAGAGTGTGCTTGTGAAGGCCTCTTCCGTTTCCTGCACGAGGGAAGCACACAATGGTTTTTCCTCGTGGTGCTAACAGGGCTTTGGTGGCCATTTTGCTAGTGCACAAGCTGGGACTGCCAGGACTGACTGTTCTGTCAGGTTGCTACTGATTTCTGCCTCTTTGCCTGGCTCCTTACTCGCAGCGGGAATGGGGGGGGGGTCAGGCTCTGCTGAGGGGTCACTGGCTCTCTTTTGCCACCTCATTCTGCAGGGTCCTGTATGGGCAATGTGTGTCTGCGCATCTGCAGGAGACCGGGGGGTAAGCGAGCTGTTCTGGGTGACACCCAATACTCTCACTGCGCTGCAAGTGATTTTTCTCAGGACAGTTGTCCAGGTTTTGTTCTCCATGGCCCTTAGGCTGCTTCTGGCCTCTCCAGGGTGCGTTTCTGCTGGCTTGGAGTTTCGTAGGATTGCGATGCAGGGCATATTCTCAGGTCAGTGACTCTGCGGCACCTATGTTGTGCCTTCCCCCCCTTCCCTGCCATGTGCTGGGACAGCTGCGTTTGCTCAAAGGTGACTCAGTTGGTTGCAGTAGTTCCAGTAGACCATGCTGCGTGTGGCAGATTCCTGCTTTTACTCCTACTGGTGTGGGAACCGGTGTCAGGGCAGTGCACCATAAGACATAAGTGTTGCCATACTGGGACAGATCGAAGGTCCATAAAAGTATCCTGTTTCCAACAGTGGCCAATCCAGATTACAACTGCATGGCAAGATCCCAAAACAGTACAATACATTTTATGTTCTTATCCTAGACATAAGCAGTGGCTTTTCCCCATTTTAATAATTGCTTATGGACTTATTTATTTATTTATTGCATTTGTATCCCACATTTTCCCACCTTTTTGCGGGTTCAGTGTGGCTTACAATAAGAAATGAATGATGGAAGTACAATTTGTTACAAATTGGTTATGGATTACATTGTGCAGAATTATGCGAGACAATCAAGTGTCGTTAAGGAGTGCAACAATGGAACACAAACATTGAACATTGGAAGGAGACAATGGGAGCTTAAAGGGCCATACTAAGGCATAAAGACATACGGTAAACAAATTTCTGTGAGTAAAGGTATGAGTGATGTGAGATTACGGGGGATGAGAGTTCCGTAAGTTTTTTCAAAAAGATGGGTCTTCAATAATCTGCGGAAGGAAGCTTGCTCGTGGATCGTTCTTAAGTTGCGCGGCAGTGTATTCCAAAACTGCGTGCTCATGTGAGAAAAGGTTGACACGTGTAGCATCTTGTATTTCAAGCCCTTGCAATTGGGGAAGTGGAGGTTGAGGAAGGTTTGGGATGATCTTTTGGCGTTTCTGGGTGGTAAGTCTATTAGCTCAGACATGTAGGCTGGGGCTTCGCCGTGGATGATTTTGTGGACTAATGTGCATACTTTAAAAGTGATGTGTTCCTTGAGTGGAAGCCAGTGCAGTTTCTCTCGTAATGGTTTTGCACTTTCATATTTTGGCTTTCCAAAGATGAATCTGGCTGCCATATTTTGGGCTGTTTGAAGTTTCCTCAGTGTTTGCTCTTTGCAACCTGCGTATAGTGAGTTGCAGTAGTCCAGGTGGCTGAGTACGAGGGATTGCACTAGGCTGCGAAAGTCAGATCTTGGGAAGAATGGTCTTATCCTTTTCAATTTCCACATGCAGTAAAACATCTTTTTAGTTGTGTTGTTTGCGTGAGTTTCAAGTGTTAGGTGGCGGTCGATAGTGACTCCAAGGATTTTGAACGTTTCTGAGATTGGAAGGTTTAGGTTTGGTGTGTTTATAGCGGTGAATTCCTTTGTGTTGTATTGGGAGGTGAGTATCAGGCATTGAGTTTTTTCAGCATTTAATTTCAGACGGAATGCATCTGCCCATGTGTTCATGATGTGTAGGCTTTTATTGATTTTCTGTTAGGAAGTTATCCAAATCTTTTTTTAAACCCCACTAAACGAATTGCTTTTACCACATTCTCTGGCAAAGAATTCCAGAGTTTAGTTACACGTTGAGTGAAGAAATATCTTCTACGATTTCTTTTAAATATACTACTTTTTAGCTTCATTGCGTGCCCCCTAGTCCTAGTATTTTTGGAAAGACTAAAAAGCGATTCACGTGTACCCGTTCCATTCCACGCATTATTTTATAGACCTCTATCATATCACCCCTCAGCTGTCTTTTCTCCAAGCTAAAGAGCCCCAACCACTTTAGCCTTTCCTCATAGGGAAGTCGTCCCATTCCCTTTATCATTTTCGTCACCCTTCTATGTACCTCTTCTAATTCCACAATATCTTTTTTGAGATGCGGTGACCAGAATTGCACATAGTATTCGATGGGCGGTCGCAATACAAAGGCATTATAAAGTCCTCATTTTTGTTTCCATTCCTTTCCTAATATGCCTAAATTCTATTTGCTTTCTTAGCCACCGCCGCACACTGAGCAGAGGGTTTTAACGTATCATCAGTGATGACATAGATCCCTTTCCTGGTCGGTGACTCCTAATGTGGAACCTTGCATTACGCAGCTATAGTTCGGGTTCCCTTTGCCACATACATCACTTTGCACTTGCTCACATTGATTGTCATCTGCCATATGGATGCCCAGTTTCATAAGATTCTCTTATAATTTTTCACAGTCCTCTCATGATTTAACTACTTTTAATAACTTTGTGTTTTCAGCAAATTTAATTACCTCACTAGTTACTCCCTTCTCTAGATCATTTATAAATATGTTAAAAAGCAGCTGTCCCAGCACAGACCCCTGGGGAACTCCACTGTCTACCCTTCTCCATTGAGAATACTGACCATTTAACCCTACTTTGTTTCTATTCTTTAACCGGTGTCGGAAATGTTATTTCAAGCGGACCAGTCGGAGAAACTTACTGACTTCACGGTAAACCTGGAGGACGTAATGGGGCAGTTCAGCAAACTGAAGAGTAGCAAATCTCCTGGACCGGATGGTATTCATCCTAGAGTACTGATAGAACTGAAAAATGAGCTTGCGGAGCTACTGTTAGTGATATGCAATTTATCCTTAAAATTGAGCGTGGTACCGGAAGATTGGAGGGTGGCCAATGTAACGCCGATTTTTAAAAAAGGGTTCAAGGGGAGATCCGGGAAATTATAGACCGGTGAGTCTGACGTCAGTGCTGGGGAAATGGTAGAGGCTATTATTAACAAAATTACAGAGCACATCCAAGGACATGGATTACTGAGACCAAGTCAGCACAGCTTTTGTGTGGGGAAATCTTGCCTGACCAATTTACTTCAATTCTTTGAAGGAGTAAACATGTAGACAAAGGGGAGCCGGTTGATATTGTGTATCTGGATTTTCAAAAGGCGTTTGACAAGGTACCTCATGAAAGGCTACAGAGGAAATTGGAGGGTCATGGGATAGGAGGAAATGTCCTATTGTGGATTAAAAACTGGTTGAAGGATAGGAAACAGAGAGTGGGGTTAAATGGGCAGTATTCACAATGGAGAAGGGTAGTTAGTGGGGTTCCTCAGGGGTCTGTGCTAGGACCGCTGCTTTTTAATATATTTATAAATGATTTAGAGATGGGAGTAACTAGCGAGGTAATTGAATTTGCTGATGACACAAAGTTATTCAAAGTCGTTAACTCGCGACAGGATTGTGAATAATTACAGAAGGACCTTAAGAGACTGGGAGACTGGGTGGCTAAATGGCAGATGACGTTTAATGTGAGCAAGTGCAAGGTGATGCATGTGGGAAAAAAGAACCCGAATTATAGCTACGTCATGCAAGTTTCCACGTTAGGAGTTACAGATCAAGAAAGGGATCTGGGTGCTCAGTGTGCTGCTGTGGCTAGGAAAGCGAATAGAATGTTGGGTATTATTAGGAAAGGTATGGAAAACAGGTGTGAGGATGTTATAATGCCGTTGTATCGCTCCATGGTGCGACTGCACCTTGAGTATTGTGTTCCATTCTGGTCACCGCATCTCATGAAAGATATAGTAGAATTGGAAAAGGTGCAGCGAAAGGCGACTAAAATGATAGCGGGGATGGGACAACTTCCCTATGAAGAAAGACTAAGGAGGCTAGGGCTTTTCAGCTTGGAGAAGAGACGGCTGAGGGGAGACATGATAGAGGTATATAAAATGAGTGGAGTGGAACAGGTGGATGTGAAGTGTCCACGCTTTCCAAAAATACTAGGACTAGGGGGCATGTGATGAAACTACAGTGTAGTAAATTTAAAACAAATCTGAGAAACCTTTTCTTCACCCAACGCATAATTAAACTCTGGAATTCGTTGCCTGTGAACTTGGTGAAGGCGGTTAGCTTGGCAGAGATTAAAAAGGGGTTAGACGGTTTCCTAAAGGACAAGTCCATAAACCACTACTAAATGGACTTGGGAAAAATCCACAATATCAGGAATAACATGTATAGAATGTTTGTACATTTGGGAAGCTTGCCAGGTGCCCTTGGCCTGGATTGGCTGCTATCGTGGACAGGATGCTGGGCTGGATGGACCCTTGGTCTTTTCCCAGTGTGGCATTACTTATGTACTTAATCCACAATAGAATGCTACCTCCTATCCCATGACTCTCCAGTTTCCTCTGGAGTCTTTCATGAGGTACTTTGTCATATGTCTTTTGAAATCCATATACACAATATCGATTGGCTCCCCTTTATCCACATGTTTGTTGTCCCCTTCAAAGAAATGTAATAGATTGGTGAGGCAAGGTTTCTCTTCACTAAATCCATGTTGGCTTTTTCTCATTAATCCATGCTTTTGAATATGCTCTGTAATTTTGTTCTTTATAATAGCCTCTACCATTTTGCTTGGCATCGATGTCAGACTTACCGGTCTAAAATTTCCCAGATCACTTCTGGAATCTTTTTTTAAAAAATCGGCATTACATTGGCCACCTTTGAGGGAAGCCAGTGCCTTTGGGCTTTGGGAGACCCATTTGACCAGATCTCAAGCTATATTCTGGGCAGAGTCTAGAGTGATAAAGAAGATATTTGCTGGTTTTCTCTGCATTCTTTTGTTAAATATTATAAGCTTGATGTTTGGGCAAGGTCATCTTGAAAGGGACCGTGTTTCCTCCTGTCCTGTGGGGTTAGAACTTTGGTATATCCCATGGATATGGACTGGTCTGGCAGGATGAAAAAGGAAGGAAAAAAATTACCTGCTAGTTTCCTTTCCTTGAATCTAGGAGTTTTCTAGCATCCCTCAAGCTTATTCTGCCACTTATCTGTATGTGGTCTGTTTTGCAAGGGAGGCCTTCTTACACCATCTTTCAGTTAATTTTCTTTTTTTCTTGCTTATTTTACCTTCTTTTAAGTTGCTTTGGTATTGGCATACTGGAAGGTTACTAGCTGCACCTCTTCTTATATGAATTATATCATCAGAATCTTCTGGTTCTTTGCCTCCATCTGCTGATAAGGGGACATAGTCCATAAGTGTGGACTGATCAAGGTGGATTCAAGGAAAATTAACAGATAAGAATGCATTTCACCTTCTCTGCTCTTTCCCCCATATCTTTTTACTCTGCTGTTAAATCTGGTTTCTATCTCTGGCCTCTGCCACTTCTTCTGGTAGACCATATCAGCCCTTATTTTCTTCTTTGAGTCTTTCAACACTGATACTTAATCCAACACCCAGACCCATCTCATGTCATGCCACCAAGTTGGGTAACAATCCACACAGCCACCAAAATTTGTGAGGCTACATTTAGCATTTTTGCATTATGGATAAGAAAATAATTACGATACTGGGCAGACCAAAGGTCCATGAAGCCCAGCATCTTGATTCCAACAGTATCCAATTCAGGTCTCAAGTACCTGGCAGAGTCCCAAAAAGTAGAAATATTCCCTGTTGCTTACAGTCGGGGATAAGCTGTGAGTTTCCCAAGTCTACCTGGCTGATTAAGTATTTATAGACCTTGTTCTCCAAGAACTCGTCCAAGCCCCTTTAAGCCCAGTCTGATGACACTGCTGACTGACATTTGAGGTGAAGGCTGGGGAAGTATGCAGGCATAGACAGGTCAGTCAGGAAAGCCTACCATAGAAATGTGAGATATCAAATCCATGAACTCTCCCCAACTTCAAGAAAGAAGATAAGATCCTTGTCTTTCTCTGTTCCTGGCTAGTGATGTTCGTCTTATTGAAGTGACGGAGAATATCTGCAAGCGCTTGCTGGATTACAATCTACACAAGGAGCGAAGTGGAAGCAATCGATTCGCAAAGGTTAGCAGTTTTGAAATGTCAGTCAACACCTTTGGCTCTCCATTCTGCCCCCTTCCCCTCCCTTTTGAAAGCCTGTCCTTTCCTCCTTGTTCTAACACAGTTTGATACAGCAAATGAAATGGAGGTATTTTCAGTTTTCATATGCATCAGAAAAGCAAATAATCACCAACAGAACCTAATAGTGAACAAGAGAGAGAGAGCCTGGGGGACTTAAGCTGTCTGTGTGTGCTGTCCTGCAAAGGTGAAGAGTTAAGGTGATCCCATGTTAGTTTAATGCAGTGAGAAGGCCCTGAGGACAGAGAGACACCCAAACAAGTCAGGGTTTCAGGATTCCCACAGTGCTTTCATTATATGCAAGCGTATTTCATGCATATAATAGCTCAAAAACTAGACTGACTTAGTGTGTCCTGAGGATTGAATTGAGAACTTCTGGTAAAGAGGATAAGTAGTTTACCAGACTGAGAGACCAATGTAATAACTGTCAGGAAACTTAGCAAAGGTTCTGCACACAAGTTTGTGCAAGGAGTTCAACACATAAGAAAGCGACTACTACTTATCATTTCTAAAGGGCTAGTAGAGATACGCAGCGCTGTACACTGGACATAAAAAGACAGTCCCTGCTTGACAGAACTTGCAATCTGATTAGGACAGACAAACAGGACAAATAAGAGATAAGGGAGTTACAGTGGGAATGGTAAAACATAGACATCAGTGCACTGCTGACTTTAAATCAGTCCTAATGAAGGCTTTATCTGTTACAAACCCAGATACAAAGAAGCGGTCAGATGCATGAAGGTTTAACGCTGGGGATTTAGGTCATGGTCTGAGGTAGAGTAAAAGGTTACCTTGCTTTTCTGTGGCCATTTTTTTCTCATGACAGTGTAGAGTGCCTGCAGCACTTTCAAGGGGATGGGTGAACAAATTTTAAACAGTAGGGTGTTAAGGAGCTGAGGTGATCATGTCACAGACTGTGGCTAAGGTGTAGTTGTCACGGCTGTGTAATGGTGGGTAAGGCACACAGCTGTAGAAATTTAGATAGTCTCTTACCAGTAATTGTATGTAAAATAGGAGCCACCTAGTTTTAAGCAGAGGAGGGCACATAAAGAGGGAGGTATGAGACCACTTTAAATATGTAAATGACCTCTTATAGCAGACCGAGAACCAGAAAAGTATGCACCATGGACTGATGTATTCCACATAGAAAAGGAAGCACCTACTTTACACAATAGGCTTCCAGTAGGTGCCATAGCTGTTATACAATTACTCTCGCGGTCTGCGTATGCAGCTTCTCTAAGTGAAAGCATAGTCTATGCATAATGCTCAGTTCTGCTGCTAATGCATGCCTGTTTGACCGGCTTGCTATCCTTTGTTTGCACCATTGGCTGTAAATATTCTTTTTTTTTTTTTCTTCTTTTTTTTAATGCATGCAATAGGAAACCATGTACTGAGCTTTAATACGCACTTCCATTACGTTCCAAGGATCAGTCCTGACAAATGGGTTGTGACCATCTGCCAGCAGATGGCAATAGAGAACTCTAATGAGTTGTGCCTTATAAGCTCCTTTGCTTAGCAACCAAGCCAGTATTCTCTATCTCCAGCAGATGGGATAGCTGCTCCTACAGTCCGCGAGGATTCGGTGGCCATTTTGTCAGTGGGTTCCTCGCTTGCTACCGTGTCCCAGGATGTTGATTTTGCGGGGGTAGAAGTCTCTACCTTGCCATTTTTGCCTGAATCTGTTCTTTTATTACATCAGGCTTTTTATTAAAGTCTGCTCAAGCTGCCTCTCCTCCTTCCCCTTACATTGCTTTTGAGGAGCAGCTTCCTAAGAAACAAAAACTTTCCAATTTCGCAGTATTTGGAGAATGCTCCTCCTTGGGACTCGAAGGAAGTTTTATCTGTGTATTCTGACTGTGTTTACATTCTGATTCCGTTATTTCTGAGGTACAAGTTTTGCCCTTTATTTTATAGCTCTTTTTCTATTTAGAGTCTGGAGCTTTTTCTCTGGAAGTCACTCTCTGTCACTGTTTTGTTATCAAAGACTGGCTTGGTTGCTAAGTGCAAGAGCTTGAGGCACAGCTCGGAGTTCTCTATCTCCACTTGCTGGTGGACAGTCACAACCCATTTATCTGGACTGATCCATTGGGACTAAAGGAAGGAAAATTATCAGGTAATTAACTAATTTTTCCTTCTAACACATGGTTATTATATTGGCCTCTAAGACTGAACAGTACACAGCAATGTTCAAAAAGTAGAGCAAATCAAAGAGCCCAGCCATAAATGCATTCTTTTTTTGTTTGTTTTTTGTGTATTTTTTTTAAAGGGTTTGGATAATGTGCCAAACCTGACAAAAGCCAGTAAAGAGACGTTGGTAGAGGGGTTGCTGATAGAGAAGCCTGACGACACAGTTTTCTCCAAGACCCTCCAACCGACTCTTTGTACCTGCAAAAGAAGTCTCCAGCACTGGCTGCACCACATTCCTAAGAAGCACACCGACCCAAGCCAAGCTGCACCTCATTTCTCCTTCCTCCCAATTTCCAACCCTAAGGGATACACCCTCATTCTCCAGCATTGGATACTGAGGCAGCTATCATTGTTGTGGAAGAAAAGATGACACTCAGGTTGTGTCTAGCAGGGCTGTTATGAATTCCAGTTGATGAGATGGGCATAGTTTAGATTTGGGATAATTTATGATGAACCCTAGTAACTCCAGCACCAGAATTAGTAAGCACACTGTTCCTTCTGCTCCTCCTCATGCGTGCTTTACCAGCCAGTCATCCAAATAGGAAAATACATGCACTCCCTGTTTACATAGATTTGCTGCTATGTCCACCAGGCATTCTGTAAACATGTGAGGAGCTGACTCAAAACCAAAGGGCAGTATGCAAAATTGATGATAGTATTTTCCTATGACAAATCTTCTCAGTTCCTGTAACTTAGACTTATCTATCTAAATATGAGTATAAGCATCCTAAGTCCAGAGAACATAACCAGTGCTGTTTTTGAAGTAGTGGTGTACTGCTATGAATTTACAGCCTGTCTCACTGACACAGACTACTCCAGGCTCCGCCCTTTCTACCTCGCCTCACTCCATGCTTGGAATAAACTCCTTGAACCCATATGCCAGGCCCCCTCCCTGCCCATCTTCAAATCCTTACTCAAAGTCCACCTCTTCAATGTCGCCTTCGGCACCTAACCACCATACCTCTATTTAGGAAATCTAGACTGCCCCAACTTGACATTTCATCCTTTAGATTGTAAGCTCCTTTGAGCAGGGACTGTCCTTCTTTGTTAAACTGTACAGTGCTGCGTAACCCTAGTAGCGCTTTAGAAATGTTACGTTGTAGTAGTAGTAGTATTGGCTGCATCTCACTGCATCCTGCAACCCTAAAACAGCCCCTTCCTTAGCACTGGCTGTATCAAATTCTTTTTCCCCAGACTTAAAAAGATCCCTTCTCCTTCAGTTCCAAATCTACCCCATGTACTCTCACCCCCAGAGGGGGGAGACCCACTTCCACAGGGCTGCAGCACCCGTCCCCCCCCCCCCCCCCCATATCTTTGATGGAGGGACTCTTCTCCCAAGGTACTGGTTGTACCTCATATCCTTCCCCATCCTTGAAAGAGAGCCCCCCCCCCCCCCCTTTCAGTGCTGGCTGCACATCATTCAATGTTAAGAAACTTTTATTAGCAGTACAATTGAAGAGCACTTTTCCAACACAATCCATTTTTTTGTCAGTTTTGGCTTATGCAATTAATTTTTATTCATCAAGGCAAGATGTATTTACTGTAGCTTGTTCCTGTGCTACAACTCACTAAGTCCATGGTATTTTAATGACTTTGTGTTGAATGCTCTATGTAAAACTCATTCAGTTCAAAAACTGCTGCCTATTTTTCTCAAAACTGCTACTGTTGGATTGAGTGAGTTTTGGAAAAGTGGTCTTCAATTTTTATATGCTAGGTAATATATAAAGCGGTTAATTTAAAAGAAGAAAAAGATATGGATAAAAAAATAAAACTCAGAACATAAGAAAAAATCCAGACCCCCCACTGCCAGGGAGTAGGATTCCCTTTGACTTTCAGAGAGACCACTGACCCATCCTCAAATCAGCTCTTTCTATAAACCACCACACGTTCTCTTCCCTCTAGCTATACACCTGAAATTATTTGGTATTCCCCTAGGAGTACAAAATTGGATTTTTCAAATTCAAAGCAATGTTTGAGGTATATGAGCACATCCCACATTGTCTGAAAAGTTGGATGTTTTTACACCAATCTATTGCCGTTCTCTGACAATGCTTAAGATTGTTCATGGCATGATGGTCACCAGTAGTAAGCAAGACTGACTCTTGTGGTTGAATTTCGTTCATGACTGTTGCTGTGCTTGTACTGTGAATGAAGTGCAACCATGCCACCATTGTCTCTTTTCTCTTACTTGTATTTATTACCAGAAGATTAAGTAGGAATCGTGGAGGATTCTACTATTGCATCAACATGAGCCATTTGCTTTCCTATCCACCAGGGAATATCGGAGACATTTGAAACGCTACATAACCTGGTTCATAAAGGAGTAAACGTGGTGATGGACATTCCCTATGAGCTGTGGAATGAGACATCTGCTGAAGTGGCTGACCTGAAGAAACAGGTAAAGGGAGCAAATGGGGTAAACAAAACTGAAGCATCAGGTATGGGGAGTAGCATGATAATAAATAAAAGTTAACAAACTGCACTTTCAATAACTTATTCAAAATTAGAATGGAATAGGAAGCAGTGTTCTGTGTGGATTAGGAATTGGTTTTTGGACAGAAAACAGAGGGTAGGGTTAAATGACCACTTTTCTCAATGGAGGAGGGTGAATAGTGGATTGCCCCAGGGATCTGTACTGGGACCGGCGCTACTTAACATATTTATAAATGATCTGAAAATCAGAACAATGAGTGATGTTGAATTTGCAGATGACACGAAACTATTCATAGTTGTTAAAACATGCAAACTGTGGAAGATTGCGAAGACCCCTTAGGAAATAGGAAGGCTGGTCATCCAAATGGCAGATGAAATTTAATGTGAACAAATGCAAAGTGATGCACATTGGGAAGAATAATCCAAATCATAGTTACCTGATGTTAGGGTCCACCTTAGGAGTCAGCACCCAAGGAAAAGATCAAGGTGTCATTGTAGACAATATGCTGAAATCTTCTGCTCAGTGTGTGGCGGCAGTCAAAGAAATGAACAGGATGCTAGAAATTATTAGAAAAGGGATAGCAAATAAGACTAGGAATACTATAATGTCTCTGTATCACTCCATGGTGCAGCCTCACCTTGAGAATTGCATTCAATTCTGGTCACCGTATCTCAAGGAAGATATAGTGGAATTAGAAAAGGCTCAAAGAAGAATGACCAAAATGATAAAGGGGATGAAACTCCTCTCATATGAGGAAAGACTAAAGAGGATAGGGCTCTTCATTTTGGAGAAGAGATGGCTGAGTGGGGGGGAGGGATATGATAGAGATCTACAAAATACTTGGTGGTGTAGAACAGGTAAACGTAATTCAATGTTTTTACGCTTTCAAAAAGTACAGAGACTTGCAGGCTCATTTTCGAAAGAGAAGGATGTCCGTCTTTCGACATAAATCGGAAGATGGACGTCCTCACAGAAACGTTGAAATCGGTATAATCAAAACCTGATTTTGGACGTCTCCAACTGCAGTCCGTCGCAAAGACGTCCATAATTCAAGGGGGCGTGTCGGAGGTGTAGCGAAGGCGGGACTTGGGCGTGCCTAACACTTGGACGTCTTTGACCCATAATCGAAACAAGCAAGGACGTCCCTGACGAACACTTGGACGTTTTCACCCAGACATGATTTCTTTTACAAATACAGCACAAAAAGGTGCCCGAAATCACCAGATGGGATGACCTCCCATTTCTCCCCCAGTGATCTCTAACCCCCTCCCACCCTCAAAAAAACATCTTTAAAAATATGTCGTGCCAGCCTCGGGTCCATGACAGCGCATGCAGGTCCCAGGAGCAGTTTTAGTGGGTACTGCAGTGCACTTCAGACAGGCAGACCCAGGCCCATACCCCCCCTACCTGTTACATTTGTGGAGGAAACGGCAAGCTCTCCAAAACCCACCACAAACCCACTGTACCCATATATAGTCCACTGCAGTGCCCGGTTGGTGTCCTGGCATGTTTGGGGGGGGGGGGGGGGACACCAGCGCACTACAAATGCTGGCTCCTCCCACGTCCAAATGGCTTGCATTTGGACGTTTTGACATGGACGTCTTTGGTTTCAAAAATCGCCGTAAGTCAAAGACGTCCATTTGTAGGGATGTCCAAATTTAAGGATTTGGATGTCTCTGACGGTATTTTTGAAACAAAAGATGGATGTCCATCTTTTTTCGAAAATACAGTTTCCCCCCGCCCCTGAATTTTGATGTTTTGCAAAGACGTCCAAATTGCAACTTGGACGTTTCTTTCAAAAATGCCCCTCCAAGGGACTCTCGGGGAAGTTACATGGTAGTACTTTTTTTTTTGTAGAAGTTTTATTAGAATCAAGACAAAAATTATTTGAACAATACATGGTACTGCATTTAACGTGGAGGAAATATTTTTTCATTCAAATAGTTAAGCTCTGGAACTCGTTGCCAGAGGATGTGGTATTAGCGGTTAGTATATCTGGGTTTAAAAAAAGGTTTGGACAAGTTCCTGGAGGAAAGGTCCGTAGTCTGTTATTGAGATAGACATGGGCTTGTCTTGGGATCAGTAGCATGAATAATGCTACTACTTGGGATTCTACAAATTTAAAAAAAGGGGGAAAAGAAACCAGGACTAGTCCCCAGATGCTAATATCAGAAAATGAGAAAGAGGAGTAGGACAAACATGGCAGTAAAAGCAAGTAACTTATTTTTATTCACAACTTCTAATAATCTTTTTCAAAAATACTCAACTATAAATTGCTAAAGAAGAAAAAGCCTGGAGGCATCAGATACATATATATAAATGAGCTATTGGATCTCTTATAGCACAAAGCTATTTCAAATCCAAGTTCCTTTCAACTTCATCAGTCACTTGCCTCCAGATCTACAAATTATACCTTGTTTTTTATATATGTGGCCAATCCAGGTTACAAGTACCTGGCAAGATCCCAAAACAGTACAATGTATTTTATGCTGCTTATCCTAGAAAAATGTTTAAACACACATGAATACAAGTGTATTGCTTCTTCAGCTTATTGAGAGTGGAGTAGTCTCATATGTAACACACGATAAAGATTATTTGATTTTTCACCCAATGACTGGGTGTATTATCTGTGTGTATTGTCTAATCATTGACTGAACCTCCACCACCCTTTGCTAATCTTATATATAAAGATATATTTCTGTTTGTCAATATGCTAACATCTAATTTTATGTAGCACTTAGCTTGAACAAGTTGGGGACCTGTCGGGGTTTTAAGAGCACCAACTTGTTCAAGCTAAGTGCTACATAAAATTAGATGTTAGCATATTGACAAACAGAAATATATCTTTATATATAAGATTAGCAAAGGGTGGTGGAGGTTCAGTCAATGATTAGACAATACACACAGATAATACACCCAGTCATTGGGTGAAAAATCAAATAATCTTTATCGTGTGTTACATATGAGACTACTCCACTCTCAATAAGCTGAAGAAGCAATACACTTGTATTCATGTGTGTTTAAACATTTTGTTATATTTTGATGCTCGACAGAGCACAGGCACAATTGTTTGTTTTATCCTAGAAAAAAGCAGTGGATTTTCCCCAAGTCCATTTTAATAATGATGTATGGACTTATCTTTTAGGACGCTCTCCAAACCTTTTTTAAACCCAGCTAAACTAACTGCTTTTACTACATTCTTCAGCAACGAATCCCAGAGTTTAATTACACGTTGAGTGAAGAAATATTTTCTCGGATTCATTTTAAATGTACTGCTTTGTAGCTTCACTGCATGTCCCCTAGTCCTAGCATTTACCTTTTCTTTCTCATTTTTCCAAAGGCAGCGGCAGCGATTCCCAGAGGCCCCTTCTATCTACTGTGGTCCACCTCCAAGGAAAGGGGAAGTTACATCAGAGAGGTGGGCTGTAATAGAGAGAAGGGAATAGTGGCAGGGCAGCCTCTGGGAATCTCTGTCTGTCGCCTTTGGAAAAACAAGAAAGAAAAGGTAGGTTGGTGGAAGGGGAAAGATGGCAGAGGAGTGGCCGCAGCAGCTCATTCCTTGCTGGGGGGACGGTGGTGGCTCATTCCTTGCCTTGGGGGCGGCGACAGGGGTTCATTCTTTGCTTTGGGGGAGGCAGCAGAACGGCTCATTTATTGTCTTTTGGGAGCGGCGGCTCATTTCTTGCCTTGGGGGGAGAGCAGCAGTGGTGGCTCATACCTTGATTCGGGGGGGGGGGGGGAGGCAGCAGCTTATTGCTCACCTTGGGGGGACTGGCGGCGGCTCATTCCTTGACCTGGGCCACCCCTGCCTCTTTAGCTTTTCTTCATACGAGAGTCGTCCCTGAATCATTTTGGTTGTTCTTTGCACCTCTTGTAATTCCAGATTCAGAATTGCACACATTACAAACCTAGTGAGGTCCACTATGGAGTGATTTTTTTATTATTTTTTTTTTTTTATTTGTACCCCGCACTTTTTCCCACTCATGGCAGGCTCAATGCGGCAGGCAATGGAGGGTTAAGTGACTTGCCCAAAGTCAATAGGAGCTGCCTGGGCCGGGAATCGAACTCAGTTCCTCAGTTTCTCATTCCCCCCCCCCCCCCCCCCCCAAACCCACCTCCCCGCTCCCCCCGTTTTCTATTTCTGTTGATGGCTCTCTCATTCTCCCTGTCTCCTCAGCTCGAAACCTTGGGGTCATCTTTGACTCTTCTCTCTCCTTCTCTGCTCATATCCAGCAGATTGCCAAGACCTGTCGTTTCTTTCTTTACAACATCCATAAAATCCGCCCCTTTCTTTCCGAGCACTCTACCAAAACCCTCATCCACACCCTTGTCACCTCTCGTTTAGACTACTGCAATCTGCTTCTTGCTGGCCTCCCACTTAGTCACCTCTCCCCTCTCCAGTCGGTTCAAAACTCTGCTGCCCGTCTCGTCTTCCGCCAGGGTCGCTTTACTCATACTACCCCTCTCCTCAAGAACCTTCACTGGCTCCCTATCCGTTTTCGCATCCTGTTCAAACTTCTTCTACTAACCTATAAATGTATTCACTCTGCTGCTCCCCAGTATCTCTCCACACTCGTCCTTCCCTACACCCCTTCCCGTGCACTCCGCTCCATGGATAAATCCTTCTTATCTGTTCCCTTCTCCACTACTGCCAACTCCAGACTTCGCGCCTTCTGTCTCGCTGCACCCTACGCCTGGAATAAACTTCCTGAGCCCCTACGTCTTGCCCCATCCTTGGCCACCTTTAAATCTAGACTGAAAGCCCACCTCTTTAACATTGCTTTTGACTCGTAACCACTTGTAACCACTCGCCTCCACCTACCCTCCTCTCTTCCTTCCCGTTCACATTAATTGATTTGATTTGCTTACTTTATTTATTTTTTGTCTAATAGATTGTAAGCTCTTTGAGCAGGGACTGTCTTTCTTCTATGTTTGTGCAGCGCTGCGTACGCCTTGTAGCGCTATTGAAATGCTAAGTAGTAGTAGTAGTTCCCCAGGACCAAAGTCCACCACCCTAACCACTAGGCCACGCCTCCACAGAGTGATACAGAGGCAGTGTAATAATATATTCTCTATTTCTTTTCTACATAATCCTAATATTTGCTTTTTTTGGCCACTGCTGTACATGTCTATATTTTATTTATTTCTTGGGATTTATTAGCAGTCTTTATGAAGAGATTCACCCAAGGCAGTGTACAGGTTGACATAAAACTTACCTTTTTTTTAACATAATAGTAAATTGACCAAATCCACAGTTTTTCAAAATGCTTTAATTATACAGTAAACATCTTATGTTCTTGAATTGCACACCTCTAGCTGTATGTGATCAGAAAATGCAGCTACTGTACAATGTTTTTTTTCTTAGTGTGATGTTTTGGTTGAAGAATATGAAGAGATCATTGAAGACTGGTATAAAAACCACCAGGAGGAGGACCTGACCAGCTTTCTCTGTGCCAAACATGTGCTAAAGGAATCTGAGAAAGGTATAACTATTTCATTCTGCATAGTAACTTCCATATAAATATATCCCAATTTCTTGTACAGTCATTTATGGGAAGTTAAGTAATATCTGTTCTCCATGGCAGGATGAATCGGTTCCACTAGCGGGTGATAACATAGTAATATAGTAGCATTCGGCAGATAAAGATCAAAGTGGCTCATCCAGCCTGCCTGATAAGGTAGTTAAGTACATCAAGCCCAGCATCCTGTTTCCAACAGTGACCAATCCAGGTCACAAATACTGGGAGGAATATAGTAACATAGTAGATGATGGCAGAAAAAGACCTGCATGGTCCATCCAGTCTGCCCAACAAGATAACTCATATTTGCTGCTTTTTGTGTATACCCTACTTTGATTTGTACCTGTGCTCTTCAGGGCACAGACCGTATAAGTCTGCCCAGCACCAGCCCCGCCTCCCACCACCGGCTCTGGCACAGACCGTATAAGTCTGCCCTCCCCTATCCTAGCCTCCCAACCACCAGCCCCTCTTCCCCCCCACCGGCTCCGCCACCCAATTTCGGCTAAGCTTCTGAGGATCCATTCCTTCTGCACAGGATTCCTTTATGTATATCCCACGCATGTTTGAATTCCGTTACCGTTTTCCTCTCCACCACCTCCTGCGGGAGGGCATTCCAAGCATCCACCACTCTCTCTGTGAAAAAATACTTCCTGACATCTTTTTTGAGTCTGCCTCCCTTCAATCTCATTTCATGTCCTCTCGTTCTACCGCCTTCCCATCTCCGGAAAAGATTTGTTTGCGGATTAATACCTTTCAAATATTTGAATGTCTGTATCATGTCACCCCTATTCCTCCTTTCCTCCAGGGTATACATGTTCAGGTCAGCAAGTCTGTCCTCATACGTCTTAGAACGCAAATCCCATACCATTCTCGTAGCTTTTCTTTGCACCGCTTTTTTTTACATCCTTAGCAAGGTACGGCCTCCAAAACTGAACACAATACTCCAGGTGGGGCGTCACCAACTACTTACACAGGGGCATCAACACTTCCTTTCTTCTGCTGGTCACACCTCTCTCTATACAGCCTAGCAACCTTCTACTTACGGCCACCGCCTTGTCACACTGTTTTGTCGCCTTCAGTTCCTTGGATACTATTACCCCAAGATTCCTCCCCCTCCCCCCCCATTACATATCAGACTCTCACCACCTAACACATAAGTCTCTCGTGGGTTTCTACTCCCTAGGTGCATCACTTTGCATTTCTTTGCATTGAATTTTAACTGTCAAACCTTAGACCATTCTTCTAGCTTCCGCAGATCTTTTTTCATGTTTTCCACTCCCTCCCGGTGTCCACTCTGTTACAAATCTTAGTATCATCCGCAAATAGGCAAACTTTACCTTCTAACCCTTCGGCAATGTCACTCACAAATATATTGAACAGAATCAGCCCCAGCACCGATCCCTGAGGCACTCCACTACTCACCTTTCCCTCCGAGCGAACTCCATTTACCACCACCCTCTGTCGTCTGTCCGTCAACCAGTTCCTAATCCAGTTCACCACTTCGGGACCTCTCTTCAGCCCATCTAGTTTATTTAAGAGCCTCCTGTGGGGAACCGTGTCAAAAGCTTTGCTAAAATCTAAGTAGATTACGTCTATAGCATGTCGATGATTCAATTCTGCAGTTACCCAATCAAAGAATTCAATGAGATTCGTTTGGCACGATTTCCCTCTGGTAAAACCATGTTGTCTCGGATCTTGCAACTTATTGGTTTCCAGAAAATTCACTATCCTTTCCTTCAGCATCGCTTCCATTAATTTCCCAATAACCGAGGTGAGGCTTACCGGCCTGTAGTTTCCAGCTTCTTCTCTATCGCCACTTTTGTGAAGTATGTTCTTATGCTGCTGATGTCACTGACAGAATTCAGGTTTCTCTACCTCCACATGCTGGTAAGAAGGGATAACACTGTTGCTTACTAAAGAAAAGAAAATTATCAGATAAGATTAATTTCTCCTTCTTTGAACTTTGCACATGCTTGAAGTAGTGCAATTAAGATATCCTAATTTTTCATGTCTACAGGAGCACAGCAGCAGAGCAGGGCATTAATTCTCACAAGTGGGTAACACGGTGCCACGTTGCATAGTCCGGGCTTTATAACAAGCCATAAGAGCTTTTGTGGAGCACGAGACACACTCCCCGCGCATGCGCAGGTGCCTTCCCACCCACCGCTTGTGCGTGGCTACCGTAAAAAAAAATTTCCGTGATGAGGAGAAGACTCCATTTCTGACTTCTTCATGCCTGGTCTGAAGAGTTAGTTTTTTGGTGCCGTTTGTCGGTTTTTCAGCGGTTTTTCGCTGTGCCTTTTTGGACATTTGTTTTCCCTTCTCTTCCCATGCCTTTTTAGTTGATTTTGTCCAGTTTTTAAGTTTCCTTTTCAGTCCACTAGGCCGCATTTAGGCCTGGTCTCCGGTCAGGTCTTTCCCATTTTATTTCTTGGTGCCTTGCCCCATTTTTAAAGGCACCATCATGTCTTTTGATTTAGCATCAGAATTTTTTCCGTCCATGTCCTCTAAAGCTCCCAGTGGCTTTAAATGCTGTACCCAGTGTAATCGGTCAGTCTATGGCACGGACACCCATCTGCAGTTTCTAGGGCCCAGCCATAGCCCTGCTAATTATGTCCTTTGTCTTCATATGAAGAAAAGGACGCAGCTGTCCCGAGAGACTTAACAAGAAGATTTTTGGAGCCAAGTCCGGGTCGTTGGTGTCGGCATCAGCATCGAGGCCAGCTACGTCAAAGACCAGGAGCATTGGTCCCTATGGCTGCCTCGATACACTGGGAGCAGTAGTTTAAGTGAGTCTATACCTATCTTGATGCTGACTGCTGGACAGGGCCTTCGGGACCGGCCAGTGTCGGACCCGACCCCGAGGTGACATGAGGATTCAACATCGGCACTAAAGAGTTTCGACACTGAACTTCAGGCGAAGGCCAAGATGCATTAGCATCGGTCATCCTCATCAAGTGGTGCCGGGAGCACCAGGGCATCAAGGGCTCCCCCTCTATCCTGGAGCTGCCAGTCCGCCTGTCTCCAGGCACCCAGGACCCGACTCCTGTTTTGGCCCCATCTGTTCTGCAGCCTGTCTCGGAGTGGACACCCCAGTCTTTCCCAGTGTCAGCCCTCAACGAGTGTATCTGGACCTTGCTCCCTGAGCTGCTAGATGGCATCTTGCAGTGTTGTGCATCGATGTCAGAAGTGCTTGCTGTACAGCCCACTATGGCCCCACCTGGCCCTCAGGGTGCGGTGCGGCCCTGGTACTGACTGCCACCCAAGACGCTACCCCCTTAATGTCTGTTGAGGAAGCTTCGCCAGAGTCAAGGCGGGATACGACTCCTCGATGCCCCTTTCGGTGACATAGCTCCTCAAAGTCTAGGCAGGCTCGATCTCAACCCTTCCACAAGGAGTTTGACACCAATGAGAAATGCTCGTAGGAGACTGAGTAGGATCCATGGTACTTCTCAGATGAGTCCTATGGTATACCCTCTGAACCCTTCCCTCCACTTGAAAGGCTCCTCCATCAAGCCTTTTGTCCCATTCTTTTTGTAAAGGAAATTGCTGGGGTTATTCCATTTCATTTGGAAGCGGAGGACGAGCCCAGGGCTAAGATGCTCGAGGTCCTGGACTACACATCTCTTAGGGAGGCTGTGACTGTCCCTCTCCACAAATTACTTGAAGTATTCGATCAGAACTGGGAGTCCCCTCGGTTGGTCCCTGTTATGCCCAAGAAGATTGACACCCAGTACCGGATCCACAGTATACCTGTTTTTGATAGGCCTCAGTTTCCTCACAAGTCCATGGAGGTGGAGTCTGCTCTCAAAAGAGCCAGTCGTTCTGGAGATTATGCCTCGGCACCTCCAGGCAGAGAAGCTAGGACCTTGGACTCTTTTGAGAGAAAGATGTTCCAGGCCTCAATGCATGTGTCCCATATACAATCGTACCAGCTGTTTACGAGCATCTGCAGGACTCTGCGC
This sequence comes from Microcaecilia unicolor, assembly GCF_901765095.1. Classification (NCBI taxonomy): domain Eukaryota; kingdom Metazoa; phylum Chordata; class Amphibia; order Gymnophiona; family Siphonopidae; genus Microcaecilia; species Microcaecilia unicolor. The sequence goes on from NC_044033.1 coordinate 390,849, forward strand.
AAGTTAATGGACTTGACAGACTGTTTCCCACTGGAGCAGTCCAAGAAAACACAAGGGCAAACGGTCTGCAAGCTCCAAGATGGAAAAGAAGCAGATCGCAAAAATAAAACAGTAATTTATTATTAAAACCTGAAGTTATATATACATAGCCCGACACAGGCCGTGTTTCATCCGACAGGGCTGCTTCAGGGGCTACAAAATAAATAATATGAAATAATATAAAACACTTGAAACAAACCACATATATTGTTTAAATATAAAATAATACCAAATAACAACATATAAAAAAATAATAAAATAATATATATCATCAATGACTACATATAAAAATGTATGTATAGATATCAAACTTAATTATAAATGCATTAAAAAAAAAAATATATATATATATATATATATAAACACATATGATACCAATATCCCATGATAAAATTAAAAATAAAAATAAATTCCAAAATATAATATATGTTATACCAAAGTCCCACAAACAGAATGATCACTTCTAAAAGATTGAAAGATATATTCTCTATGTATATTAGCCAAAATGATACAGGAACATTTCACTCAGGATATCTGTGCTCAACTATAAATACTATTAAATAACATTCAATAACTAAAACCAAATGAAAATTAAAATTGAAAGACACCCACCTATACAACAATCCTTTACTCACAAGTTTAATTGATAATATTGGATATGTGCTGAGATGAACTGAAATTTCCTTAAAAAATGAAAAAAATGATGAAAAAAATATTTTAAACAATGATGGATGAATGACAGAAATCACCAAATTAAATATTATATATATATATATATATATATATATATATATATATATATATATAAAAGAAGGATGAGTACTCACATACATAGGAGATCACCTTGATTAATTTAGAAAAACAGCTGTATCAGAGATGCCAAAAGAGTATTGACCTAAATGTAAAAATATATATATACTAGTAAAAAAAGGCCCGTTTCTGTTAGAAATGAAACGGGCGCTAGCAAGGTTTTCCTTGGAGTGTATGTTTCAGAAACAGCGTGTGTGAGAGATGGAGCGTGTGTGTCAGAGAGACAATGTGAGAGAGAGAGAGACAGAGTGTATGTGTTTGTGAGAGACAGTGTTTGTGTTTCTGTGTGACACTGTGTGAGAGAGAGGGACAAAGACAGTGAGTGTGAGAGTGTATGTGGCAGACAGAGAATGAGTGACTGCGTGTGTGGTGTGAGGAACCCCCTCACCCCCTCCCTCTCCCCTGCCCCCTTGCAGCCAGGCATGTGCAGCGACCCTCCTCTCCCCGTGTTCCCCCTGCAGCCACCCATGCCCATCAACCCTCCTCTCCCCCTGCTGCGTCCTTCCTGTCTCCCCTGCTCCCCCTGCAGCCACCCATGTGGTCTCAGGCCCCCCCCCCTCAGCATCTCTCCTGTCCCCCTGCAGGCCCGCTTGTGCAGCATCCTTCCTCTATCCCCTGTCCCCCCTGCAGCCAGCCATGTCCAGCGACCCTTCTGTCCCCCTGCCCCCCCTGCAGCTACCCATGTCCAGCGACCCGCCTCTCCTGTGCAGCCACCCATGTCTGAGGACACTCCTCTCCTTTTTCCCTGTTCCTCCCCTGTGGCCAGCCATGTCCATCGACCCACCTGTCCCCCCTGATGACCACCAACCCTTCTGTCCCCCTGCCCGCCCTGCAGTGTCCGTTCTGTATCCCCTGTCCCCCTTGCAGGCACCCATGTGGTGTGTGGAGCCCCATCCCTATCTCCCTGTTCCCTGCCCCCCCTGCAGCCACCCATGTGCAGTGACCCCCCCTTCCCCCCCAGCCGGCGCAGCACCCAAAGAAAGCCCCTTGTCCCCCCCTTCACGCATCGCCCGACCCCCCACCACATCACCAAGCCCCTCCCCCCCTCATCTACCCCTTCGCCACCCGCAACCGCTAATACAAACTGTGTCCGGTGGCTGCTGCTTCTGCTATTCAGCAGCAGCAGCCCGTACATAAAGAAAACCCCCCAAAAAATCCTCCTAAAACGCACCTCCATTGAGAAGCATCTTACATTGGCTGAAGTCTCAGCATGCGCTCCTCCTCTCCCCTCTGACGTTGAGGGGAGAGGAGGAGCGGCTGCAGAGACGTCAGCCAATGTGAGATGGTTCTCCACGGAGGTGCGTTTTAGGAGGTTGTTTTTTTGTTTGTTTGTTTGTTTTCTTTATGTACGGGCTGCTGCTGCTGAATAGAAGCAGCAGCAGCCGCCGGACAGAGTTTGTATTAGCGGTCGCGGGTGGCAAGGCAGTCGATGTGGGGGGGGGGGGCTTGGTGAAGCGGCAGGGGAGGGGTTGGGTGATGCGGCGAGGAGGGAAGGGGGATAGGGGCTTTCTGATGCCCCGTTGCACGGGTTGTTGTGGCGATGCGGCAGGGGGGCACTTAGAGGTGCACCGTCGAGGCTGTTTGTGTGTGTGTGTGTTTGTGTATGCGTTTGTGTGTGTTTGTTTGTGTGTGTGTGGGGGGGGGGGGGGGGTTGCGGGTGGCTTTTGTGGTCGTGTGGTTGGGGAGTTTTCCAGCAGTCTGTAGCGATTCCTAGGCAGGGGGAGGAGTACGGAAACACTCCCCCTTGCCTGGGTCGTTGTTTGTTGGAGGGGGTTGCCAGTTGGGAGGGGTGCCTTTATGGATCCCTTTACTCTCTGTGTTCCGCCCTCGAGGGCGGGGCAGAGAGACATGGTGAGTTGGATGGCTTCACCACCATGAACTTACGAACTGTTTAGGGATTTTGCAGATGGCTTCAGCAGGTTGTCTTCAGAATGTTGAGGTAGCGTTTTATGTACAGATGGGGCGTGGCTGAGGGCGGGTCTATGAGTGAGGGTGACTGGTCCTAGCCTATGAAGACTACAGGATTTTTGTGCTTCTCTGCCTTGGAGTGAGCTTCAGAATGTTCAAGGTGGGATTTATTAATATAGATAATATATATGTATCATGTATACCAAAAAGAGGTGCTAACATCATCATTATATATCTGTCAGATGTGATACATCAACAGAGGAAAAAGCTGTGGTGAAGTCACTAGGCAGCCTATAGCTTTCTTAGGTGTTGAAGAGTAAACATTCTATTTCCACAGCTAAGGGGAACTGGTAGTGTAAGAGAGTTATCCTGCACCACTACACATATATTATATATATTTACATTTAGGTCAATACTCTTTTGGCATCTCTGATACAGCTGTTTTTCTAAATTAATCAAGGTGATCTCCTATGTATGTGAGTACTCATCCTTCTTTTTTTTATATATATATATATATATAATATTTAATTTGGTGATTTCTGTCATTCATCCATCATTGTTTAAAATATTTTTTTCATCATTTTTTCATTTTTTAAGGAAATTTCAGTTCATCTCAGCACATATCCAATATTATCAATTAAACTTGTGAGTAAAGGATTGTTGTATAGGTGGGTGTCTTTCAATTTTAATTTTCATTTGGTTTTAGTTATTGAATGTTATTTAATAGTATTTATAGTTGAGCACAGATATCCTGAGTGAAATGTTCCTGTATCATTTTGGCTAATATACATAGAGAATATATCTTTCAATCTTTTAGAAGTGATCATTCTGTTTGTGGGACTTTGGTATAACATATATTATATTTGGAATTTATTTTTATTTTTAATTTTATCATGGGATATTGGTATCATATGTGTTTATATATATATATATATATTTTTTTTTTTTTTTAATGCATTTATAATTAAGTTTGATATCTATACATACATTTTTATATGTAGTCATTGATGATATATATTATTTTATTATTTTTTTATATGTTGTTATTTGGTATTATTTTATATTTAAACAATATATGTGGTTTGTTTCAAGTGTTTTATATTTATTTTGTAGCCCCTGAAGCAGCTCTGTCGGGCGAAACACGGCCTGTGTCGGGCTATTTATGTATATATAACTTCAGGTTTTAATAATAAATTACTGTATTATTTTTGCGATCTGCTTCGTTTGTTTCCCACTGGAGCAGGCCAAGTCAGTGTGCCAGTTGGCCAAGCAGCCAGTGGCGTTACTAGGGGGGCTGACACCCGGGGCGGATCGCCGAGTGCCCCCCCCCGGCGAAACGCAACTATCCCCCCTCCCTTTACTCTGCTATCCCAATCCCTGGTGGTCTAGAGGTACCTCTTCGGGGCAGGAAAGAGCCCCCTCTTTCCTGGCCGGAGCTGCTAGCTGCCCTGCATCCTCCTGTCCTGTGGTGAGTCCGGCTCTCGGCGTTTCAAAATGACCGCCAAGAGTTGACGCAGCCTCGCGAGACCTCAACTCTGGGCGGCCATTTTGAAACGCCAAGAGCCGGACTCACCACAGGACAGAAGGATGCAGGGCAGCTAGCAGCTCCGGGCAGGAAAGAGGGGGCTCTTTCCTGCCCCGAAGAGGTACCTCTAGACCACCAGGGATTGAGATAGCAGAGTAAGGGGAGGGGGGGGAGAGATGACGGGGGGAGGTGAGGGCGTGGAAGGGGCGGGACAGGGGACGAGAAAGGGGCAGCTCCTCCCAGCGAAACGACACCCCCCCCCCCCCGGTGCATCTTTACCTGCTGGGGGGGGGGGGGGGTGGCGGCGCGCGTCTGTCAGTAACGCTCGTTCCTTGCTCCCTCTGCCTCCTTACAGGAAATAACCCGTTCCGGGGCCAGAGGGAGCAGAGAACGAGAGTTGCCGACAGACGCGCGGCACCCCCCCAGCTGCGTGCACCCGGGACGGACCGCCCCCCCCTTAGTACGCTACTGCAAGCAGCAGAAGGCATTTTGAAAATTTTTGACTAGGGGAATCTATGACACTTTTGACATGGCTTCCAGAATCTCTGCTCAAAGTAGCAATGTGCAGACTGTCATGGCTGCATGTTTCTGACTTGGAGCAGTCAGTTCATCAGAGGTTGGCGGATGCCCCATGCTGGGGGGATAAGCTTTTTAGAGAGAAGGTTGAGGAGGTCGCTGACCAAATCAAAAAGTATACTGATACTATCTCTTCTCTCTCCCGGGCATTTGCTGCACCAGCCTCCTCAGCTAGGAGGTCTTTTGGCAAGTTAAAGAGGGGTGCCTACTCACAGAGAGGTAGGTATGTCACTTCTCACCAGCATGTTCGTTCTTGTCAACAGTGTGCGCCTAAGGCCCCTGCTGCTCCCCAGCCTAAACAAGGGGCAAGCTTTTGAGTGGCTCCAGCAGAGCATAGCCGCTGTCAGTGTCTGTACCAATTGACCTGCTAGTCGGGGGGAAGCTGAAGTTTTTTCACGAAAGGTGGCCCCTTATCACCTCTGAATGGTGGGTTCTCCAAATAGTCTGTCTCGGATACGCACTAAATTGACTTTAAAAACCTCCAAATTGTCCACCAAGAGTTCATTACATCAGCTCTCAGCATAAGCAGGTACTTGCAGAGGAACTCTCCACCCTTGTACAGACCCATGCGGTTGAACCTGTTCCACCAGGGAAAGAAGGGCAGGAATTCTATTCAAGGTACTTCCTCGTGCAAAATAAGACGGGGGATGCACCCCATCCTAGACCTAGGGGCCCTGAACAAATTCCTGGTCAAAGAAAAGTTCAATATGGTTTCCCTGGGCACCCTTTGCCCCATGATTCAGGAAAACAATTGGCTATGTACTTAAAGGATGCATATAATCACATCCTGATTCTTCCAGCCCACCGGAAGTATCTTTGGTTTCGGCTGGGAACACATCACTACCTGTACTGCACGTTGCCTTTTGGCCTCACGTGAGCTCCCAGGTTCTTTATCAGATATCTAGTGGTAGTCGCAGAGTCGCTACACAGACTGGGAGTCCATGTGTTCCCTTACCTCGACGATTGCCTGGTGAAGAGCACATCGGAGGACGGTGCTTGGGAGTCCATGAGGAGAACTATTCAGGTGCTTAGAACTACTAGGTTTGTTATAAACTACCCCAAGTCCCACCTTCACCCTGTACAACAATTGGAATTCATTGGAGCCCTGTTCGATATGCAGAATGTTCAAGCCTTCCTCTCAGGTTAGAGGGCAGACACTTTAGTTGCATTGGCCTCTCAGGTTTGAGCCTGTCAGCAAGTCATGGCTTGGCAGATGTCTAGGTTGTATGGCTTCCACAGTTTATGTAACACCCGTGACACACCTCTACATCAGATCAGCCCAATGGGACCCTAGCTTCTCAGTGGTACCAAGCTACGGAAGAGCTGGAAGATGTCATCTGAGTGTCTCCAGACCTTGTTCACACTCTGCTGTAGTGGACTGTTTGATTCAGTTTGACCCTGGGACTTCCATTCCAAATTCCTCAGCCACAAAAAGTGCTGATGACTGATGGATCTCTCCTTGCTTTGGGAGCTCATGTAGATGGATTTCACACTCAGGCTGCATGGTCCCTCCAGGAAATGGTCTTCAGATCGATCTTCTGGAGCTCCAGGCAATCTGGAACACTCTTTCAGAGATCGGCTGGCCAACCAAATTGTGCTCATTCAAACAGACAACCAGGTTGCAATGTATTAAACCAACAAGCAGGGAGGCACAGGATCACACCCTTTGTCAGGAGGCCATCCGGATGTGGTACTGGGCTCGCCATCACGGCATGTTCCTCCGAGCCACTTATCTGGCAGGCAAAAACAACCGTATGGCCGACAGACTGAGCAGGTTAAACAACCGCATGAGTGGTCTCTCAGTATGGGCATTGCCCGGAGATCTTCCGAGAGTGGGGCATCCCCTTGGTGGATCTCTTTGCCACTCAACTGAATCACAAAGTCCCTCTGTTCTGCTCCAGGCTTCAGACCCACGACAGAATAGCATCAGATGCCTTCCTCCTGCATTGGGGGTCAGGTATGCGTATCCTCCCATTCCTCTTGTGCAGAAGACTCTGCTGAAACTCAAGCAAGACCATGGGACCATAATCGCACTTTACTGGCCTCAGCAGATTTGGTTCCCTCTTCTTCTGGAGTTATCCTCCGAAGAACCGTGGAGATTGGAGTGTTTTCCAACCCTCAATGCGTAACTAGGGATCTCTTCTACATCCCAGTCTTCAGTCTCTGGCCTGGATGTTGAGAGAGTAGAATTTGCTTCTCTCGGTCTGTCGGTGGATGTTTCCCAAGAGTTGTTATTCTTTAAAATGGAGGAGGTTTGCCATCTGGTGTGAGGGCAAGACCCTAGATCCTGTTTACTGTACTACACAGTCCCTGCTTGAATACCTTCTGCATCTTTCTGAGTCTGGTCTTAAGGGTTCACCTAAGTGCAATTAGTTCTTATCAACTTGTAGAGGGTAAATCCATCTCTGGACAGCCTCTAGTTGGTCGCTTCATTAGAGGTTTGCTTTTGTCAAAGAGCTCTGTCAAGCCTCCTCTTGTTTCATGGGACCTCAATGTTATTCTCATCCATGTGATGAAAGCTCCTTTTGAGCCACTGAATTCCTGCCATCTGAAGTACTTGACCTGTAAGGTCATTTTCTTGGTGGCTGTTACTTCAGCTTCTAGGGTCATTGAGCTTCAGGCTTTAGTAGTGGATGCACCTTATACTAAGTTTCATCACAACAGAGTAGTCCTCTGCACGCACCCTAAGTTCATGCCAAAGGTAGTGGGAGTTCCATCTGAATAAGTTGATTGTCTTGCCAGTATTCTTCCCCTGACCTTGTGCCCATCTTGGCGAGAGCACCTTGCATACCTTGGACTGCAAGCGAGCATTGGCCTACTATGTGGAGCGGACAAGGCCCCACAGACTGTCCACCCAGCTTTTTGTTTCTTTTGATCCCAACAGGATGGGGGTCACCATCGAGAAATGCACAATCTCTTATTGGCTGGCAGGTTGCAGCAGGCTGGACTGACACTGGAGGATCATGTCAAGGTTCATAATGTCAGAACCATGGTTGCGTCGATAGCCCCCTTGTGGTCAGCCTCCATTGAAGAAATTTGCAAGGCTTAAATGTGGTCTTCAGTCCACACATTCACATCTCATTACTGCCTTGAGTAGGATACCCGATGCGATAGTCTGTTTGGGCAGACAGTCTTGCAGAATCTGGTTGGTGTCGTGAATCCAACTCCAGCCCCCCTAGGCCCGTTTTATTCTGTTCCAGGCTACACACACACTCGGTTTGTATATAGTTTCAGGTTGATCTGAGTTATGTGCTTGCTATTGTGAGGTCCAGTTGACCAATGTTTGTTGTTTTCTGTGAGCCTGGATGCAAGGGATACCCCACTTGTGAGAATGAATGCCCTGCTTGTCCTTGGAGAAAGCGAAGTTACTTACATGTAGCAGGTATTCTCCGAGGACAGCAGGGCTTATATTCTCACAAACCCTCCCACCTCCCCTAGGAGTTGTCTCCTATTTTTATTTTTTCTTGCTGTAGTATTTAACTGCGGTAGCCGCACACGAGCTGGAAGGCACCTGCGCATGCACGGTGGAACGTGTCTCATGCTCCACAAAAGCCTGGACTGAGCAACGCGGTGCTGCATTACCCACTCGTGAGAATATAAGCCCTGCTGTCCTTGGAGAATACCTGCTACAGGTAAGTAACTTCGCTGAAGCTGAGCAGTGTTTCATACATCTCTTCATGACAATCAACTCTATCTGTCCAGAAAGTTTAGTCCTTGCACTAAGTTTAGTCCTTGTACTGCACTAATCTCCTTCCTGTTTGGGGGAAAAATCCAATTTAAAAAAAAATGGAAAATTGGGGCCTTCTGTGTAACATATTTTGATCTGTATGTTTTATTTTGGTTTTCATAGGCTGCCTGACTGAATCATGGCAAGGCAAGAAAGGTGACTTGGCCTCTGTGGATGAGAAGAAGAAAAAGAATAAAAAGAGAGACCAAGAGGGAGAGACTACAGGAAACAGGGCAACCAAGAAAGCAAAAGTTGGGAAGGCAGAAGACAGTGTGGTTAGGGCAGAGACCTTGAAAGAAGATGTGCAGAAGAAAGTGCCTCTCCTCCATGACCCCAATGATGAGCTATAAAAAGGGAAAAGGGAACTGCTCACAAGATCATGTGACCCAGCATTGCAACCTTTGCTTTGTGCGCTGTCTAATCGCTCTTCGGAATAAGTAGCCAGGCAGCTACAGTGAAGTAGTTGTGTGGTGACGTAATCCCTTCTGCAGAGCGTGTCCTGCCATCCTCCGCGTTGTGCACTAAAAAAGTTCATTCCCACGTGGCAGGCAGCGCTGTGGATATTTCTTCCAGCTTTTAAGTTTGTAACATCAAGTAAGAGATTTTATGTGGGTTTAAAGATGGAAATTATGTGCTCATGTGCCGAGAGGAAGACAGCTGGGCGAACTGATCTTTGTGTTGTCATTAATACATGACCGTCTTCATTTTTAAAATTTTGCTGGTCCCAAAAATGACGTTGGACAGTATGTTGGGGAAAAGCTTCTTTTGTCACTTAGGTTGTGTGCGATCTCATGGCTTTACTTTTTACTGCTTTAGAACAGTTTCTTCCTAGTACATGTGCTTGGATAGAATGTAAGGAGAGAAATCAAAAGCCTAAAGCCAAGACCACCTTCCTTTCTAGCATTTCTAACCCTTGACTGACTCGCTTGCTGTTTAGCCAGGAAGACTGGTTTCATAAATCAGCATTTCCCCGTCAGGTTCTTGACTTATGCTGGCTCTGAGCTTCTGTGTTACCAGCCAGGAACCACTGCTCTTTCTGTGGCTCTGTTTACAATACTTTCAGTTCCTGTCTAACTAGTTAATGGTTAAGAGAGTTGGTTTTGTTTTCAATTACATGCACCTTTAGTCTTCTCAGTAACTTTTGCTCTGTATTTCCCTCCCTGAAAAAGGAAGGCAAAACAATCCATGTGCCATAATCCTTTTTGTGTTTTCTCTTAATTGACTGCTGCACTGTAACATTTCCGCTTAAAGGCTCTGTGAATCTCTCCCCCCTCCCCCCCTTCTTATTTCTGGGATTCAGCATTTGGATATGGCAGCAGCTAACAGATGACCAGTAATGGCCACTGTCTGACGTTAGGTAAATAAATCCTAACAAATAAATACATTAGAACATTGGCCTGACCCTCCTTGGCACCCTTATTTCATATCCTGGGATTATTCCCTGCGTTACATTGTTCATATCTCCTAACTCGTCAGATTCTTTCTCAGTATGTTTCATGTAGCTGAGGTTTCTCTGTATTTAACAGTATTTCTATTGTTTTTGTAATATTGGAAGTTTGGGCGAGTAGACTCCTGTTCTCTTAGGATGACATTGCTACCGCCCATGCTGATGTACTGTATGGCTCTCTCGTGGTTTCTGAAATAATTACATAAGAACAGAAGATGCACCATCCTAGGTCAGATCCAAAGCTTAGTAAATCCCAGCGTTCTATTTCCAAAAGTGGCCAATCTGGATCACAAGCACCTGGCAAAGATCCTGAGAAGTACATCTATGCATTGTTGTTCACGCAGAGAGAAGTGCTGCTTTATCCAGGTCTACATGGTTAATAATGGCTTATGGACGTTTCCAGACCCTTTTTAAACCTACATCTTCCACAGCTTACTTTTACATTGAGTGAAAAAGAAATACAATGCTGTCTCTAATTTGTTTTAAATGTACTACCACTTGCCTTTGTATGCTTTACCCTTTCCAGTCCACACATGATTTTAAGATGCTTCTTGTTCTCTTTTCCATATCCACACTTTCCTCATGAGAGATCCATTCATCACTATCATTCTGGTTGCCCTTCTTTGAATCTTTTCTATTTCCACTGTATCTTTTTTTTTGAGATGAGCTGTATGAACAGGTACTGGGGTGGATTTTTAATTAATTGGTATAATAAAACAGTATAGGCAGTGAGGTGACAGGATTTATTCTTTTAGATGGAATTTAACAGCCAGTTAATAGATAAACATGAGCTAAGCTGCTGGCAATTAATGAGAACATGTCTTGCTGGTCTCGGATGAGGCTCAGAATTCAAAACAAGAAATCAATTGTACCATCCATGACTGGGATGTTCCCAGATCAGCAAGATGATGGTCACTTCCTGACTACTGGGGAACAGCGGTGGGTAAACAGATAAACACACGACTAACTAAATGAAATGTCCGTTTATTATTTACGCTATAGTATCCATTCACATCTTTAGTACATTCTCTATTACAACAGGGCCTTTCTTCTGTTGAATTAGGTGGAATCATTCTTACCCCTATTCTTAAGTGGTTTAATTTAGATCCTACGCTTCCAATTCATTTTAGACCGGTGGCTAAACTCCTACAGGCTCTTGTGGCCTCTCAATTAACTTTTTATTTGGATATAAACAGTTGTAAGTTCATTACATTTTCATTTCGATCTTACATTCCCTAGTTTCAAATGCTAGGTCTTTTCTGGCCAGAGGTACAGCTCTCATCCTACTCTAATTTGATCTCACAGCTGCATTCAATACAGTGAATTATGATATTCTTATTTTTATGCTGAATTCTTTTGGAATTTCTGACCGTGTTTTACAATGGTTTAAAGAATTTCTGTCTAATAGACATTATGGGCTAGACTCTATATATGGCATCTAAAAAATCCACGCAGTAAATATTTTTGCCTAAGCATATTCTAGAAGGGATGCCTAGATTTAGGCATGGTATATAGAATACACTTAGTTAATATCCCAATGCAACTACGTGCATCCATTTACACTAATAAAAAATAGCATTATTCCCAGTACGTAGATTTATGCACACTGGGCCACATTCTATAGCGACGCATGCAAATTTTGGAACTCCCATTTCTCCCGAGGACAAGCAGGCTTATTCTCACAAGTGGTGGATGACGCCAACACACATTACCCGGTCCGGAACTTATAACAAGTATCAGTAGATCTTTGTGGAGCATGAGCCACACTCCACCACACATGCGTGAGTGCCTTCCCACCCGCCCCGAGAACACTGTTTCAGTTCTTTTTCTACCGCATTGAGGAGAGGGCATGTTTTCTTACCATCTCCTTACAACACTCAGTCCTTAAAGAGCTTTTTTTCTTGCCTTTTGGCAATTTTTTCATCCTTAAATTGTGTTCCTAGTTGTTGAACCCCCTTTAGTTTATTTTGCCCAGTTTTAAGTTTCCTCTCTTTTTCATTGTTGTTTGGCCACTTTTAGGCCTTGACTTCGGCCGGGAATTTGCCCTTCATTTTTCTTGCCATGCCTTGTACCTTTTTCAGGCACCATCGCTTCATTTAATTTAACCGAGGAAGTTTTTCCTTCCATGTCCACGAAGGTTCCCGGTGGCTTTAAGTGCTGTACCCAGTGCAGTCAGACAATCTCTGGGAAGAACACCCATTTGTGTGTTCAGTGTCTTGAGTCCGACCATAGCCCCACTAACTATGTTCTTTGTCTTCGCAGGAAGAAGGACCCAGGTTTCCAGAGTCGCTCAATGAGAGAGGATTTTTGGAGCCAAGTCCAGTTCCTTGGCGTCGGCATCAACGTCGAGCTTCGCATCGGTAGTGTCGGTAAGCATGGCTGCTGTTAGACCCTGGGAGCAGTGAAGCATTGAGTTGGTCTCCACCTGCCTCAAGGCCTCCTGCTGTGCCTTGCCCCTGGGACCGTCCATCGTTGGACCTGGCCCAGGGGCAACATGTGTATTCCATGTTGTCCTCGTCTGCACCAAGGAGCCTTGGTGACATGCTTTAGGCGAAGGTCAAGAAATGTCATCGATTGCCCTAGACCCGGGAGCTCCGGGGCATCGAAGGATTCAGCGCCGGGAGGACCTATTCCCCCCCTCCATACAGGAGGTGCTGATGCGTCGGTCTCTCAGCAAAGACCCAGCTCCTGCATCAACCCCGCCAACTCTGCAACCTGCAACTGAACCGGCACCCCAGGTTTTTCCGGTGTCTGCCCTCGAGCGCATCCAGGCCTTGTTCCCTGAGCTGCTGGATAGTGTAATGCAACAAAGTGCATCAGGGGTGCTTGCCTACCGTTGTGGCCCCGCTTGGCCCTCAGCCTGCAGTGCGGCCTCCGACACCAATGCGGCTCCAGTGTTGACTGCCACCCAAGCTGGCACTCCCTCGACATCAGTTGAGGAAGCTTCACCGGAGTCAAGGCGGGAACTGACTTCTGGATGCCATTCTCAAGGGCATGGTTCCTCCACTTTGAGGCAGGTTCGGTCTCGACACTCCCATCAGGTGATATTGTCTGACACCAAAGAGGAGTACTCATGGGATTTGGAGGAGGATCCAAGTTACTTTTCCTTGGATGAGTCCTGTGGAATTGCCTCTGAACCCTCCCTTCCACCTGAAAGGAGGAGGAGACTTTCATTCTCTTCTTTTGTTAAGTCCATAGACCGTTAGTAAATGGACTTGGGGAAAATCCACTATTTCTGGGATAAGCAGTATAAAATGTTTTGTACATATTTGGGATCTTGCCAGGTATTTGTGACCTGGATTGGCCACTGTTGGAAACAGGATGCTGGGCTCGATGGACCTTTGGTCTTTCCCAGTATGGCAGTACTTATGTACTTATGGGAATGGCAGAGTCCTTTGGAAGTGGATGACAAGCCCAGGGCCAAGATGCTCGAGGTCCCTGGACTACATGTCTCCTCCTAGGGAGGCTGTGACTGTCCCTCTTCACAAGGTACTCCAGGAAGCCCTCATTAGAAACTGGGAGTCCCCTCTGTCAGTCCCGGTCATGCCCAAGAAGATTGACACCCAGTTTCGGATCCACATCGCACCTGGTTTTGATAGGCCTCAGTTGCCTCACAATTCCTTGGTGGTGGAATCCGCTCTCAAAAGAGCCAGGAGTTCCAGGGACTATGCATCAGCGCCCCCAGGTAGAGAAGCTAGAACCCCAGATTCTTTTGGGAGGAAGATGTACCAGGCTTCAACGCTCATCTCCCAAATACAGTCATACCAGCTCTTCACGAGCATCCACTTGTGAAACTCGGTGAGCAAGTTGTCATACCTGGCTGAGACGCTCCCTCCGGAGCAGTTGGTCAAGCAGCAGAAGGCATGTCAAAAGTTCTTAGCCAGGGGCACTTACAACACTTTTGATGTGGCATCCAGGATCTCTGTTTAGAGTATAGCAATGCGCAGACTTTCATGGCTGTGTGTTTCTGATTTGGAACATTCTGTTCAGCAGAGGTTGGCAGATGCACCATGCCGGGGGGGATAACCTTTTTGGAGAGAAGGTTGAGAAGGGAGCAGACCAAATCAAAAAACACAGATACCATCTCTCCTCTTTCCTGCTGGGCGCCTTCTGCATCTATCTCCTCAGCTAGGAGGACTTTTGGCAAATCAAGGAGTGCCTATTACTATCAGAGGCATAGGAACATCCCCTTGGCTCGCCAGCCTGTTAAGGCTCATCCCCAATGTACTCATTCACGTCAACAGCGTGCGCCAAAGGCCCCTACTACTCCCTAGGCAATGCATGGGATAAACTTTTGACTGGCTGCAGCAGAGCATAACCACAGTAAAAGTGTCCATCCCGGAAGACTTGCCGGTCTGGGGAAGGCTGAAGTGTTTTCACAAAAGTTGTGGCCCCTTATAACCTCCAACCGAGGGTTCTTCAAATAGTCCATCTCAGATACACACTCAATTGGTATCTAAAACCTCCAAATTGCCCACCAAGAACTCATTCCTTCAGCTCTCAGCAGTTGCAGAGGAACTCTCTGCCCTTCTGAAGGCCCATGTGGTTGAACCTACTACTACTACTTAGCATTTCTATAGCGCTACTAGATGTACGCAGCGCTGTACACGTAAACATGAAGAGACAGTCCCTGCTCAACAGAGCTTGCAGTCTAATTGAACCAGGGAAGGAAGGGTAGGGATTCTGTTTCAGGTACTTCCTTGTACAAAAGAAAATGGGGTATGCGTCCCATCCTAGACCTAAGGACCCTGATCAAATTCCTAGTCTGAGAAAAGTTCTGGATGGTTTCCCTGGGCACCCTTCTCCCAGTGATTCAGGAAAATGATTAGCTATGCTCTCTGGACTTAAAGGATGCATATACTCACATCCCAATACTTCCAGCCCATCGCAAGTATCTTTCATTTTGGCTGGGAACATATCACTTTCAGTACCACGTGTGCCTTTTGGCTTCGCGTCAGCTTCCAGGGTCTTCACCAAATGTTTAGTAGTAGTTGTAGCATCGCTGCACAGACTGGGAGTCCATGTTTTCTCATATCTTGACAATTGGCTGGTAAAGAGCACCACTTCGGCTGGTGCTCAGGAGTCCAAGCGAATGACTATTTGGGTGCTCAAGCTACTAGTGTTTGTTTTAAACTACCCCAAGTCCCATCTTTGCCCTGTCCAGCAATTGGAGTTCATAGGAGCCTTGCTTGATACACAGAAGGTTCAAGCCTACCTTCCATACACGAGAGCAGATACTCTTGTTTCACTCGCCTACAAGGTTCAAGCCTCTCAGCAGGTCGCAGCTTGGCAGAAGTTGAGATTTTTGGGCCACGTGGCTTCCACAGTGTATGTTACACCCTTGACATGTCTTCACATGAGATCAGTTCAATGGACCCTGACTTCTCAGTGGTATCAAGCCACGGGAATTCTGGAAAATGTCATCCAAGTGTCCCCAGAGATTGTAAGCTCCCTTCAGTGGTGGACTATTCGATCCAATTTGACTATGGGACCCATTCCAAATTCCTCAGCTACAGTGCTGATGATGGATGCATCTCTCCTGGGATTGGGGGTCTTATATAGATTGGCTTCACACCCAGGGTCTTTGGTCCACCCAGGAAACGAATCTTCAGATCAATCTGGAGCTCCGGGCAATCTGGAACAGTCCATGCGTTCAGAGATTGGCTGTCTCATCAAATTGTACTCATTCAAATGGACATTCAGGTTGCAGTGTATTACACCAACAAGCAGGGGTGCACTAGATCAAGCCCTCTGTGTCAGGAGGCCGTCTGGAAGTGGCATTAGGTTTGCCAATATGGCATGTTCCTTCAGACTGTTTATCTGTTGGGCAAAAACAATACCCTGGTTGACAGACTGAGCAGGGTAATGCAACCATATGAGTGGTCTCTCAATACGGGCATAGCCCTCGGTGGATCTTTTTGCCACTCAGATCAACCACAAGGTCCCTCATTTTTGTTCCAGGTTTCAGGCCCACGACAGACTAGTGTCAGATGCCTTCCTCCTCAGTTGGGGAACAGGCCTTCTATATATGTATCTTCCCATACCTCTAGTGGGGGAAACTTTGTTTAAACTCAAGCAAGACCACGGAACCATAATTCTGGTCACGCCATGGTTCCCTCCTCTTCTGGAGTTATCCTCCAAAGAACCATGGGGATTGTAGTGTTTTCTGACCCTTATCATGTAGAATGAGGGATCTCTTCTACATCCTAATCTTCAGTCTCTGGCTGTCACAGCTTGGTTGTTGAGAGCCTAGAATTCGCTTCCTTGGGTCTTTTGGCGAGTGTCTCCCTGGTCTTGTTGGCTTTCAGGAAAGACTCCACTAGGAGACTCCACTGTGTATGGCAAGCTAGATCCCTTTGCTTGCCATACACAGACCCTGCTTGAATACCTTCTACACCTTTCAGAATCTGGTCTCAAGGGTTTACCTTATTGCAATTAGTACTTATTAATGTGTAGAAGGCAAGCCCATCTCTGGACAGCATCTAGTTGTTCGCTTCATGAGTTGTTTGCTTTTGTCAAAGCCCCCTATCAACATCGTTCTCACCCAGCTGATGAAAGCTCCTTCTGAGGCACTGAATTCCTGCCATCTGAAGTATTTGACCTGGAAGGTCGTTTTCTTGGTGGCTGTTACTTCAGCTCTTAGAGTCAGTGAGCTTCAGGCATTAGTGGTGGATGCACCTTATAATAAGTTTCATCACAATAGAGTAGTTCTCTGCACTCAACCTAAGTTCCTGCCGAAAGTGGTGTTGGAATTTGTTGGAATTCCATCTGAACCAGTGGATTGTCTTGCCAACATTCTTTCCCCGACTTCATGCCCATCCTGGTAAAAGCACCTTGGATTGCAAGAGAGCATTGGCTTACTACATGAAGTGGACCAGGCCCCACAGACAGTCCGCCCAGCTTTTTATTTCTTTTGATCCCAACAGTATGGGGGTTGCCATCAATGAAATGCACCATTTCTAATTGTTTGGCAGATTGCATTTCCTTCACTTATGCCCAGGCTAGGCTGGCCCTAGAGGGTCATGTCATGGTTCATAATGCCAGAGCCATGGTTGTGTCGGTAGCCTACTTGAGGTTAGCCTCCATTGAAGAAATGTTCAAGGCTGCAATGTGGTCTTCAGTCCATACATTCACATCACACTCCTGCCTTGAGCAGGATACCTGACTTGACAGTCGTCTCGGGCAGACACTGTTGCAGAATTTGTTTAGGGTCTAGAATCCATCTCCACCCTTTTAGGCCCATTTTGTTCTGTTCCAGGCTGCACTCTCACTAAGTTTGTATATAGTTTCAGGTTGATCCGAATTATGTCGTTACCTTTGCGAGGCCCAATTGTCCAATGTTTGTTGTCTTCTGTGAGCCTGGATGCTAAGGATTGCCCACTTGTGAGAATACATAAGCCTGCTTGTCCTCAGAGAAAGCAAAGGTACTTACCTGTAGCAGTGTTCTCGCAATGACAGCAGGCTTTATATTATCACAGTCTTTCCCACCTCCCCTTGGAGTTGCCTTCTCTATTGTTTTTGCTTTATTTTTGCTGTACTATTAAACTGAGGAGACCACGTTCTTGCATCGGGCAGGAAGGCACTCACGTGTGAGCGATGGAACATGTCTCGCACTCCATAAAGCTCTACTTATACTTGTTATAAATTGCGGACCAGGCGACGGTCAGCGTCACCCACCACTTGTGAGACTATAAAGCCTGATGTCCTTGGAGAACACCTGCTACAGGCAAGTATCTTCGCTTTCTCTACTTATAGCCACGCCCCTTTTGAACAGCACACTTTAGAATTTAGGTGTAGTTAATTACAGAATCCGCTTATCAAGTTGTGTGTAAATTCTAATTATTGCCAATTAGTGCTTATTGTTTAAGTACTGTTATCAACACTGATTAGCTTGTTAAGCTATTTAAGTTACACGCGTTGTTATAGAATATGCCTGGATTTTGGCACAGATCTCTAAGCGTGCTATATATAATCCGGCAGTATAGGGTTAAAATGAGTCTTGGCATCCACCATGTGGAGTCCCACAGGGTTCTCCACTGTCACCTGTTTTGTTTAATGTCTATATGACATTGATGGATTTTGGCTTTTCTTTTTTAGGTGTGAAATATTCTTATGCAGATGACATGCTATTGTTAATTCCAGTTGAGAACGGATTGAGTAATATTTCTTCTAAGATTACATTATTAAAAAGTCTTTTATCCATGAACGCTGACAAGACTAATTACTTTGATTAGATAGAAATACTGATTCTGTTCCAGACTCTTTAATCATTTCCAATAGCCTTTCTTTAAAGGTAGAAAGAACTTCTAAGGTTCTTGGTGTTATTCCTGACACCAGTCTCTCTGTTGAACCTCAGGTAAATCATATTACATAAGTTGTATTTCTTAAACTTCGACAGTTACGGAGAATTTATTTTTTTTCCATGTTCAGCATTTTACTGTTTTGGTGCCAGCTCATTGTGATCACTGTAACATTTTATATTTCGCCTACTGATAAACTTCATTCAGAGTTACAAATTTTGCAAAATACAGCAGCCAAACTTATATTGAGACAAAAAATCAGATGGTGCATCTGCTACTCTTATCTCTTCATTGGCTGCCAATTCATGCCCCCGGTTTGTTTAAATTGGCTTGCATAATATTCAAAATGTTTGATGGCTTTGTTCCGGCTTATATTCTTATTTTTTTTTTTCATGTTCTACAGCTAACAGTATTAACAGAACTAGAGATCCATTTTGTTCTTTCCTTCTTTTTCAGGAGTTAGGTATAAATGCTATCTTGAGGATTCTTTCACTTATCGCTCTTCCATCTGTTCTTCATTCTCTGGGGTCTTTATTATTCTTTTCGTAAAAATTTGAAAACTTACCTGTTCATTCTTAGGCTAATTTTGTTATATTATTTCTCTTAGTTGTTACCTGCTTTGAACCACTTTTGTTGGAGTTGGTGGGATACAATAGCTATATTGCATTCAATAAATGAACCATTGGAATATAATTGCAAATAGAAAATACAAAAAAGTTTGACTCATTTCCCAGTGTGTCTATTAGAAATCCGGCTATGCTTTGTTCTGAAAGGGAAGCTAATGATGAGAAGTTTCTTTCAAGTTAAGATAGCTGATGAGTACTGGGTGAGAGGAAGGGTAGAAGTCAGCAGCTTATTTTAGAGGGAACACCGGGGGGGGGGGGGGGGGGGGTCAGCCTCCAAAGCTAGTCCCAGGCTTCCAGCTTAGCACAACCAGCTTCCCCTAGTTCCTTTTATACAGTGTTTAAGCTTTATATCATTTTTCCAGTCAGGTCTGGGCATACAGATAGCCTTCCCTCCTGATTACCAGAAAGCGCCAACAACCCTGGACTGAGAGATCACTCCACCCCAGGACAGATAGGTAAGGGGGGGAGGCCTCCTGCTGAGTGCTCTGGTCCTTCTTAGGGCCCTGTTGCAACCCACCACTCCAGTTGTTTTCTTTTTTCTTTCTGAGCCTTATCTTAGGGTTCTTATCATTAATTCCCAGAAACTTATCTCATGTTTGTCCATTAACACTGTAAGTAAATGAGCAGGTGGTACATTCCATTTAAAAGAATAAAACTTGTCACTTCACTGCCTATACTGTTTAATTATACCAATAAATTAAAAATCTACCTCAATACCTGTCCATACAAAGCTCCAGAACTGCACACACTGCTCAATAATTTCCTCCATTTTATTTTCTATCCTTCTCCAAATACTCGTTAAAATTTGATTTGGTGCTACAGTGAGCTAAGGATTTCAACTTACTGTCCACACTCACTTCAAAATTCTTTTCTTGGGTGATGCCTCCTAAGAAGGAATGTAGCATTGTGTACCTGTATTTAGGATTAAGACACACATTTATTCCCAATTACAGAAGGGGAATTAATGTCGATGACAGATCAGCATCAGCAGTTACATCTGCTATGATTTGGGTGTCTGCCGGGGTACTTGTGACCTGGATTGGCCACTGTTGGAAGCAGGATACCAGTCCATAGCTAGATGGACCATTGGTCTGACCCAGTACTACACTGGAGTTATTAGGGGAAGTTTACCCCTTAATCCCCAGTGGTTTCTGCCTTCCCAGAAAGTCAAACTGGCAAAGGGATACTGGTCTCAGTGACAGTGCTGGGAAAATACACGTTTATATTAATATACTGGAAAAGATAACAGATATGTGCCGGCACATACTGGTTTAAAACTTGTTGAAATTTTCAACATTTATATTTCTAAAATATTTGTCGCATATACATCCATTTGTCCTGTATTTTAGAACCGGCTCTATGTCGGCAGATTCTGTTCTGTAGGCCTGGGAAAGCTTCCGATGTCCTTACCTGGATGTCTCAGTTCTGACTTCTGCATCCTTGCTTAAATGGGTCTGTACGTGTAATTGTTTTGTAACATTTAAATAACTTTGCTGGGATGAGAGGCCACTTTCCTCTCAGTGATTTAGACTTTGATAAACTGTGAAACTTCCAGATCAATCCTGCTAAGGTACATATCTTTAATTATTAAACCTTGGATGGCACTTTTCTGGTTGCTGTAGCTCTCTTTAAATGATTTAACTGCTTTGCAGTGTCCTGTATGTCTCATACTGTTCATATGAAAAGCAGGACTAGATCTTTTATATTCAACAAAGAAGGATTTTAAATGATAATAAAAATTTTCTGTCCTATAAACCTGAACTTGTTATGATTTATCTGTACAATTCCTTGATGTCCTTTACGTGTCCGAGTACAACCTGATCCACTTCTAGTAATGCCCCCATCAGCTTCTTAACCTTTTCTGTCTCCCAGCACTCGTTCCCTCTCCTTTACCCTCACTTATATGCAGCCTTACTCTAGGTTAGGTGACTTAGGACTTAATTAAATGAAGGAAGCTCTGAGATGTTTTAGGCCAGTGGTTCCCAAAGCTGGCCCTGGAGCCACCCCAGCCAGTTAGCTTTTCAGGATATCCACAATGAATATTCATGAGAGAGATTTGCAAACAGTGGACATAATGCATGCAAATATTCATTGTGGATATTATGAAAACCTGATTGGCTGGGGTGCTTCTAGGACCAGCTTTGGGAACCAGTGTTGTACGCTGAAACGAAGGCCACAGTGAACAACTATTTGGGAGCATGGTGGCATATGAATTTGAAAAAAACATATATATTGAGTGGAACAGAGGCTGCACAGAAGGCTGCATTTAACAGCCTATATTTCTTACAGGCCATATGTGCAAACATATTCATTGTTATAGTACATACACAGGGAATCATGTTAAAGGCTGCCTAGATGAAAAGTCCAAAAAGGTGCCTATCAGAGCCAGCACTGACATTGTGCAGATTCATAAGCAAAAACTTTACCCCTTTTTCTGTACTTGTAGCCATGTATTTTATAAACTGTGTGCATACAGATATCATGGAAACACCTACACACAGTCCAGCATGTGTACATTTTATGTGTATCCTGGAAACAGCTACACATGGTCCAGCAAGTGTACATTTTATGTGTATATACCCTGTGTGAATCGTGTGTGTCTGTAAAGCCTCCATCCAACCCTCATACCTGGAAACACCTACACACGGTCCAGCACATGTACATTTTGTGTATCCTGGAAACACCTACACACAGTCCAGCATGTGTACATTTTATGTCTATATACCCTGTGTGAGTCTTTTGTGTGTAAAGCCTCCACTACATCCAAACCTCATACCTGGAAACACCTACACATGGTCTAGCACATGTACGTTTTATGTGTATGCTGGAAACACCTACACATGGTCTAGCACATGTACGTTTTATGTGTATGCTGGAAACACCTACACATGGTCTAGCACATGTACGTTTTATGTGTATGCTGGAAACACCTACACATGGTCTAGCACATGTACGTTTTATGTGTATGCTGGAAACACACACTGTTTAGCACATGTACATTTTGTGTACGCTGGAAACATACACAGTCTAGCATGTGTTCATTTTATGTGTATACACCCCATTTGATTCTTTTGTGTGTGAAGCCTCCACTACTTCCAAACCTAAAGCCTGGAAACACACACAATCTAGCACATGTACATTTTATGCTGAAGTTCCTGGAATCCAATAGGTTACAAGATCCGAGACAACATTATTGTATCAAAAGTAAATTGTGCCAAATGAATATGATTGAATTCTTTGACTGGATGACCAGAGAACTGGGTCGAGGATGTGCTCTCTAGATGTAATCTACATTGATTTCAGCAAAGCCTTTTGCACTGTTGCTCATAGGAAGCTCTTGAATAAACTTGACAGGCTGAAGTTAGGACCTAAAGTGGTGAACTGGATTAGGAACTGGTTGACAGACAGATTCCAGAGGGAGGGTGGGGGTTAATGGAATTCACTCGGAGGAAGGAAAGATGAGTAGTGGAGTGCCTCAAGGATCGGTGCTGGGGTCGATTCTGTTGAATATATGTGTCGGCGACATTGCCGAAGGGTTAGAAGGTTTGCCTTTTGCGGATATCATCAAGATTTGTAACAGAGTGGACACTTCGGAGGGAGTGGGAAACATGAAAAAGGATCTCAAAAGTTAGAAGAGTGGTCTAATGTTTGGCAATTTAAATTCAGTGCAAAGAAGTGCACAGTGATGCACTTAGGGAGTAGAAATCCAAGGGAGACATATGTGTTAGGTAGTGAGAGGCTGATATGCACATACAGGGAGAGGAATATGAGAGTGATAGTATCTGAGGATCTGAAGGTGATGAAACGTGTGATAAGGCAGTGGCTATAGCCAGAAGTATGCTAAGCTGTATAGAGAGAGGTGTAACCAGCAGAAGAAAGGAGGCATTGATGCCCCTGTTCAAGTTGTTGGTGAGACCTCACCTGGAGTATTGTGTTTAGTTTTGGAGGCCTTATCTTGCTAAAGATGGAAGAAGATGTGAAATGGTCCAGAAGAAGGTGGCAAAAATGATATGGGGCTTGCGCCAAAGGAAGATTGGGGTGGGATACCGGTGTCGGAAATGGTATTTCAAGCGGACGAGTCGGAGAAACTTACTGACTTCACGGTAAACCTGGAGGACGTAATGGGGCAGTTCGGCAAACTGAAGAGTAGCAAATCTCCTGGACCGGTTAGTATTCACCCTAGAGTACTGATAGAACTGAAAAATGAGCTTGCGGAGCTACTGCTAGTGATATGCAACTTATCCTTAAAATCGAGCATGGTACCGGAAGATTGGAGGGTGGCCAATGTAACGCCCATTTTTAAAAAAGGCTCCAGGGGAGATCCGGGAAATTATAGACCGGTGAGTCTGACGTCGGTGCCGGGGAAAATGGTAGAGGCTATTATTAAAAACAAAATTACAGAGCACGTCCGAGGACATGGATTACTGAGACCGAGTCAGCACGGCTTTTGTGTGGGGAAATCTTGCCTGACCAATTTACTTCAATTTTTTGAAGGAGTAAACAAACGTGGACAAAGGGGAGCTGGTTGATATTGTGTATCTGGATTTTCAAAAGGCATTTGACAAGGTACCTCATGAAAGGCTACAGAGGAAATTGGAGGGTCATGGGATAGGAGGAAATGTCCTGTTGTGGATTAAAAACTGGTTAAAGGATAGGAAACAGAGAGTGGGGTTAAATGGGCAGTATTCACAATGGAGAAGGGTAGTTAGTGGGGTTCCTCAGGGGTCTGTGCTAGGACCGCTGCTTTTTAATATATTTATAAATGATTTAGAGATGGGAGTAACTAGCGAGGTAATTAAATTTGCTGATGACACAAAGTTATTCAAAGTCGTTAACTCGCGACAGGATTGTGAAAAATTACAAGAGGACCTTACGAGACTGGGAGACTGGGCGGCTAAATGGCAGATGACGTTTAATTTGAGCAAGTGCAAGGTGATGCATGTGGGAAAAAAGAACCCGAATTATAGCTACGTCATGCAAGGTTCCACGTTAGGAGTTACAGACCAAGAAAGGGATCTGGGTGTCGTCATCGATAACACACTGAAACCTTCTGCTCAGTGTGCTGCTGCGGCTAGGAAAGCGAATAGAATGTTGGGTATTATTAGGAAAGGTATGGAAAACAGGTGTGAGGATGTTATAATGCCTTTGTATCGCTCCATGGTGCGACCGCACCTTGAGTACTGTGTTCAATTCTGGTCGCCGCATCTCAAGAAAGATATAGTAGAATTGGAAAAGGTGCAGCGAAGGGCGACTAAAATGATAGCGGGGATGGGACGACTTCCCTATGAAGAAAGACTAAGGAGGCTAGGGCTATTCAGCTTGGAGAAGAGACAGCTGAGGGGAGACATGATAGAGGTATATAAAATAATGAGTGGAGTGGAACAGGTGGATGTGAAGTGTCTGTTCACGCTTTCCAAAAATACTAGGACTAGGGGGCATGCGATGAAACTACAGTGTAGTAAATTTAAAACAAATCGGAGAAAATTTTTCTTCACCAACGTGTAATTAAACTCTGGAATTCATTGCCGGAAAATGTGGTGAAGGCGGTTAGCTTAGCAGAGTTTAAAAAGGGGTTGGACGGTTTCCTAAAGGACAAGTCCATAAACCGCTACTAAACGGACTTGGAAAAATCCAAAATTCCAGGAATAACATGTATAGAATGTTTGTACGTTTGGGAAGCTTGCCAGGTGCCCTTGGCCTGGATTGGCCGCTGTCGTGGACAAGATGCTGGGCTCGATGGACCCTTGGTCTTTTCCCAGTATGGCATTACTTATGTACTTATGCGCCAAAGGACATACGAGAAGAGAATGGAAGGCCTGAATATGTATTACCCTAGAGGAGAGGAGGGATAGGGGAGATATGATACAGACATTTAAATGCTTGAAAGGTATTAATGTAGAAACAAATCTTTTCCAGAGAAGGGAAAATGGTAAAACTAGAGGACATAAATTGAAGTTTCAGGGTGGTAGACTCAGGAGTAATTTCAGAAAATTCTTTTTCAGGGAGCGGGTGGTTGATGCCTGGAATGCCCACCTGAGGGGGGAGGTGGAGAAAAAAAACTGTGGTGGAATTCAAAAAGGTGTGGGATGAACACAGAGGATCTGTAATTAGAAAATGAATGGTATAAAAACAAAACTTAAAGGGTTGCATATGTGTTTGTATGTCAAGTGATACTTAGATGGCAACTCTTGCTGTATCATCTAAGGCTGGTGCTGGGCTGGCTTGTACAATCTGAGTCCTGCATATTGCAGTCTGGTTGTAGGATGGGCTGAACAGAGCTTCATCGCAAACTGCAGTAATTTGGAACGTGAGGACAGGGCCGGGCAGACTTTTATGGTCTATGTCCCGCAAATTTGCAAAATAGATACTTTTGTTCAGTTTTCACAGAGGAAAATCCTGGAGAAGGACCGCAATGGACTGGAAATAGTACAATTGAGGGGGGGCGGTGACGTCACACTGCAAGATGGCGGCGTGAGCAAAGAGCTCCGCATTCCCAGCGAGAAACAACGCATTCTTAAACAGCCGTGGTTTATTCCCCCCAGGTCACATTCATAAAAGCGTCGGAAGCCTTGGTGAGTGCACTCATGGCCGGCAAAGAGTCATCTGGGCCTCGTAAAACTTTAAAAGCTTTTGCTTACCAGCCACAGTCGGAGGGAGGCAATATGGCGGCTGGGTCGAGATCGGCGCAGGCGCTACCCGGGAGGCAGATAAGAGTGGACTGGCGGGAGACGCGGACCTCTCGGTGAGCGATTTTCATGCCCTCCTCATGGAGATTCGAGAGGAAGTGAAAGGCGGGCGCGAAGACATCACAAAATTAGCTGCGGAACTTTGCGGCGAAATAGCAGATATGGGTCGGCGCGTGGCAGAGGTGGACGACTGAGTAGATGAGCAGCAAGAGGCTTTAAGCACAATGAATACAGCTTTTAAGGAACAACAGGAAATCTACAATGCACTATTAGATCGAGTAGAAGATTTAGAGAATCGAGGCAGACGCTCGAACATCCGGGTCCGAGGTATCCCTGAACAGGCAGAGTATTTGAACTGTGAAAAAATTGTTCAACAGATAGCGAGCATGCTTCTGTCGGACGAACAGCATGCGGTGGCCCCGGAGGATATAAAGATAGAGCACACAGAGTGTTGTCACGCGCTCGTGCAAATGTACCTCGAGACATCATAGCCTGCCTCTCGGACTATAAGATCAAGGAGGCCATTATGAGGGAAGCACGAAAAGCAGACGATCTCAAGTGGGATACGCTCCCGATTGAAATATACCAGGACTTGGCGCCTTCGACCTTGCAACGACGGGCGGCCTTAAGGAGCTTCACCAGATACCTGCGTGATCAACATGTACCCTACAAATGGCAATACCCATTCGCTCTGGCCTACAGCATGGATGGAAAATGGCACCGTGTCCGGACCGTGGAGGAAGCTAGAGCTACTTGGCCAGAGGTCGAGACAGTGCCGGAAAGAGTGGATAATACTGCGGATGCTGTGTTGCGATCGATCTGCCAAGGCTGGACACGGGTGACCAGAGGCAAGGGGCGACTCACCAGGCATCAACCCAACCAGCAGCAGAGTCCTACAGCTAAAGACGGACCTTGAGTAATAATATGTGGCAGGGGTTGTGCTAATCTAATTTGTTGGAGGAATATGTTAGGCTATACTTACGCAGAAGTTGATTTGGGGGTGTTATAATTGTATTTCTATATATATATATATATATTCTTATCATAGTGCTGGGTGGGCATGCGGGGGATCACCGTTCTCTCAACTAATGGGTGGGAATAGATTGTCCCACTGGATGCAAAGGGGTAGGGGTGCTGGGGTAACTCATAAGGGAAAGGATCCTAAAGCTTTCGGGAGGGGGACTCATTGTAGGAAAGGATTAAAAGCGCTGTTCATCTGGCTAGACCAATGACCGCACCGATAAAATTGATGTCATTCAACGCCCGCGGCCTAAACTCTCCACAAAAACGGAAGAGTTTTTTTAAAGAGGCCAGTAGGGTAGGAGCAGATATTATACTGGTACAAGAAACGCACCTATTGGAGAGACATGAATATTTGTTGGGTAATCCATGCTACCCGTTACAATACCTGGCATCCAATAGGTTGCAGAGAAAGACAGCAGGTGTGGGGATATTGTTGAAGCAGGGGTTGGCCTGGGACACTATTGATGTGACAAGGGACAATGGGGGATGTTTTGTGATGTTGGTGGGCAAACTGGAGGGCCAATATACAATAGTGAACATTTATGCTCCTAACCAAGCACAGGGTGAATTTTTTGAAAGGGTTAGCTCTCGATTGGTAAAGGTCATTCAGGGAGAGGTATTGTTGGGAGGTGATTTCAATACCACTATGGACCCTAGGGTAGATAATACAGGGGAGGCAACGCACTACGCACAGGCGGAGAGTAGCCGACTAATCCATTTCTTGAATATCTGGGGACTGGTTGATATATGGCGGGCTCTACATGATGCAGAAAGAGATTACACATGTTACTCAGCCTCTCACAATACACATTCCAGAATTGATATGTGGATGGGTAGCGCGGGTTTAATGTTATAGGTTATATCTACAGAAATAGAGACCCGTACATGGTCTGACCATGCTCCAGTGGTTCTTTCTTTGCGAGGTAGACGGGTGATGGATGGGAGGAGAATTTGGCAATTTCCGGACAGCTTGCTAAATGAACCTAAACAGGTGAAAGTAACTGAAGGGGAATTAAAAGAATTTCTTAGCATAAATGATACACCTGATGTCACACCCGAGATATTGTGGGAAACCCTAAAAGTAGTGATACATGGCAAAATGATATCCTTACAAACGTCCTTAAATAAAGATGTTAAACAGCAGGAAATAGCACTGCGAGACACAATACATCGTCTTGATACTAAGGTGAAGCAGCAGCAGGCTGCACCGAATATCCAAGAGGATTTACATAGAGCTCGAGTGCAATTGGCAGCCTTGGAAAATAGGAGCATTCAGGAACAGCTGCAAAGGGTTCAGCAAGAGTACTATGAGTTTAACAACAAAGCTAGTAAGCTATTGGCATACAAATTAAAACAGTTAACCGCAATAATGTTAATAGTATAAAAGATGAGGAAGGTCGGGTTTGGGATCAGGTGGAGGATGTTCAAAGAGAATTTGTGAATTATTATAAGCGGCTATACCAGCCAGAAACCCTCCCAGAAGAGGGATCAATACACACATTGTTGCAGAAGGTAGATTTCCCCACTTTGACGGAAACGGAACGGAACATGTTATCGGCCCCTATTGAGAAGGAGGAAATTGAAACAGTTATAAGGGGATTGCCGGGAGGGAAGGCACCAGGGCTAGATGGCTTTGGCAATCGGTTTTATAAGTGCTTCCGAGCCATTTTATCACCGGTGCTACTACGTGTGTTTAATCATATCACGACGGGGACTGCACTCCCCTACTCGTGGAGGTTGGCGAGTGTGGTGTTGTTACTCAAACCCAATAAGAATCCTCAGAATTGTGGATCTTACCGCCCAATTTCCCTGTTGGGAACTGACTATAAAATTTTCACCACTATCCTGGCGACGCGACTACAAAAAGTGCTCCCACGCCTGGTACATGAGGACCAGGCAGGTTTTGTCGCAACTAGGCAGACTTTTGATAATACTAGAAAAGCACAATATTTATTGGACAGAATACAGCAGATAGGGCAGCCAGCGGTTTTCCTGTCACTGGATGCAGAAAAAGCATTCGATAGAGTGCTGTGGCCCTTTCTTTTTAAGTTGCTAGATTGCGCAGGATTCAGCGGGCAGTTTCTGCATTGGGTCATGGCGCTCTATTGAAAACCACTGGCTCAATTAAAAATTAATGGTAGGAGTACAGCTCCAAGTTGTTCCGGGGCACGCAGCAAGGGTGTGCGCTGTCCCCTTTGCTGTTTGTCTTGTCTATGGAACCGCTGGCACGGATGATTCGACAAGAGCCATGGATTCAGGGCATAAACATAGGGAGCCAGGACACTAAAATCATGCTTTATGCGGACGATGTCCTTCTAACAAGCAAATCCTGAAGAGTCTATGCGCGCAGTGATGGATATTCTTAAAAGATATGAGGAGGTAGCAGGCCTAAAAATTAATATACAGAAATCAGAACTCTTATCTCTGCAGTTCCCAGCAGGATTACAGGAGAGCTTGCAGCTGCTATTCCCATTTAAATGGGCATCAAAGGCCATACGCTATTTAGGGGTTAATTTAACCCCGAACACGATGGATTTGTTTCAGGCAAATTTTGTCCCTAAAACACAAGCTCTATTCACGGAATTAGAAAGGTGGGGTGGGCTGGGGATGTCCTGGATGGGTAGAATCACGGGGGTGAAAATGTCCATACTCCCCAAGCTCCTTTACCTGTTCATGGCAATTCCCATCCAAATCCCGAAACCTTTTTTTAAGATGTTACATCGAAAGGTCTTCGCCTTTATCTGGCGGAAAAGACCCCCGCGTGTTGCTAGGAATGTATTGTATCAATCTAGAAAGGACGGAGGTATGGGGGTACTGAATTTTTGGTTATATTATAGGGCATCATTATTCCAAATGTTAGCTATAGGTCAGAAAGGACTCACCAGACCGTGGTCACATGCGGCACAATGGGGTTTAAAAGGGATCCCCCTATGGGCGGCTCCTTGGCTCCCTATATCGTCATTGAAGAGTCTTATACAGGGAGTTCAGGGCCAAATGGGGGTGGCTCTGAGAGAGTGGATCAGTTGCAGAACAACTTGGTTTCCGGGACGGAAGTATTTAAATACCCCCATAATCTTTGCATTGGATTTCTCAGCGGGTCGGGAGGAGCGTGTATATGGGCAGTGGTCGGCAGCATCATTGCGAGTACTAGACCAGTTTTGGGAGGAGGGATACTGCTGCACATTTGACACTTTGAAGGAGGAATATGGGTTGGTGGACAGGGATAACTTTCACTATATGCAGGTCCAAGATTTTATACAACGGAAAGCCAAGGATGACCTGTCCTTACAAATTACTGAATTAGAACGGGCTATGGACTCTGGGGCAGGGAAAGGCGGAATATCTAGAATTTATAAAGCACTACTGCACCACTCGTTCCCCCTGACTCCTTATATTAAAAAATGGGAAGCTTTACTAGTGGTACAATATCCGCGGGAAAAATGGCTAAAGATCTTTAAAACATTACTGTCCTTTACGGTGTCGACACCACTGGTGGAAAATGGCTATAAGATGCTCTATCAGTGGTATCTTACGCCATACAGGCTGTCCCGTATATTTAAATCAGGGACGTCGACTTGCTGGCGGGGATGTGGGGCACAGGGTACATTTTGGCATATATGGTGGGAGTGCCCGGTAATCCACAAGTTTTGGACGAATTTAATAGCCCAAGTACAAGATAAATTGGGGATTCGGGTTACACTGTCCCCAGGTTTATGCCTGCTCAACATTCCTGAGGCAGGTATCCGTAAGGCACAACATTGTTTGCTGATATATATAGTTACAGCGGCTCGGAACGTGATAGCCAGGATGTGGAAGCAGGTGATGGCTCCTACGGTGGAGCAGGTGCTGGCAAAATTAGACTTTTGCTGTATAATGGACAAAATGACAGCTTCCAGAAGAGGAACAATGGTTCGTTTCCTTAAAACATGGAACACATATATGGAGACGAGAGGTTTGGTGTTGTAATTTATTAGTAAGTCCGGACCTCACGAGTTTGAGATGTATATGTTGAGTTACCTCAGGGGGGGAGGGGGGAGGACAGGGTGGAATGGGAGGCTGGGGGGTAGGGGGTTTGATTCTATTTTCTATAATTAACAGAAGAAGATGGCTTATTGTATTATTTGAATGCTATGTTTGCTGTATTCTGTTGAGTGAAAATTAATAAATATACTGTTAAAAAAAAAAAAAAAAAAATAGTACAATTGAGAATGAAGTGGATAGAGCACCGTTCACGAAAGAAAGTGTGTATCAACAACTTGAAAAGCTAAAGGTGGACAAAGCCATGGGACCGGACAGGATCCACCCCAGGATATTGAGGGAGCTCAGAGAGGTTTTGGCGGGTCCTCTTAAAGATTTGTTTAATATATCCTTGCAGACGGGAAAGGTTCCGAGGGATTGGAGAACAGCAGAGGTGGTCCCTCTTCACAAAAGTGGTGATAGGGAAGAAGCTGGAAACTACAGGCCGGTAAGCCTCACTTCGGTTATTGGAAAAGTAATGGAAGCGATGCTGAAGAAAAGGATAGTGAATTTCCTGGAAGCCAATAAGTTGCAAGATCCGAGACAACATGGTTTTACAAAAGGGAAATCGTGCTAAACGAATCTCATTGAGTTCTTTGATTGGGTGACAGGAGAATTGAATCAGGGACAAGCTATGGACGTAATCTACTTAGATTTCAGCAAAGCTTTTGACACAGTTCCCCACAGGAGGCTCTTAAATAAACTGGAGGGGCTGAAGATAGGACCTGAAGTGGTGAACTGGATTAGGAACTGGTTGATGGACAGACGCCAGAGGGTGGTGGTGAATGGAATTCACTCGGAGGAGGGAAAGGTGAGTAGTGGAGTGCCTCAGGGATCGGTGCTGGGGCCGATTCTGTTCAATATATTTGTGAGTGACATTGCCGAAGGGTTAAAAGGTAAAGTTTGCCTATTTGCGGATGATACTAAGATCTGTAACAGAGTGGACACCTGGGAGGGACTGGAAAACATGAAAAAGGATCTGAGAAAGCTAGAAGAATGGTCTAAGGTTTGGCAATTAAAATTCAATGTGAAGAAATGCAAAGTGATGCACTTAGGGAATAGAAATCCACGGGAGACGTATGTGTTAGGCGGGCAGAGTCTGATAGATACTATCACCCCAAGATCCCTCTCTCCGCCTGTACCTGAGGATTTGAAGGTGACGAAACAGTGTGACAAGACGGTGGCCGTAGCTAGAAGGTTGTTAGGCTGTATAGAGAGAGGTGTGACTAGCAGAAGAAAGGGGGTGTTGATGCCCCTGTATAAGTCATTGGTGAGGCCCCACCTGGAGTATTGTGTTCAGTTTTGGAGGCTGTATCTTGTTAAGGATGTAAAAAGAATTGAAGCGGTGCAAAGAAAAGCTACGAGAATGGTATGGGATTTGCGTTACAAGACATATGAGGAGAGACTTGCTGAACTAAACATGTATACTCTGGAGGAAAGGAGAAACAGGGGTGATATGATACAGACGTTCAAATATTTGAAAGGTATTAATCCGCAAACGAACCTTTTCCGGAGATGGGAAGATGGTAGAACGAGAGGACATGAAATGAGATTGAAGGGGGGCAGACTCAAGAAAAATGTCAGGAAGTATTTTTTGACGGAGAGAGTAGTGGATGCTTGGAATGCCCTCCCGCGGGAGGTGGTGGAAATGAAAACGGTAACTGAATTCAAACATGCGTGGGATAAGCATAAAGGAATCCTGTGCCGAAGGAATGGATCCTCAGGAGCTTAGTCAAGATCGGGAGGCGTGGCTGGTGGTTGGGAGGCGGGGATAGTGCTGAGCAGACTTATATGGTCTGTGCCAGAGCCGGTGGTTGGGAGGAGGAGCTGGTGGTTGGGAGGCGGGGATAGTGCTGGGCAGACTTATACAATCTGTGCCCTGAAGAGCACAGGTATAAATCAAAGTAGGGTATACACAAAAAGCAGCAAATATGAGTTATCTTGTTGGGCAGACTGGATGGACCGTGCAGGTCTTTTTCTGCCGTCATCTGCTATGTTACTATGTCCCGCAAATAACGACCAGTGGTTCCCAAACCTGGTCCTGGAGCACCCCAGCCAGTGAGGTTTTCAGGATATCCACAATGAATATTCATGAGTGAGATCTGCATGCAGTGGAGGCATTGTATGCAAATCTCACTCATTAATATTCATTGTGGGTATCCTGAAAACCTGACTGGCTGGGGTGCCTCCAGGACCAGGTTTGGGAACCACTGAACAAGAAGGATACGGATAGGCTGGAGTGGGCTTTAACAGCAACTTCAGTAGTTGGAACATAAGGCCAGAGGAAGCGGACTTCTACAGTCTGTGTCCCAGAAACACCAAAGAAAGACCATGTTCAAGTATATCACATCACACTCGTTGATTTAGTCTTGAATTGATAATTAAGACGACTGTTGGGCAGACTGGAAGGACCATTCTGGTCTTTATCTGCCGTCACTTACCATGTTACTTTGTAAGTTCCTTCAAATCAGGCCAGGCCACAATATTACTGATGCCTTTTAACTGGGTCTGCAGGTATTGATCAAAAGAATCGGTCTGAAACACTTGACTTCCTTATAGCAAAGAATGCTTTATCATCATCATCGTCGTCGTCATTATCATCTGCATTAGTAGTAGTGCTAATTCATCACTTGCGTCTTAATGTTCATCTTTGTTATCACTGTCATGCTGTCCAATTACAGAGACTGCTTTCACACAGTTGAAATCAGTCTGTTGTTGTCCTAACTATTTTTTGTCTGATGGCAAACTCTGAATATTTTCAAGAACTAATGCAAGAATGTCATGTGTATGGAAACTCTTCAGTGTTAAGGCCAGACAGTGGACTGTTGTGCAAATGTAAAATTGTCCATGGGCTGTCCAACAGTCTCTTGTAATAGAGACATATGTCTGTTCACCAAGAATTGCAATCAGCGTCATCTCCGCTTCAAAGTGACCGAGCTCATCACTGTTCTGTTTGGCTGGAGACTAGTAACCAGTTCAACAAACACAGACAACTCTACTGTTCTCATAGTCTGTAATCCCTGAACACCAAAATTTAAGATGAGATGATCCCAGTGCTTTTTTTGTGCAGTACCGGCACTTCTTTTTCCCAGGGCCGGCTTACCTGCCTGCCCTCATCTCCCCCATAAGAACAGAAAGGAGGGCTGCCACCGCCCTGCATTTAAATCTTTTATTTTACTGCAAGTCGTGGTGGCAGCAGTGAAAGCAGCAGGCTTGCCTCCAGCCTTCTCTTCCCTCTCAGTATCCTGTCCTGCCTTCTTCTGGTGTATTTCCTGTTTCCGCGAGGGTGGAACAGTACACTGAGAGGGAAGGCAAGGCTGGAGGCGAGCCTGCTGCTTTCACTGCCGTGACTTGAGGTAAAATAAAAGATTTAAACGCAGGGCGGCGGCAGGAACGGAAAAGAGGGCTGTCAGGGATGGGGTGGGGATGGGTTGGAACTGGAACTTGGGGGCTAAAAAGGGGGGTGCAGGTGGAGGTTGTGGCAAGTCACTGGACATGGATGGGAGGATAAGGGGGCAAAGGAGAATCGCTGGACATGGAAGGGAGGGGAGGATAGGGGCAAAGGAGAATTGCTGGATATGGAAGGGAGGGAAGAGGAGAATTGCTGGACATGGATGAGAGAAGAGGAGCGAGGAGAACTGCTGGACATGGAGGGGAGGGTAGGGGCAGAGGAGAATCTCTGGACATGGATGAGGGGAGGACAGGGTAGAGAGGAGAGTTGCTGGACATGGATGGATGGAGGGGAGAGAGGAGGAATGCTGGACATGAATGGAGGGGTAGGGAAAACAGGAGGAGATGCACATGGATGGAGGGGAGAGAGTTGAAATGCAGGACATGGATGGAGGGTAGGGAAGAGAGGAAGTGAGATAAACATGAATGGAGGGGAGGGGGAAGAGGAGAAATGCTGGACATGGAGGGGAGGGAAGACAGAAGAGGACATACACATAGATTTAGAGGAAGGAGAAATTCTGGCCATGGGTGAAGGAGAGAGGAGAAATGCTGGAAATGGAGGGGGGACAGAAAAAGCTGGTCATGGATGGATGAGAGGGAAGAGAGAGGAAGGAGATGCATATGGATGGAGGGGAGGGAAGAAAGAGGAAGGAGATGCATACTGATGGAGATTTATTTATTTATTTGTTTGTTTGTTACATTTGTACCCCACATTTTCCCACCTATTTGCAGGCTCAATGTGGCTTACATAGGGATGAGGGAAAGGGAAAAGAGGAGACAAACTGCACATGGATGGAGAAAATAGGCAAAAGCTGGATCCACTCTGTACCTCCTCCAGTCAAGTCCGTGGAGGACCCAGCTTTTACCTATGCATGTAGGGCAAGAAATGAAGAAGAAAGGAGGAAAGTAAAGAAATAACTAACTCCATTTCCAGGGCTTCCTTTCCATATAAGGGAACAGATAACAACAGCAGAATCATAAGTACATAAGTAATGCCATACTGGGAAAAGACCAAGGGTCCATCGAGCCCAGCATCTTGTCCACGACAGCAGCCAATCCAGGCCAAGGGCACCTGGCAAGCTTCCCAAACGTACAAACATTCTATACATGTTATTCCTGGGATTTTGGATTTTTCCAAGTCCGTTTAGTAGCAGTTTATGGACTTGTCCTTTAGGAAACCGTCCAACCCCTTTTTAAACTCTGCTAAGCTAACCGCCTTCACCACATTTTCCGGCAATGAATTCCAGAGTTTAATTACACGTTGGGTGAAGAAAATGTTTCTCCGATTTGTTTTAAATTTACTACACTGTAGTTTAATCGCATGCCCCCTAGTCCTAGTATTTTTGGAAAGCGTGAACAGACGCTTCACATCCACCTGTTCCACTCCACTCATTATTTTATATACCTCTATCATGTCTCCCCTCAGCCGTCTCTTCTCCAAGCTGAATAGCCCTAGCCTCCTTAGTCTTTCTTCATAGGGAAGTCGTCCCATCCCCGCTATCATTTTAGTCGCCCTTCGCTGCACCTTTTCCAATTGTAATATATCTTTTTTGAGATGCGGCGACCAGAATTGAACACAATACTCAAGGTGCGTTCGCACCATGGAGCGATACAATGGCATTATAACATCCTCACACCTGTTTTCCATACCTTTCCTAATAATACCCAACATTCTATTCGCTTTCCTAGCCGCAGCAGCACACTGAGCAGAAGGTTTCAGTGTGTTATCGACGACGACACCCAGATCCCTTTCTTGGTCCGTAAGTCCTAATGTGGAACCTTGCATGACGTAGCTATAATTCGGGTTCTTTTTTCCCACATGCATCACCTTGCACTTGCTCACATTAAACGTAATCTGCCATTTAGCCGCCCAGTCTCCCAGTCTCGTAAGGTCCTCTTGTAATTTTTCACAATCCTGTCGCGAGTTAACGACTTTGAATAACTTTGTGTCATCAGCAAATTTAATTACCTCACTAGTTACTCCCATCTCTAAATCATTTATAAATATATTAAAAAGCAGCGGTCCTAGCACAGACCCCTGAGGAACCCCACTAACTACCCTTCTCCATTGTGAATACTGCCCATTTAACCCCACTCTCTGTTTCCTATCCTTCAACCAGTTTTTAATCCACAATAGGACATTTCCTCCTATCCCATGACCCTCCAATTTCCTCTGTAGCCTTTCATGAGGTACCTTGTCAAACGCCTTTTGAAAATCCAGATACACAATATCAACCGGCTCCCCTTTGTCCACATGCTTGTTTACTCCTTCAAAGAATTGAAGTAAATTGGTCAGGCAAGATTTCCCCACACAAAAGCCGTGCTGACTCGGTCTCAGTAATCCATGTCCTCGGATGTGCTCTGTAATTTTGTTTTTAATAATAGCCTCTACCATTTTCCCCGGCACTGACGTCAGACTCACCGGTCTATAATTTCCCGGATCTCCCCTGGAGCCTTTTTTAAAAATGGGCGTTACATTGGCCACCTTCCAATCTTCCGGTACCACGCTCAATTTTAAGGATAAGTTGCATATCACTAGCAGTAGCTCCGCAGGCTCATTTTTCAGTTCTATCAGTACTCTAGGATGAATACCCATCCGGTCCAGGAGATTTGCCACTCTTCAGTTTACCGAACTGCCCCATCAGAGACTGGGACCAGCATAATCAGACAAACAAAGTCGCCACACCTTAAAAAAGATATAGTGGAACTGGAAAAGGTGCAGAGAAGGGCGCCAAAGATGATTCAGGGGATGGGATGACTTCCTTATGAGGAAAGGCTAAAGCAGCTAGGGCTTTTCAGCTTGGAGAAAAGGCAGCTGAGGGGAGTTATGATAGAGGTCTATAAGATAATGAGTGGAATGGAGCGGGTTGATGTGGAGCATCTGTTTATGCTTTCCAAAAATACTAGGACAAAGGGGCATGCGATGAAGCTGCAGTGTAGTGAATTTAAAACGAATCGGAGGAAGTTTTTCTTCACTCAACGCGTGGTTAGACTCTGGAATTCATTGCCGGATAAGGTGGTTGGGGCGGTTGTCTTAGCGGAGTAAAAAAAAAAAAAAAGTTAGACGGCTTCCTGGAGGAAAAGGACATAGAATGTTATTGACTGGATGTAGGAATAATCCACTATTTCTGGGATGGGCGAGATGAAATGCTTGTTCTTTTGGCCGCTGTTGCAGATAGAGTGCTGGGCTCGATGGACCCTTGGTCAGTCCCAGCATGGCGATGCTTATGTCTTATGCTTAATATGTCCAATTTGAGAATTTACATCTTCTGTCTTATTTTGCACTGGGTATACTGGAGCTGTAACAGCTTATAGAAATTATTTATAATGAAAAAAAAATCACGTTATTTTTTTTCTCCTATACTGGCATAGTATTTTCAATAGAATAAAAAGTGGGAGTGGGAGGGTGACCAAGGATACCAAAGGCTGGAAGATGTGTGTTCATAAAGGATTTTATTTAAGTTTGGAGACTCGACACAGCGTTGTGTTTCGGCCGTTAGGCCTGCATCAGGAGTCTTGTCCACAGAATGCTGTATGACAAGGTTTGCAATTGCAAACTCCTGTTCCAGGTTTTGTTGTTTCATGTGGTTTACCAAGGAATCATCATTTAGGTGTCTCTGCCACTTTTACTTTCAACTGCAACCATCAGAAGTAACTAGGTAAAAGTAAAAATTTGTTTAAAATTATTACTTTAGTAAAACTAAAAATTTTCCTATACTTCTTTACAAGTAAAACAACAAAACTTTAACTTAAGTACAGTAACTAGTTACTTTTCCTTAGTTACCATTCAACATGGGTAAAGAGTAGATGGATTAGACAATGAGTGGTTAACTTATAAAAAGAATACGACTGTTTCTAACCCTGCAATGTACATGCAAGGATTGCTGTGCATTGATTGGCTGTAGGGTCCCTCCTGAGAGAAGGACAAGGCTTGGGCAGAGCAAACCTTTTGTTTACTGCATCAGTTTATACCTGAAACAAGGCAGAATTAAGTGATTTACCTGAGATCTCAAGGAGCTACAGTGAGATTTGAGCTGGGCTTCATGCTCCACTGCTCTAATCATTAGGCTATCCCTCCACTCCAAGTCTTGATTACTGTAAGTGATGGATCTTTTGAAGTGGTCGCAGGGCCCCAGCCTGCTCATCTGCCTAGAAGTGAGGTCTTGATGTGCCTGTGCAGGGAGAGAAGGTGGAGCAGGGGAGGGTGGAAGAGCATGGAGCTCTCCAGTGTGCCTTGGGGTAGGACTTGGAGCCCAGAGCCTGTGCAAATGAACGTGGAGGAGCTGTGCTAGGACCGCTGCTTTTTAATATATTTGTAAATGATTTAGAGATGGGAGTAACTAGCGAGGTAATTAAATTTGCTGATGACACAAAGTTATTCGAAGTCGTTAACTCGCAACAGGATTGTGAAAAATTACAGAAGGACCTGACGAGACTGGGAGACTGTGCGGCTAAATGGCAGATGACATTTAATGTGAGCAAGTGCAAGGTGATGCATGTGGGAAAAAAGAACCTGAATTATAGCTACGTCATGCAAGGTTCCACGTTAGGAGTTACGGACCAAAAAAGGGATCTACTACTATTTATCATTTCTATAGTGCTACTGGATGTACGCAGCGCTTTACACTTGAACATGGAGATACAGTCCCCGCTCAACAGACAGGACAGGTAAGCGATAAGAGAGTTGAAGTGAGGATGATAAGGTGAGGGTTCTGAATGGGCAAGTGGGGGTTAGGAGTTAAAATCAGCATCAAAAAGATGGGTTTTTAGCTTAGATTTGAAGATGGCCAGAGATGAGATTAACCTTGAATTCTCAATCAAACCACCTCCACCCTCCCCTCCCCTAGTCCATTCCCCCAACCCCTCCCTCGTTTTCCGCCTTCTCTGATGTCACTGATGAGGAAACTGCACTTCTTCTTTCCTCTTCTAAACGTACCACCTGCCCCTCTGATCCCATTCCCACTCACCTACTTAACACTATCTCCCCCACTGTCATCCCTTTTATCCGTCATATCCTCAATCTTTTGCTTTCCACTGCGATTTTTCCTGATGCCTTCAAACATGCTGTAGTCACACCGCTCCTGAAAAAACCTTCACTGGACCCTACCTGCCCCTCTAGCTATCGGCCCATCTCCCTCCTCCCTTTCCTCTCCAAGATACTTGAACGTGCTGTTCACCGCCGCTGCCTCGACTTCCTTTCATCTCGAGCTATTCTTGACCCGCTCCAATCTGGCTTTCGCTCTCTTCACTCGACTGAAACGGCACTTGCCAAAGTCTCTAATGACCTGTTACTGGCCAAATATAAAGGTCTCTATTCTCATCCTCCTCGACCTATCTGCTGCTTTTGATACTGTTGATCACACCTTACTCCTTGATACATTATCCTCTCTTGGATTCCGGGGCCCTGTTCTTTCCTGGTTCTCTTCCTATCTCTCCCAACGTACTCTTAGCATATACTCTGGTGGTTCCTCCTCCACATCTATCCCGCTAACAGTCGGTGTACCCCATGGATCTGTCCTAGGACCTCTCCTCTTCTCCATCTATACCTCTTCCCTTGGTGCTCTGATCTCATCCCATGGCTTTCAATACCACCTTTACGCTGATGATACCCAGATCTACCTCTCCGCAGACCAAAGTATCAGCCTGCCTGTCTGACATCGCTGCCTGGATGTCTCGCCGCCACCTGAAACTAAACATGACCAAAACCGAGCTTCTCCTCTTTCCCCCTAAACCTGCCTCTCCTCTCCCCCCGTTCTCTGTTTCGGTAGATAACACTCTCATCATCCCTGTCCCGTCTGCGCGCAACCTTGGAGTCATCTTTGACTCCGCTCTCTCCTTCTCTGCTCATATTCAGCAGATTGCCAAAACCTGCCGTTTCTTTCTCTATATTATTAACAAAATTCGCCCTTTCCTCTCTGAGGACGCTACCAAAACCCTTACCCACACCCTTATCACCTCTCGCCTAGACTACTGCAATTTGCTTCTCGTTGGTCTCCTGCTCAGCCATCTATCTCCTCTTCAATCTGTCCAAAACTCTGCTGCGCGTCTTATATTCCGCCAGAGTCACTATACTCACGTTAGCCCTCTCCTCAAGTTGCTTCACTGGCTCCCTATCCGCTTCCGCATACGGTTCAAACTTCTGCTTTTGACCTACAAGTGCATCCACTCCGCAGCTCCTCAGTACCTTTCTGCTCTCATCTCTCCCTACACTCCTCCCCATGAACTCCGTTCGCTGGGTAAATGTCTCCTGTCGTCCCCCTTCTCCCCCACTGCTAACTCCTGGCTCCGTTTCTTCTATCTCGCTGCTCCCTATGCCTGGAATAGACTCCCTGAGCTGGTACGTCATGCTCAGTCTCTGGCTGTCTTCAAGTCTAGGCTTAAAGCCCACCTCTTTGCTACTGCTTTCGACTCCTAACCATGACTCTCTTACTCAACACCCTCACTTATCACCCCTACCACTGCAATTTCCCCACCCCTAGCTGTCTGTTCGTCTGGCCAATTTAGATTGTAAGCTCTGTTGAGCAGGGACTGTCTTTTTCATGTTGATTTGTACAGTGCTGTGTAAGTCTAGTAGCGCTATAGAAATGTTTAATAGTAGTAGTAGTAGATGAGGCTTGATGTACCGGTTCAGGAAGTCTATTCCAGGCATATGGTGTGGCAGAATAAAAGGAATGGAGTCTGGAGTTAGAGCTGGAGGAGAAGGGTGCAGATAAGAGAGATTTACCCTGCGAGCGGAGTTCCCGGGGAGGGGTGTAGGGAGAGATGAGTGTGGATAGGTACTGGGGAGCTGCAGAGTGAATGCATTTATAAGTCAGCAAGAGGAGTTTGAACTGTATGCGGAAACGGATAGGGAGCCAATGAAGTGACTTGAGGAGAGGGGTAATATGGGCATAACGACATTGGCGGAATATTAGGCGTGCAGCCGAATTTTGAACAGATTGAAGAGGAGTGGGAGACCTGTGAGAAGCATGTTGCAGTAGTAGTAGTAGTCTAAGTGGGAGGTGATAAGAGTGTGGATGAGGGTTTTGGTTGCGTACTCAGAAAGGAAAGGGCGAATTTTATGTTATAGAGGAAGAAACGACAGGTTTTAGCAGTCTGTTGAATATGTGAAGAGAAGGAGAGGGAGGAGTCGAAGATGACCCCAAGGTTGTGTTCTGATGAGACAGGAAGGATGAGCATGTTATCCACAGAAATAGAGAATGGGGGGAGAGGAGAGGTTGGTTTAGGTGGAAAGATAAGGCGCTCAGTCTAAGTCATGTTTAGCTTCAGATGGCGGTGAGACATCCAGGCAGCAATGTTGGACAGGCAGGCTGAAACTTTGGCCTGGATGCCTGCTGACATTTCTGGTGTGGAGAGGTAGATCTGGGAGTCGTCGGCATAAAGATGATACTGAAAACCATGGGATGAGATAAGAGTATCAAGCAAAGAAGTATAGATGGAGAAGAGTAGAGGTCCCAGGACAGATTCCTGAGGTATGCCAACAGACAGTGGGATAGAAGAGGAGGATTCACCAGAGTGTACACTAAAAGTACGTCGGGAGAGGTAAAAAGAAAACCAGGAAAGAACAGAGCCTTGAAATCCAAGTGAGGATAGCGTATCAAGGAGTAGGCTGTGATCGACTGCGTCAAAAGCAGCAGATAGATCAATAAGGATGAGGATAGAATAGAGCCCTTTGGATCTGGCCAGGAGCAGGTTATTGGAGACTTTAATAAGCGCTGTTTTGGTTGAATGAAGGGGGCGAAAGCCAGATTGAAACGGGTCAAGAATTGCTTGAGATGGAAGAAAGTGAAGGCAACGACGGTGAACAGCACGTTCAGGTATCTTAGATAGGAAAGGGAGGAGGGAGATGGGAGATAGTTCGAGGGACAGGTAGGGTCTAATGAGGGCTTCTTTAGGAGTGGTGTTACTGCGGCATGTTTGAAGGCCTCGGGAACAGTCGCAGAGGCGAGTGAAAGATTGAGGATATGACAGATAAAAGGGATGACAGTAGGTGAGATAGTGTTGAGTAGATGAGTGGGGATAGGATCAGAGGAGTAGGTGGTTAGTTTTGAGGAGGAGAGGAGGAGTGTAATTTCATCTTCACTGATTTCAGAAAAGGAAGAAAAGGAGGCAGAGGTTGGGAGGGTTAAGAGAATGGACTAAGGGAAGGAGAGGTGGGGGTGAACTGGTTGAGAATTCAAGTTTGATCTTCTGAACCTTATCGTGAAAGTACTCAGCTAGAGTCTGGGGAGAAAGTGAGGGGGGTGTTGGAGGAGAAGGCACTTTGAGGAGAGAGTTCAGAGTGGCAAAGAGGCGTCGAGGGTTTGAGCCAAGAGAATTTGTCAATTGGATGTAATAGTCCTGTTTGGCAAGGAAAAGAGCAGACTGGAAGGAGGTCAGCATGAATTTGAAATGTATGAAGTCAGCATGGGCACGAGATTTTAGCCAGAGGCATTCGGCAGAGTGGGCACAGGAATGTAAGTAGCGGATTGTAGAGGTCAGCCAAGGTTGGGGTTTGGTACATTTTATGGGACGGGGCATGGGAGGAGCAAGAGTGTCCAACGCAGAAGAGATACAGGAAGATACAGCCTCATTGACGGACTTGGATACCATAGCGGTGGAGAAGAGATTTGAGACATTGGAGGATAGGGTCGAAGAGTCAATAGCCTGAAGATTCCTAAATGTGTTGGTTAGGATTGGACGGGCCTGGGGAGGAGGGTTTGTAAGTGTGAAAGTTATCAAATGATGGTCAGAGAGGGGAAGAGTTGAGCAGAAATGGGAGAGTGAGCAATTTGAGGAGAGGATAAGATCGAGACAGTGGCCATTCTGGTGAGTCGGGGCAGTGGAGCACAGTTGGAGATTGAAGG
This sequence comes from Microcaecilia unicolor, assembly GCF_901765095.1. Lineage (NCBI taxonomy): Eukaryota > Metazoa > Chordata > Amphibia > Gymnophiona > Siphonopidae > Microcaecilia > Microcaecilia unicolor. The sequence goes on from NC_044033.1 coordinate 433,829, forward strand.
AAGATGTTACAGCAAGAAACTGAGAAGTGTGAGAGTCAGAGGGATCATTAGCATGAATGTTAAAATCCCCTAGAATGAGAGAAGGAGAGCCAGGCATCAAAATCGGTGAGAAAGGAAGAAGGGGATTTATCAGAGGGTCGATAAATCACTGCTACTCAGAGAGGCAGGGGAGCAAATAAACAGATGGAATGGACTTCGAAGGAAGAAAAGCAGTGTGGACTGTGTTTCCTGCAAAATCTATCTGTAGAATCTATGCAAATAATGGCCAAAAAACCAAGCAATACCAGGCAGACTTATCTGTGGTCTTGCAGTACTGGAGGATGGATTCAAAAGACCTCATGGGAGGCTCCAACTCCCTCAAGCAGAATCTTAAACCACACCTAGGCAATTCAAAACTGTTTAGAGGAAACCAGGTGGGGGAAGGGGGGGCTCAGCACACTTTGATCAGAGGGAAAGATCAATGCAGGGATCTGGGTGTCGTCGATAATACACTGAAACCATCTGCTCACTGTGCTGCTGCGGCTAGGAAAACGAATAGAATGTTGGGTATTATTAGGAAAGGTATGGAAACGTGTGAGGATGTTATAATGCTGTTGTATCGCTCCATGGTACGACCGCACCTTGAGTATTGTGTTCAATTCTGGTCGCCACATCTCAAGAAAGATATAGTAGAATTGGAAAAGGTGCACCGAAGGGTGACTAAAATGATAGCGGGGATGGGACAACTTCCCTCTGAAGAAAGACTAAGGAGGCTAGGGCTTTTCAGTTTGGAGAAGAGACGTCTGAGGGGAGACATGATAGAGGCATATACAATAATGAGTGGAGTGGAACAGGTGCATGTGAAGTGTCTGTTCACGCTTTCCAAAAATACTAGGACTAGGGGGCATGCGATGAAACTACAGTGTAGTAAATTTAAAACAAATCGGATAAAAGTTTTCTTCACCAAACGCATAATTAAACTAATTCGTTGCCGGAGAACATGGTGAAGGCGGTTAGCTTGGCAGAATTTAAAAAGGGGTTAGACTGTTTCCTAAAGAGCAAGTCCATAAACCACTACTAAATTAACTTGGGAAAAATCCACAATTCCAGGAATAACAAGTATAGAAGGTTTGTACATTTGGGATGCTTGCTAGGTGCCCTTGGCCTGGATTGGCCGCTGTCGTAGACAGGATGCTGGGCTCGATGGACCCTTGGTCTTTTCCCAGTGTGGCATTACTTATGTACCTTAAGGCTCTAAACCTATGGAGGAGAGTGTGGAGAGCTCCTGGTCCATTATAGAGAAAGGGAACAGCTGATATGGCAAGAATGAAGTGGATGAATGATATATGAGTGGATTTTATTGAAGCCCAAACACGAGCACAATATCCTCAAGGGAAGTGATTATATTTACTTTGTTAGATAAGCGATTTTATTGCATGTAGTCAGGGTAAAGCAGTATACGTGGGGAGTTTATTTGGTTGTTACCTATCATTGCATATCTCCTTAATATTTTATTTAACACCACGTGTTTATTTAGAAATGTACAATACTGCAACGTAGTTCTATGTATTTAGCTATATTTAGATGCAGCACATGTAGCTTTACATTCAGCTTAGTGCAATATATATGCAGTTTACAGGATTTGGCTATATATACATGTGTGGTGAATATTCTCGAGTTGGCTTTGGTGTATGTACATACGTATTTTGGAGGGGGACATTAAATGTGCGATGATGGTTCCATCTGTGATACTACCACATATTCCCCTTGGGGATATATTGGTTTGAATGGTTATGGTCTGAGCACATTTAGTTATAGGTTGATTAACTTGGTTTTTCTGTATTGTTCTTCCTGTTATATATAGTGATATAGCCATTATAGAGAAGGTCAGGTTGGGAGTCTATGGCTATGCATGAGAACATCTCTCCTGTGCACAGGCTCAAGGTCATTCAAGTGTGCAGATTAAGAACAAAAGAGGCTCTTAGGGGTCCTGCAGCTGTTCAAAGGAGAAGGGAGGATCCCTGGGCCCTGCAGGTGTGCAGGAGAGAAGCCTGAATTACTGTAACATGGAGAGGAAAAGAAGCCCGAGACCTCAGGGAAGTTAGAAACTATGAAAAATTCTGCATTTCAGGTACACTTTGGGCAGATTATTTTTTTTTTTTGGGGGGGGGGGGGACCAAGTTGTCCTGACCTGCTGATGCCTTCCATTCTTTTATTAGTGGGGATGTGGGTGGCAGTGGCATAGCCACAGGTGGGCCTGCGTGAGCCAGGGCCCATCCACTTAGGGTTTAGGCCCACCCAACAGTAGCACTTGTTTAATGGTAGCTGGTGGGGATCCCAAGCTCCACCAGCTGAAGACTTCCCCCTGTTGGTAACAAAAACACTACTCTCCATGATACCGGCACCTGCACATGCTCAGTTTTCAGCGCATGCCTGCTGCAGACTGCCAAGGTGGATAGAAGCGTTTTCCCACCAGCTGAGATTTTTTTTTTGGGGGGGGGGGGGGGGGGGGGGGGGGAAGACTTGGTGTCCACCCACTTCTTGCCTAGGCCCACCCAAAATCTGTTGTCTGGCTACGCCCCTGGTAGGCAGATTAAGTATATTGTACTACCAGGAATCCAGAAAAAAAAAAAACAGTCTCCTATAGATCTGGAGTCCATATTGAAAAGGGTTAGGCAGGGGAGGCTCCTGCCCGATTAAACCCTGCCACGTGATCTGGCAGCTGATATAAGGCAGCACTGTCCTAAGTTTATGCACCAAGTTAACTGGACATCAGTCTGAATATCGGCTTATAGCTTCCAGGCCAGCAGACATAAGCAGATATTCAATTCCAGGAGCTTTGCATGTTTTTTCTTATTAATAAGGGAAGGTTAAGGAGAAAGAACAGAAAAAAAGAACCCCAGGATGATAGTCCAGTTAAAAAAATAAAGCTAGCTTAGAGGGGTGAAATGACAGAACTAAAGGTTAAAAAAAATAACAAAATATAACACCATTGGAGTAATAGACAATGTTTCATCCAAGAGCAGGAACTGTTTCTCTTACAGAAATGAGCAACTTAAGTCCACATTAACCCACCAGCATCAAAGTCACAAGAAACATTTCTGAGAGGACAAGTACCAGAGATCCAGGAAGCCTGTTTGGGATGGATCCATGCTTGCACAGAAGTGAGGGGAAAGGCAGTGATGACCTGCAGTTAGTTAATTTTGTTGCACTGTGAAGTACACTGAGCAGAGTGGTATTGCTGGGTCATGGAAGAGGATTGCTGATATGGACCAGCACTATCGGACTGGTTTCTCTCTGCTCTGGCTCTGTCCTAGATTGACAAGCTGGGACTGAGGATAGAAACAGCTGCAAGGAGGTAGAAAACAAGACTGCAGAAAGCAGTGAATGTCAGGACAGACACACACACACAGGCCCACACATGCCAAGGGGGTGGCACTGTAACCTGCAGTACACATTGGTCAGACCTTGAGACACATTCCAGCAGCTGCTCTCTGCATTGGCCCAGCTGAGGCCTCTCGGTCTGACGCCTGTGCTCTGTTTGTTGCACAATCTGTGTCTGTGCTTCTTCTCAGGGTGTCTGCTGCACTCTTACTCAGTTGCAGGATGGTGGACAGCATCTATCGGACGAGGTCCCTGGGGGTGGCTGCTGAGGGGCTCCCTGACCAGTATGCTGATGGGAAAGCAGCCAAGGTTTGGCAACTATACATTGGGGACACGCGGAGCCGAACAGATGAGTACAGGACTTGGCTCTTGAGACTGCTTCATCAGCACAACTGCCAGAGGGTGCTGGACGTGGCCTGTGGCACTGGGTAAGGGACCTTTGCAGGGGCTTCAGCTGGTCAGTCACCCATGGCCCTAGCTATATGGATCTCTGCAATTTCTGGGGACCTGTGCATTTGTTTAGAAAGAGGGGCCTCCAAGCTTTCCTTTGCTGTTCAAGCAGTCCAATGCCATGTAAAATTTCACACAGAAAATTTAATATATGCAAACCTGCATCTAACCTTCAAAACTTCCTCAGCAAACTTAAATCTGTGATAAGGAGAACAGAATACACCCTTGCAAGATGAGAGAGGAAGGAGATAGGGAGGGCTCCTGCAGAATGAGAGCTGCAAGGGAGGGTTAACCCAGGTGATAGGAAAGAGAGAAGGGTGTATCCCTGCAGGATGAGAGAGGGGAAGCGGGTGGGCTCTTGCAGGTTAGGAGATGAGAAGGGGAGAATGCTCTTGCAGAGTGACAAAGAAAAGGAATACCCTGCAGCGTAAGAAAGGAGGAGGGAGTGCACATGCAGGATGAGAGGAATGTCCCTGCAGAGCAATAGAGATAGCCAGTGCTCCTGTGGGGTGCCAGAGAGAGGGGATGTCTCTGGGAGGTAAGAGGTTGGGCTCCTGTAGAAGGAGAGATGTCCAAAGGAAGCCAGAGAAGATTTCTTAAAAAGATAGCAAGGAAAGAGGAAAGGAGAATCCTTGCAGGAAGAAAGATTGGGTTCTTGCTGGGTTTTGTTTTTTGTTACATTTGTACCCCACGCTTTCCCACTCATGGCAGGCTTAATGCGGCTTACATGGGGCAATGGAGGGTTAAGTGACTTGCCCAGAGTCACAAGGATGAAAGACCACAGTAAAGATCCCCCCCCGTAGGGCAAGAACTGAGGGTAGACTGTAAGGCTGCTGTTGGGAGAAAGGGAGCAATCTGGAGGACGATACCCACAGGACAAGGAGACTCTGGTTCTGGTTGCTTATACTCATAATTTTGGTATTAGAGAAGTGTCTATGACAAGTTCAAATCCCACTACTGCTCCTTGTAGTCTTGTGCATGTGATCTAATCTTCCATTACCCCAGGTACAAACTTAGATTGTAGGCCCTACGCACCCCTCCCCCTCCCGGACTGGTAAATACCCAATGTACCTGAATGTAACTAATTTTGAATTACTAAGAAAGGTGTGAGCTAAATCCAGATCCCTTTTGTCCACTTCCTTCTCTTGTCATTTGCTCTCCCTTGGAGCAGATACCCTGTAAACAATGATGTGAGATATGTGAACAAGATCTGGCTTTTATGATTAGGGATGAGCTACAACTTCAGGTACCCTAGGTCATTTCCTTTTGTTTTGCAATTGAATGAGGCTCCCAGTGTAAAAAGCAATCCGGACAACATTCAGGCAGCCGGGGGGAGGGAAGAGGGTCAGTGTTTTTTTTTTTAATGCATTGACCATCGCCAGCTAAATTAGACCCAAAAATTAATTGGATATTGGGTTCTGACCCAATGGCTTGGCTACTGGAGCTTATGCAGGTCCTGCACAATTTCATTCCTTCCAACTGCATTCCAGTCTCCCCTCCTGATCCCATTGAGAGCCCCCCCCCCCCCCACCAATGTGACCTGACATCCTCCCCACTATGACCTGACCTCCCACCATCATGTGACATTCATCCTTCATGCATTGCCAGGAAAGGATTTCTCTGGGCCCTACCGCCCCCTCCCACAATTCAGCAGGCTCCACTGGGTCTACCTTAACAGCCCTAATAGCATCTGGGTAGAAGCAAACCCCACTCCTGGATAAAAAAACAGTGGCCACAAACTCTAGCGGTAGTCTTAAGGTACTACGACTAGGGGGGTCAGCCTCTAGGAACAGTAGTGCATGATTACTGCTAGAAGCTGTAGTGGCCATTTTTCATCCAGAGCAAGTGGGGTTTGTTCTTGCTCAGGGGACCACTGGACATATGGGAATGTGGAGGGAGCTTTTATTGGGGTTGGGCTTAGAGGTACTATTTCCAGGGGGTTTACAATAGAAAATAAAGTTCATTTGTAGTAGCGGGGGAGGTTGGGTCACATTAGGGGCCTTCCCAAGTTGGAGAGTCAGGAGGAGCTCAGTTCACGTGGGGGGTGACTTCTCTTAGTGGGGGTTGGAGCTTGCAAAGGGGAAACAGAAGGGAGGGGAGATCATCTACAGCTTCAGGCCACTAACTGGAAGTTATATGGGGTGGGGGGGCTGCTGATATTTAGTGCCAGCACTCATGTAGCTAAGCAGGCACAGTTACGACTGCCTTTTCTGCGATCCTATCTTCCTGCTTAGCTCTACAGACACTGGCATTGAACACTGCTGGTACATGTATAGGAAAGGGAAATGGGACTTGATATGCCGCCTTTCTGTGGTTTTTGCAACTACATTCAAAGCGGTTTACATATATTCAGGTACTTATTTTGTACCAGGGGCAATGGAGGGTTAAGTGACTTGCCCAGAGTCACAGGGAGCTGCAAGTGGGAATTGAACTCAGTTCCCCAGGATCAAAGTCCTCTGCACTAACCACTAGGCTATTCCTCCACTCACTACATGCAGACTCCTCCCCTGACTCCACCCATGAATTGCACTACCACTGACTACATCTAGACTCCACCCCTGGACCACACCATCACTGCCTTCATGCAGATGTCTCACCTGGACCACAAATCAGTAAATAAATGCAGACTCCTCCCTTGACTCCACCCTTGATCTGCACAACCCCTGACTACATCTAGTCTCCACCCTGGACCACACCATCACTGACTACAAGAAGACTCCTCCCCTGACCACCCCTGAACTGTACCAGCACTAACTACATGCAGACTCCTCCCCTGACTCCACCCCTTGACCACACTATCTTTCACTACATGCAAACTCCTCCCTTGACCCCACCACCACTGACTACATCTAGACTCCACCCTGGACCACACCATCACTGACTACAAGCAGACTCCTCCCCTGACTCCACCTCTGAACTGTACCATCACTAACTACATGCAGACTCCTCCCCTAACTCCACCCATGAACTGTACCATCACTAACTACATGCAGACTCATAGTAACATAGTAACTAACTACATGCAGACTCCTCCCCTGACTCCACCCCTAGACCACACTATCTTTGACTACATGCAAACTCCTCCCTTGACCCCACCACCACTGACTACATCTAGACTCCACCCTGGACCACACCATCACTGACTACAAGCAGACTCCTCCCCTGACTCCACCTCTGAACTGTACCATCACTAACTACATGCAGACTCCTCCCCTAACTCCACCCATGAACTGTACCATCACTAACTACATGCAGACTCATAGTAACATAGTAACTAACTACATGCAGACTCCTCCCCTGACTCCACCCCTAGACCACACTATCTTTGACTACATGCAAACTCCTCCCTTGACCCCACCACCACTGACTACATCTAGACTCCACCCTGGACCACACCATCACTGACTACAAGCAGACTCCTCCCCTGACTCCACCTCTGAACTGTACCATCACTAACTACATGCAGACTCCTCCCCTAACTCCATCCATGAACTGCACTACCACTGACTACATCTAGACTCCACCCCTGGACCACACCATCAATGACTACATGCAGACTTCTCACCTGGACCACAAATCAATAAATATATGCAGACTCCTACCCTGAGCTGCACAACCCCTGACTACAAGTCTCCACCCTGGACCACACCATCACTGACTACAAGCAGACTCCTCCCCTGACCACCCCTGAACTGTACCAGCACTAACTACATGCAGACTCCTCCCCTGACTCCACCCCTGGACCACACCATCATTGACTACATGCAGACTCCACCCCTGAACTGTGCCATCACTGACTACATGCAAACTCCTCCCTTGACCCCATCACCACTGACTACATCTAGACTCCACCCTGGACCACACCATCATTGACCACATGCAGACTCCTCCTTTGACTCCACCCCTAACTGTACCATCACTGACCACATGCAAACTCCTCCCCTGGACCACATATCTGTAAATATATGCAGACTCTTCCCCTGACTCCACCCCTGATCTGCACAACCGGACTACATCTAGCCTCCACCCTAGACCACACCATCACTGACTACAAGCAGACTTCTCCCCTGACTCCACCCATGAACTGCACTACCACTGACTACATCTAGACTCCACCCCTGGACCACACCATCATTGACTGTATGTAGATTCCTCCCCTGACCCCACCCCTAACTACCATCACTGACTACATACAAACTCCTCCCCTGGACCACATATCAGTAAATATATGCAGCCTCCTCCCCTGATCTGCACAACCCCAGACTACATCTAGCCTCCACCCTGGACCACACCATCACTGACTACATGCAGACTCCTCCCCTGAACCACACCATCACAGACTGCATGTAGACTCCTCCCCTGACTCCACCCCTGGACCACACCATCACTGACTGCATGCAGTCTCCTCCCCTAACTCCGCCCCTGGACCACACCATCACTGACTACATGTAGACTCCTCCCCTGAACTGTACCAGCACTGACTACATGCAAACTCCTCCCTGACCCCACCACCACTGATTACATCTAGACTATACCTCTGGACTACACCATCACTGCATGCAGCCTCCTCCCCTGGACCACACCATCACTGACTGCATGCAGACTCCTCCTCTGACTGCACCTCTGAACTGTACCATCACTGATTACATGCAGACTCCACCCGTGAACTGCACCACCACTGACTACATCTAGACTCCACCCCTGAACCACACCATCACTGATTTCTTGCAAACTCCTCCCCTGACTCCACCCCTGAACTGCGCCACCAGTGGCTACATGCAGACTCCTCCCAACTCCACCCCTGGACCATACCACCACTGACTACATACAGACTCCTCCCCTGACTCTACCCCTGGACCACACCATTACTGACTACATGCAGGCTCCTCCCCTGAACTGTACAACCACTGACTACATCTAGACTCCACCCCTGGACCACACCATCACTGACTAAATACAGACTCCTCCCCTGACTCCACCCCTGGACCACACCATCACTGACTGCATGCAGACTCCTCCCCTGACTCCACCCCTGAATTGTACCACCACTGACTAGATGCAGACTTGTCCCCTGACTCCACCCTTGAATCGCACCACCATTGGCTGGATTTGGCATTGCCAGTAAATAGCAATATTGAGTGGTACTGCCCAGTAAAGTGCCAATTAGTGCTGGCAGGCAGCCTAGTCAGTATGGTTTAAGCAGGCAGGACCCTAGCTCTCTATTACTATAATCAGAACCTAAGTGGGCTGCAGTGTGCGCTCAGGGACATGCCTGGTCTTTTAAACTCTTGCTTACAGTAGTTGTTTCTGCCCATGCTACACTGGAAGCTCTTCTGCCCCCCTCTTGTGTTTCCTGTGCATAGATTCAAATGGAAAGACTCTCGCCACCTAGTGGATAAACCTTATACTGCATTTGACCTACATCCCTCTTTCTTTGTGTTCCAAAAACAGGTTTAGCAACTATTCAGGATGTATCATTTCTGTTAACTTAAGTGGATAAGAAGACTATCAGTCAGGTCTGATTGTATTTTGGGATTATTCTGTCCTAGTACTAGGTGCTATTTCGATGTGGTGTATTTACATTTCAAGGTATATTAGGGATTTACTATCCCGCCCATCATAAAAGTGTCTGAGCAGCTTACAGACTATCAAATATAGGGGAAATAGGACAGACAAGATAGAAATAGGAAAGGGATGAACTACAATATCGAAAGAAAATAAGGAGAAAGGAAAAGGGAAGGACAGTAGTCCATAGGACCTACCTGATCAATTTCAACCTTTGACATAGACTGGATTAGATTCTGTGTCAGTGGGAAGCAGCAATTCCTTGAGGTAATCTCCATTTAATCAAGCACTGAACAGAATACACAAGGTCAGGTCACACCATGGAGCGATACAGAGCCATTATCTTATTATTTACCATCCCTTTCCTACTAATTCCTAAAGGTTATCAATAGAAATCAAACAAAATAAAACATGGAAAAGAAAATAAGATGATACCTTTTTTATTGGACAGAACTTAATACATTTCTTGATTAGCTTTCGAAGGTTACAACTTTCTAGCCCATTATAAACCATAAAGTGGTATTTCTCTGTTTATCACCCTCCTCTCACCTACCCACACCCATCCTGACTATGAACGAAATGAAATGCTTTGATGTCCCCATGCATACATCCTACCCACCCCCACCCTGCTAGACTGTCATTGAAATGCTTGGAAGTTTCACTTATATATTCTATCAGCTAACACATTTGCTTATTTCCGATCTGACGAAGAAGGGCAACCTTTGAAAGCTAATCATAGTAACATAGTAGATGACAGCAGAAAAAGACCTGCACAATCCATCCAGTCTGCCCAGCAAGGTAATTTCCTTGACTACTGCAACCTACTCCTCACTGGCCTCCCACTTTGCCGTCTATCCCCCCTTCAGTCCGTTCAAAACTCTGCTGCACGTCTTATCTTCCGCCTGAACTGGTACACTCATATCACCCCTCTCAAATCACTTCACTGGCTTCCGATCAGGTACCACATACAGTTTAAGCTTCTCCTTTTAACCTACAAATGCACTCGATCTACAGCCCCTCCCTACCTCTCTACCCTCATCTCCCCTTACGTTCCTACCCGTAACCTCCGTTCTCAAGACAAATCCCTCCTTTCAGTACCCTTCTCCACCACCGCCAACTCCAGGCTCCGCCCTTTCTGCCTCGCCTCACCCCATGCCTGGAATAAACTCCCTGAGCCAATACGCCAGGCCCCCTGCCCATCTTCAAAGCCTTGCTCAAAGCCCACCTCCAATGTCGCCTTCGGCACCTAACCACTATACCTCTATTCAGGAAATCTAGACTGTCCCTATTTGACATTTCTCCCATTAGATTGTAAGCTCCTTGGAGCAGGGACTGTCCTTTTATTAATCTGTACAGCGCTGCGTAACCCTAGTAGCGCTCTAGAAATGTTAAGTAGTAGTAGTAGTAGTAATTTCATGTGTGCTACTTTTTGTGTATACCTTACCTTGATTTGTATCTGCTATTGTCAGGGCACAGACTGTATAAGTCTGCCCAGCAATAGCCACGCCTCCCAACCACCAGCCCCGCCTCCCGCCACCAGCTCTGCCTCCCAATCTTGGCTAAGCTTCTGGGGATCAAGGTCCATCCAGTCTGCCCAACAAGATAATTTCACGTGTGCTACTTTTTGTGTATACTGTACCTTGATTTGTATCTGCCATTGTCAGGGCACAGACCGTATAAGTCTGCCCAGCACTAGCCCCGCCTCCCAACCACCAGCCTCGCCTCCCACCACCGGTCTGCCTCCCAATCTTGGCTACGCTTCTGGGGATCCCTTTCTTCCGTGCAGGATTCCTTTATTCCTTAAGTGGTTTTGTATTTAAGTCCTTTACAGTTTGGGTAATGCAAGTTTAGGTATGATTGTGATGATCCAATTCTGTTTCTGGTTGGTAGATCTATGAGGTCTGTCATGTATCCTGGGACTATGCCGTACATAATTTTGTGGACAAAGGTGCAGATTTTGAAGATGATACGTTCTTTGATTGGGAGCCAGTGCAGCTTTTCTCGGAGGGGTTTGGCACTTTTGAAACGTGATTTACCAAATATCAGCCTGGCAGCTGTGTTTTGGACGGTCTGGAGTTTTTTTGCGAGGTGTTCTTTACATCCCACATAGATTGCGTTGCAGTAATCTGTTTCCCAATAGCCATATTGATGATCTAGCTCTGACTGTAATATTTACTGTGCTGTATTTTCCTAGGTAGGGTCTTTGTGTTACTTCTGTATGTTACTGGTGTTATGGTAAAGTAATTTAGCTCTATAGGTCCTGAGTGGTTTTTGCAGCCTTTGTATTACAGGTACTGCACAATATGCCTGAGACAAGAGGGTCTATGTTTTTTGTTTTTTTAAACTGATTACACCAAAATCAACTTTTTTTTGTATGGTGAGTTACTGGGGAAATGCCATTTTTTCTGTTTTGCATCCATTCTTAGTATTACAGTATTTGTTTACATTATACAGTTTAGTTGTGACTTATCACGTACTCGGCTACGGAGACATGTGTGGGAGGTGTGGCTGCAGCAGGCTCTGGCCGGTTCGGGGGTCTGATGGCGATGCACATACCCGGTGCATGCTGGGATGGCGGGGTTGCGGCCGGGCTCGTCTTTTGGCAGACTTCCTCCTTCCTGGATCCTCCCCCAGGTGAAGGCGCATCCTCCGTGACATCAGACACACTCACCTCTTAGGGAAGGGCTGGTTTCTGGTTTGGGGCCTCAGCTACCTTTTGGGAGTAGCACTGGGTGCATTTCTGGTTACCTTTGGTTGCCTCCCTGACCTGAAGCTTGAACCTGGCCATTCTCCTGGATACTGCCTGCCTGACATGAAGCCTGAACCTGACCATTCTCATGGACACCGCCTGCCTGACCTGAAGCCTGAACCCAACCATTCGCAAGTACGTTGCCAGCCTGACCTTTCGCCTGATCGCTGCCTCCCTGTCCTGAAGTCTGTTTCCAACCTCGCTGTCTTCATGGTGCCTGTCCGTATCTGTTATCCTGGACCTGATCCTCCTTTTTGCCTTGCTAGTTCGGTTCCTGCCCAGTCCTTCTTAATTCCTGTCGGCCGCCAGAACCCAGGGGCTCAACTGCTGGGGAACGGCGGTCATCGCAGGTAAAGCTCTGGGCTTTCCGACCACTACTCCAGGAACAGAATCCAGGCTTCTGGCCTAATTCCCCTGCTCTTGGAGCAGCACAAGGGCTCACAACCGGTGACCAACTGTGACGTATAGTGATGGTTTACAAGTGCAGTTTATATTTTGGTTGGAATTTATAATGATGGTTTATGATTAGTAATCAGAATGGACATCAATGGCTAAATTATTTGTTGTAGATTTTTTTTAAATGTATGTTTTAATTTATTGTCTGAATTGAAGATAGTTCGTTATGTTTCTTGTGATCTTTGGTATTGAGTTCCACCATTTGGAACCTAGGTAGTTAAGACCAGACATGTAGATAGATTTGTAGGTTACGTTTCTGCTAGTTGGTAGATGAAGTAGGTAGCTTCTGGATTCTGGGCTTGCATTTCTTAGTGATAGTTCTATCAAGTCTAGCATGACTAATAGACTGAATAATGTTTTGTAGATGATGGTGCTCACTTTGAAGAACAGTCTTGCCTTGATTGGCAGTCAGTGTAGTGTTTCAAGTAATGGGTTGGCTCTTTCATATTTTGACTTCTTGAAAATTTGTCTTGCTGCCGTGTTTTGGTTTGTAGTGACTTCAGTGCGTTTTCCTTGCAACCAATGTATACTGCATTGCAGTAGTCTAGTTGTGATAGAATCGTTGATTGTACTATTAACCTGAATGATTGTCTTGGAAAATAGTCTCTGATGCTTTTCAGTTTCCATAGTGTTCTGAAGCATTTTGTAGTTACTGCTAATATTTGACTATCTAGTGTTAGGTGTTTGTAGAGAATGATTCCCAGTATTTTTAACTGTGTTTCAATTTGGTATGTTTGGTGGTTAATTATGAAGTTTTGGTAGGCTGCAGGGTTGTGTGGACTTGACAGAACCAGGAATTTGGTTTTGTCTCTATTTAATTTGAGTTTGAAGGTTTCTGCCCAGTTTTTATTTGCGGTCCAATCCTGTTTTGACTTTGACCATTATTTCTATGATATTCTTGTTGAAAGGCATATAAATAGTGACATCATCTGCATAGATGAATGAGTTGAAGCCCATTTTCTCCAGTTTTTTTCTGAGTGGAGCCATCAGTACATTGAAGTGTTGGTGATTTTGGACAGCCCTGCGGTACTCCACACTCGGAGATCCAGGATGTTGATAGCTGGTTGGATATCTTTATAATGTAGGCTCTGGTCTTTAGGAAGCTGTTGAACCATGCAGTCACTGTACTGCTGACTCCTATGTAATCGAGCAGGGTCATCAGTGTTGCGGGATCTACTAGGTCAAACGCATTTGACATATCGAATTGCATTAATAGTATATTTTGACCTTGGCTTCTGAACTTCATTATCAGAGTGGTTACGATCATTTCAGTGCTGGGTCTGAAACCTGATTGGGATTTATGCAGGATTGAGAATGTTGCTAAGTATTCCATTAGTTGTTGTATTATCCATCCCTCCACCGTTTTAGTCAGAATAGTATTGGGGCCACTGGTCTATAGTTTGTGAGATCACTAATCTTGTTGGTTGTGTTTTGGGGGATTGGAGTATGATTCCGCCTTTATCTTTTGGGAATTGCCCATCTGTTAACATATATGTGATATGTTTGGTGCATTCGATAAACCATTCTGGTGGGTTTTTCATCATGTAGTTTGGGCATTTGTCTAGCAGACATTTCACAGGTGCATATTTGTCAGTACTGCCTTTACTGTGCTCATTTTGGGTGATTTGAATGTGGTCTAGATTCTGTCTGTGATAGCATGGAAGTTATTGGTTTCGCAGTCTTGTAAGCAGTCAGTGATGGACATTTGCTGTATTGCAAAGTTATATCTTGTCTTTGTTATTTTTTGTTTGAAATATTGAACTAGTTCGTCCGCAGTAGGTGGAATTTCAGTTGATGCCAGTATGTCCTGTGTTTTCATTAGGTTGTTCATTAGCTTGAATATTTTGTTTCTATTAATCTGTTCTGGGTTTGCGTGTGTGTTGTAGTGTTCCACTTTTGCTTTCTTTATGTTCTTATAGCTTTTCTCCATATGTCTTTATTTTCTGCTTTGTTCTTGGCCCATGTTCCTTCTAGTCTCCTGCATAGTATTTTCATTTGCAGTAGCTCATCATTGAACCAGGGTCTCAGTTGTTTTTTATTTCTTGGCATTTTTGTTTTGAGTGGTGTTATTTTGTCCAGTGTGTTTGTGCATGCTACATCCCAGTTCTTCATAAAATGAATGCCATTTGGTTCTAGGTTTCTATATTCATTTTCCACTGTTCCCCAGCAGGTGTGGTTGTCCACCTTTCCTCTGGTCGTGTGTGTGATGATCTTGGTTTTCTCTTCTTTCCATTCACTTTCCATTGCAATGTAAAAGTTAGAGTAGTATGACCTGATTACCACTTTAGTTGCTTCAGTAGTTCCTTTCTTATGGTTTGTTTCGCACTCATTGGGCGTTTATTTCTCACATGCTTTCCTTTTCTGCAGGGTCGACTCCATCATGCTGGTAGAGGAAGGTTTTACAGTGACCAGTGTGGATGCCAGTGATAAGATGCTGAAATATGCTTTAAAGCAACGATGGGAGAGGAGGAAGGAGGATGCTTTTGACAAATGGGGTAAGAATAGTATCGCTGGCTCCTGGTGTCTGTGCTATGCTGTAGGAACAATGTCGTGGGTCTTATGCCTTCATGAGGTGAAGTCTTTGTGTACTGGGAAGGGAGAATGGCATTTGGAAAAATGAGCTCTCTCCCCTGTTTTCATGGATTTGGGTCACTGTTACACATGAAAACAAAACAATTTTTTAAATTCATAATGTACTCCACTGAAGATTGCTTTGTAAAAAAAAAAAGCACAAACGGTGGACAACAAACCCACAAGGTTTAGTAGTGGAAACGTTTTCAGAAAAACCAGTTTGCATGGTACGATTGTTTTAGTAAATAGCTACCTGCATTGCCTCTTGGATATTATGGGGGAATTTATTCCCTAGGTTGGGAGCCATGAAGGAAGAAAATATGGAAGTGGAACAGATATAGGTGAGTAATGGAAGAACAAGCCAGGTGTGATTTACTAACTTTGAACCCCAGTACTCTGGTAAAATTAAGAAAAATGTTGCCAGCCAACTGAATCATTTTTTGGAAAACACAGAATTTGAGGTGCTGCATAGCATGGTTTCTGTCCTTCACATAGTAAAGAAGTCATCTAATGGTGCAGTGGGCTGAGAACTGGGATTGATTCCAAAAACACGCAGTTGAACACAACAACAAAGCAACCCAAAATTGTAATTGAAATGAACCACAACCCATGCCTTACCAAGATCCATTCAAACAGTTAACGACCACCTACCTTTCCGAAAGCTGCTAAAAACTTACCTCTTCAAGCAAGCCTACACAAATGATCTGACTTAAACTACGAGTTCATCTGCACTACCTGGATCAGATTATGAAGAAAAACCTGGAATATGTCCCCTGTTTAATCCTTTCTAGTACACCCCTTTTCCTGCTCCTTCCTGCACATTCTAGTACATCCCTCTTCTAGCCCTCCCTTACATTCCCCCATACTAAACAACACGCTAATCCCAATATACACCCTCCACATTCCCCTACATCTACCATCATCCTTCCTTGCCCATCTTACCTATCCATTTCTAATCGACCACCTCTTTATTTGCTATACTCCAGCTGCATCCATTCTATGTTACTATGCTAACCTGAAATACTATGTCAGCCGCATTGAACCTGCTAATGAGTGGGAAAGTGCGGGGTATAAATGTTATAAATAAATAAATAAGAGGAAAAAAGACTTCAGAAAGACTACACTATCATTTTTCTATGTTCAGTTCATTTTCTTTCATTGGTCTTTTAATAAAAACCTCTATTTTACTTACTGTTCACGCACTCACTGAAGGGGCGCCAACTGGCATAAATAAAAGAGGCGTACTTAACTCAAATGTGCCAACAGGGGCAGCTGTTGATCAACTGCTGGCTTCCTCAGGAGGTTCTTTTCCAAACCCTTTAACATGCTTCATTCTGAACAAGAACCCAAAAAGGAGGATACCAAATATGCACTAAATAATGTGAACTATGTAGGACAACACCTAAGACCCAATACCACAAACATTTGTATTGTTGGAAGAGTCCTCAGTGTGGCACAAACAATAGTGAGGGATGGACAAAGCCACTGTCACGAATAGCAGAGTAAACCTGATTCAGAATTTATGGTTTATTTATTTATTTGTTACATTTGTATCCCACATTTTCCCACCTATTTGCAGGCTCAATGTAGCTTACATAGTACCGGAAAGGCGTTTGCCGTTTCCGGTGTGAACAAATACAATGTGATGATGTGATAAGATGTAATTTAAATGGTAAAGTCACAGTAATAGTCGTAAGGTGGGAGAGTAGCGTTGTGTTCATACATGCTTAGGTTTTCTTGTGTAGCCAAGGTCAGTCCTTTAGGTTGAATCGGGAGGGTATGCTTTTTTGAACAGGGTGGTTTTTAGTATTTTCCGGAAGTTTAGATGGTCGTAGGTTGCTTTTAAGGCTTTTGGTAGTGTGTTCCACAATTGTGTGCTTATGTAGGAGAAGCTGGATGCATAGGTAGATTTGTATTTAAGACCTTTACAACTTGGGTAATGTAGGTTTAGATATGATCGTGTTGAATCGGAGGCGTTTCTGGTTGGTAGGTCGATTAAGTCTGTCATGTACCTGGGCGCTTCGCCATAGAGAATTTTGTGGACCATGGTGCAGATTTTAAAGGCAATGCGTTACCTACAGCCTCTCTTTGAATACATACCATCATTGGACTAAGCCTTGTGTACCAATAATATGTAATTGTATACTAAATGATAAAACTCCAAAAATATATAACACAAAACACAGTCACTATGTGGTCCCTGTATAACAGTCCAGCTTGACTACACAAAGTATAAATGCAGATGTTAACAGAGAGACTGAATTCCTTCACAATTTGCAAAAGTAAGGATTCCCACTTATCTCCAAAAAGGATGAGATGTCTCCACAGTGTAGGCTCTACAGAACTCCATTTCAGATGCTTCTTCAGGAACCTCGCCTCTGGGCAAACACATCTAGTCTGCAACTCCAACGCTTCAGCGTAGATGTGTTTGCCCAGAGGGGAGAAATGCCGCACATGAAGGGAAGAAGAGAGAGGGGAGAAATATTGCACATTACTACTACTACTACTATTTAGCATTTCTATAGCTCTACAAGGCGTACACAGCGCTGCACAAACATAGAAGAAAGACAGTCTCTACTCAAAGAGCTTACAATCTAATAGACAAAAAAATAAATAAAGTAAGCAAATCAAATCAATTAATGTGAACGGGAAGGAAGAGAGGAGGGTAGGTGGAGGCGAGTGGTTACAAGTGGTTACGAGTCAAAAGCAATGTTAAAGAGGTGGGCTTTCAGTCTAGATTTAAAGGTGGCCAAGGATGGGGCAAGACGTAGGGGCTCAGGAAGTTTATTCCAGGCGTAGGGTGCAGCGAGACAGAAGGCGCAAAGTCTGGAGTTGGCAGTAGTGGAGAAGGGAACAGATAAGAAGGATTTATCCATGGAGCGGAGTGCACGGGAAGGGGTGTAGGGAAGGACGAGTGTGGAGAGATACTGGGGAGCAGCAGAGTGAGTACATTTATAGGTTAGTAGAAGAAGTTTGAACAGGATGCGAAAACGGATAGGGAGCCAGTGAAGGGTCTTGAGGAGAGGGGTAGTATGAGTAAAGCGACTCTGGCGGAAGACGAGATGGGCAGCAGAGTTTTGAACCGACTGGAGAGGGGAGAGGTGACTAAGTGAGAGGCCAGCAAGAAGCAGATTGCAGTAGTCTAAACAAGAGGTGACAAGGGTGTGGATGAGGGTTTTGGTAGAGTGCTCGGAAAGAAAGGGGCGGATTTTACGGATGTTGTAAAGAAAGAAACGACAGGTCTTGGCAATCTGCTGGATATGAGCAGAGAAGGAGAGAGAAGAGTCAAAGATGACCCCAAGGTTTCGAGCTGAGGAGACAGGGAGAATGAGAGAGCCATGAACAGAAATAGAAAACGGGGGGAGCGGGGAGGTGGGTTTGGGGGGGAAAATGAGAAGCTCGGTTTTGGTCATATTTAATTTCAGGTGGCGTTGAGACATCCAGACAGCAATGTCAGACAAGCACGCTGAAACTTTGGTTTGGATGCAAGGTGAGATATCAGGTACATTTATAGGTTAGTAGAAGAAGTTTGAACAGGATGCGAAAACGGATAGGGAGCCAGTGAAGCGACTTGAGTAGAGGGGTAGTATGAGTAAAGCGACCCTGGCGGAAGACGAGACGGGCAGCAGAGTTTTGAACTGATTGGAGAGGGGAGAGGTGACTAAGTGGGAGGCCAGCAAGAAGCAGATTGCAGTAGTCTAAATGAGAGGTGACAAGAGTGTGGATGAGGGTTTTGGTACAGTGCTCGGAAAGAAAGGGGCGGATTTTACAGATGTTGTAAAGAAAGAAACGACAGGTCTTGGCGGTCTGCTTGATATGAGCAGAGAAGGAGAGAGAAGAGTCAAAGATGACATGAAGGGAAGGGAAGCAGGAAGCGGGGAGAAACGCCGCACATGAAGGGAAGGGAAGCAGGAAGAGGGGAGAAACGCCACATGTGAAGGAAAGGGAAGCAGGAAGAGGGGAGAAATGCCACACATGAAGGGAATGGGAGAGAAATGCTGCACACGAAGGGAAGGGAATGGGGAAGAAATGCTGCATATGAAGGGAAGGGAATAGAGGAGAAATGCTTTTATTTATTTTCTACATTTATACCCCACATTTTCCAACCTATTGGTAGGTTGAATGTGGCTTACAGTGAACTTAGAGTACAATGGTTACAGGTTTTGAAGCAGATAAAGGTGACATATGGTTAGTTCAGTTCTGACCATGATCTAGATAGAGGAGAGTTGCCAGTGTTCTGTTTGACTAGGTGGAGTCTTCGGGATGGAGTATTCTAAAAAAAAAGTAGGCTTTCAGGTGTTTGTGATCAGTTAGATAGTTATTTATTGATTTTAGGTCTTTTGGTAGGGAGTTCCAGAGTTTTTGGTGCAGATGTAAGCGAAGCTGGCCAGGTATGTAGATTTATATTTTTGACCTTGGGATAGTGGAAGGTGAGGTAAGATCTTGCACTTCTGATTGCGTTCCGTATTGGTAGATCTATTAGGCCAGTCATATATTCTGGTGTAAGACCGATGATTATTCTGTAAGGTAAAGAGCAGATTTTGAAGGATATGCATGCTTTGATAGGTAGCCATGTAGGATTTGGAGTATAACTAAAAAATTTGCTTATGATGACCCTAGTTGTCTGACAGGTTGATATGAAATTAATACCAAATGCAAATATTGTGGTCTGCCAGTAATTATTGCCTAAGACAAAACTAAAATTTTTTATTTAATTCAGGTAGCAACTTGTAGCCAATGTTGTTCTCTCAAAAGCTGTGTCTCATAATCCCTAACCTTAACATCAAACAATCTGATCGCTGTGTTTTCAATCAACTGCAGCCGATTCAGTTGAAATAGTAGGACATCCCACCAAACAACGCAATGCACTAATCTACCTGTGTCATGACTAAAGCATGCAAGAGGATATTCTTCGCTCTCCTATCCAAAAAATATTGTAAAGATCTAATTTTCCTTAAAAACAAAAAGGAGGGATAAGGCACAAGTAGCCCACAGGAGAACAGAGGCTGCTGCAATTGCAGTATTCATGAGGTAAATCTGCACATATTATCCCACACTTATTCACTGTGGATATCCTGAAGGCCTGACTAGGTGTGGGAAACCCTGGACTAGAATATTGAGGTGTATGATTGCTGGGAAGGGTGCACAGTTGTCTGACTTTGTGGAATTGAAATAAGGGTACTGAGTCTGTCTGTGTTGATGGGGTGAGGTCAGAGTGTTTAGTACTGGAAAGGGTGCACTGTCCTTGCATGCACAGTCTCTCATTTCTATTCATTCTTGTGTTATTCTCTCTTTTCTGTACAGTAATTGAAGAAGCTAACTGGCTGACACTGGAGGAAGATACATCCAAGCTAGGACACAAATTTGATGCAGTTATCTGTCTTGGGAACTCCTTTGCACACCTTCCAGACTTTAAAGGTAAGTCAGCCATGAAATAGTGTCCAAATCAGGAGACCATATTTCCAAAATAGATAGAGCAGATGCATCCAGTAAAGGGCTCCCAAAAGAGTTCAGGGTCTACCACCCAGCTCTATGAAATAGGAATAAGGCCCCTACTTACTAAACTGCATTATTGTAATTATGTGCATTATAAGCCAGTTAATGTAAGTTAATAGCTAACCAGGGGCAGGTCTACAATTAGGGCAACTGAGGTGAAGGCATCACCCATGGAGGAAGAGCCCTATAAAGGAGCAGTGAACAGAGAGCAAGAGCCAACACAATGTGTGCTGAACATGCAGCACTTCAATGCCCTGTTGCTCTCTCTTTTCTGTTCTTGCCACCAACCTACTGTTCTTCATTGAGTACTTATTCCCTCGCTGCCTCAGAGCATGCCCTGCTCCCCTCCCCAGTCCAGCATCTCTCCTTCCATCCTCTCCCTGATTCATCAATTATTCTTCCATCTTCCCCCCTCACCCCCACAGTCTGGCATCTCCCTTTCCATCCTCCCCCTCCAGTCTGCTACCTCTCCTTCAATCCCTCCTCCCCTGGTCATAAGAGCATAAGTAATGCCATACTGGGACAGACCAAAGGTCCATCAAGCTCAGCATCCTGTTTTCAACAGTGGCCAATCCAGGGTACCAGTACCTGGCAAGATACCAAAACAGTACAATACATTTTAGCCGCTTATCCTAGAAATAACCAATGGATTTTCCCCAAGTCCATTTTAATAATGGCTTATGGACTTTTCTTTTAGGAAGCGATCCAAACCTTTTTGTAACCCCGCTAAACAAACCGCTTTTACTACATTCTCTGGCAATGAATTCCTAAGTTTCATTACACATTGAGTGAAGAAATATTTTCTCTGATCCATTATAAATGTACTACTTTGTAGCTTCATTGCATGCCTCCTAGTCCTAGTATTTTTGGAAAGATTAGTCCTAGTATTTTTGGAAAGATTAAAAAAGTGATTCATGTCTACCCATTCCTCTCCACTCATCATTTTATAGCTCTCTATCCTATCTCTCCTCAGCCGTCTTTTCTCTGAGCCGAAAAGCCCTAGCCGCTTTAGCCTTTCCTCATAGGGAAGTTGTCCTATTCCCTTTATCATTTTTGTCGCCCTTCTCTGTACCTTTTCTAATTCCACTATATCTTTTTTGAGATGTGGTGACCAGAATTGAACACAATATTAAAGGTGTGGTTGCAAAATGGAGCAATACAAAGGCATTATAATGTCCTCATTTTTGTTTTCCATTCCTTTCCTAATAATATCTAACATTCTATTTGCTTTCTTAGGCACAGCCACACACTGAGCAGAGGGTTTAAATGTATCATCAACGATGTCGCTTAGATGCCTTTCCCAGTTGGTGACTCCTAATGTGGAACCTTGAATTAATGAAGCTACTGTTTGGGTTCCTTTTTCCCACATGCATCACTTTGCACTTGCTCACATTAAACGTCATCTGCCATTTAGATCCCCAGTCCCCTAGCCTCTTAAGGTCCTCTTGAAATATATCACAATCCTCTTGCAATTTAACAACTTTGAATAACTTTGTGTCATCAGCAAATTTAATTACCTCAGTAGTTACTCCCATCTCTACATTATTTATAAATGTTAAAAAGCAGCGGTTCCAGCACAGACTCCTGGGGAAGCCCAGTATCTACCCATTTCCATTGAGAATACTGATCATTTAACTCTACTCTGTTTTCTATCCTTTAACCAGTTTTTAAGTACATAAGTACATAAGTAATGTCATACTGGGAAAAGACCAAGGGTCCATCGAGCCCAGCATCTTGTCCACCACAGCGGCCAATGCAGGCAAAGGGCACCTGGCAAGCTTCCCAACGTACAAACATTCTATACATGTTATTCCTGGGATTTTGGATTTTTCCAAGTCCGTTTAGTAGCGGTTTATGGACTTGTCCTTTAGGACAATAGAACACTCCTCCTATCCCAAGACTCTCCAATTTCCTCTGGAGTCTTTCATGAGGTACTTTGCCAAATGACTTTTGAAAATCAAGATGCACAATTTCATCCACCTCACCTTTATCCTCATTTGTTCACCCCTTCAAAGGAACGTAGTAGATTGGTGAAGCAAGATTTCCCTTCACTAACTCCATGTTGGCTTTGTTTCAATCTATGCTTATGAACATGCTCTGTAATTTTGTTCTTTCGGTATATTAAAAGCAGGAAGCCGGCAAAAGAATCGGTTGGGCCGCTGGATGACTGAGGGGTAAAAGGGGCAATCAAGGAAGATAAAGACGTAGCGGAGAGATTGAATGAATTCTTTGCTTCGGTCTTCACCGAGGAAGATTTGGGTGGGATACCGGTGTCGGAAATGGTATTTCAAGCGGACAAGTCAGAGAAACTTACTAACTTCACGGTAAACCTGGAGGACGTAATAGGGCAGTTCAGCAAACTGAAGAGTAGCAAATCTCCTGGACCGGATGGTATTCATCCTAGAGTACTGATAGAACTGAAAAATGAGCTTGCGGAGCTACTGTTAGTGATATGCAATTTATCCTTAAAATCGAGCGTGGTACCAGAAGATTGGAGGGTGGCCAATGTAACGCCGATTTTTAAAAAAAGGTTCAAGGGGAGATCCGGGAAATTATAGACCGGCGAGTCTGACATCAGTGCTGGGGAAATGGTAGAGGCTATTATCAAAAACAAAATTACAGAGCACATCCAAGGACATGGATTACTGAGACCAAGTCAGCACAGCTTTTGTGTGGGGAAATCTTGCCTGACCAATTAACTTCAATTCTTTGAAGGAGTAAACAAACATGTAGACAAAGGGGAGCCGGTTGATATCGTGCATCTGGATTTTCAAAAGGCGTTTGACAAGGTACCTCATGAAAGGCTACAGAGGAAATTGGAGGGTCATGGGATAGGAGGAAATGTCCTATTGTGGATTAGAAACTGGTTGAAGGATAGGAAACAGAGAGTGGGGTTAAATGGGCAGTATTCACAATGGAGAAGGGTAGTTAGTGGGGTTCCTCAGGGGTCTGTGCTAGGACCGCTGCTTTTTAATATATTTATAAATGATTTAGAGATGGGAGTAACTAGCGAGGTAATTAAATTTGCTGATGACACAAAGTTATTGAAAGTTGTTAAATCGCGACAGGATTGTGAAAAATTACAGAAGGACCTTACAAGGCTGGGAGACTGGGCGGCTAAATGGCAGATGACGTTTAATGTGAGCAAGTGCAAGGTGGTGCATGTGGGAAAAAAAGAACCCAAATTATAGCTACGTCATGTGAGGTTCCACGTTAGGAGTTATGGACCAAGAAAGGGATCTGGGTGTTGTCGTCGATAATACACTAAAACCTTCTGCTCAGTGTGCTGCTGCGGCTAGGAAAGCGAATAGAATGTTGGGTATTATTAGGAAAGGTATGGAAAACAGGTGTGAGGATGTTATAATGCTGTTGTATCGCTCCATGGTGCGACCGCACCTTGAGTATTGTGTTCAATTCTGGTCGCCGCATCTCAAGAAAGATATAGTAGAATTGGAAAAGGTGCAGTGAAGGGCGACTAAAATGATAGTGGGGATGGGACGACTTCCCTATGAAGAAAGATTAAGGAGGTTAGGGCTATTCAGCTTGGAGAAGAGACGGCTGAGGGGAGACATGATAGAGGTATATAAAATAATGAGTGGAGTGGAACAGGTGGATGTGAAGCGTCTGTTCACACTTTCCAAAAATACTAGGACTAGGGGGCATGCGATGAAACTACAGTGTAGTAAATTTAAAACAAATCAGAGAAACGTTTTCTTCACCCAACGTATAATTAAACTCTGGAATTCGTTGCGGGAGAAAGTGGTGAAGGCGGTTAGCTTAGCAGAGTTTAAAAAGGGGTTAGACGGTTTCCTAAAGGACAAGTCCATAAACCGCTACTACATGGACTTGGGAAAAATCCACAATTCCGGGATTAACATGTATAGAATGTTTGTACGTTGGGAAGCTCGCCAGGTGCCCTTGGCCTGGATTGGCCGCTGTCGTGGACAGGATGCTGGGCTCGATGGACCTTTGGTCTTTTCCCAGTATGGCATTACTTATGTACTTATGAATACCATAAGGTTCAGACAACTGAGTTTGATTCCCACTTCAGGCACAGGCAGCTCCTTGTGACTCTGGGCAAGTCACTTAACCCTCCATTGCCCCAGGTACAAATAAGTACCTGTATATAATATGTAAGCTGCATTGAGCCTGCCATGAGTGGAAAAGCGCGGGGTACAAATGTAATAAAAAAAAATTGCTACTCTTCAATTTGTCAGATTGCCCAATTACATCTTCCAGGTTTACAGAGATTGGACTTGTTGGCTTTGAATACCATTTCTGGCACCGATATCTCTCCCAAATCTTCCTTGGTGAAGACCGAAGCAAGAATTCATCTAATCTCTCTGCTATGGCTTTATCTTCCCTGAGTATCCCTTTTATCCCTTGGTCATCTAGCGGTCCCATTGATTCTTTTGCTGGCTTATTACTTCTAATATACCTAAAAAAATTTTACTATGTATTTTTGTTTCAAACACAATCTATTTTTCCCAAATCTCTCTTTGCTTTCCTTATTAGAGCTTTGCATTTGACTTGACATTCCTTATGCTGTTTCTTATTATTTTCAGTCGGTTCCTTCTTCCATTTTCTGAAGGATTTTCTTTTAGCTCTAATAGCTTCCTTCACCTCACTTTTTAACCATGCCGGCTGTCGTTTGGTCTTCCGTCCTCCATTTTTAAAACGTGGAATATATCTGACCTGGGCTTCCAGGATAGTATTTATTTTTTCACAGCATCCACGTCTGATGTAAATTTTTGACCCTCGCAGCCGCTCCTCTGTTTGTTTGTTTTTTCACTCATCTTCTCATTTTATCATAGTCTCCTTTTTGAAAGTTAAATTCTTACGTTTTGGATTTCCTGTTTATATTTACTCCAAAGCTAATATTATACCTGATCATATTATGATCACTGTTATCAAGTGGCCCCATCACCATTACCTCCCACACCAGATCATGTGCTCCACTAAGGACTAGGTCTAGAATTTTTCCTTCTGTTGTCGGCTCCTGTACCAGCTGCTCCATAAAGCAGTCCTTGATTTCGTCAAGGAATTTTACCTCCCTAGCATGTCCAGATGTTACATTTACCCAGTCAATATCGGGGTAATTAAAATCACCCATTATTATTGTGCAGCCCAGTTTGTTAGCCTCCCTTATTTCTAATAACATTTCTACATCAGTCTTTTCATCCTTTCCAGGTGGACAGTAGTAGCCTCCTATCACTATCCTTTTCCCCTTTACACATGGAATTTCAATCTGTAGGGATTCCAAGATGTGTTTTGCGTCCTGCAAACTTTTTAGTTTATTCGATTCAAGGCGCTCCTTAACATACAATGGTACCCCTCCACCAATTTGATCCACCATATCACTATGATGTAATTTGTACCTTGGTTCATTAATAGCCGCTCTGTGGACCAGAGACTTTCACTGGCTCCTTAGTAGCTCCACTGCCTCCTCTATGATATTCACTGTTTGCCAGTGCCCTGTTCTGCTCTTTTGCGGTGGAGTGAAGCCCCTACCCTCTATTTGTTGGCAGGTATACAAACAGATTTACATGGATGAACATGCAGAGACACCTCCCATAAGATGTTATTTCTGAGAAATGCACCTATAAAGGATTGGATAAGTTTCTAGAGAATAGGTCCATTAGACGTTATTCATAGTAACATAGTAGATGACGGCAGAAAAAGACCTGCACGGTCCATCCAGTCTGCCCAAGAAGATAAATTCATATGTGCTACTTTTTTATTTGTACTGTCCTCTTCAGTGCACAGACCGTATAAGTCTGGCCAGCCCTATCCCCGCCTCCCAACCACCAGCTCTGGCACAGACCGTATAAGTCTGGCCAGCACTATCCCCGCCTCCCAACCACCAACCCCGCCTCCCAACCAGATGGATAACTTTAGGTGTCTCCATCTTCTACTACCTGGGATAAGTAACATGGATTGGACTTTTCCTTTGGGATCTGATGGATACCTGCAAGTGATCTGGACTAATCACCATCAGACAGGATACTGAGCTCAACAAACAATGGGCTGACCCAGCCTGGTATTTGCTATATTGTTACACGTTCTTATTGTAGAAAGACTTACATGAATGGCAAAAGGATCAAAAGTATGGGCGGGGATGAAGGAAAATCCATGTTTTCCTACTGACAGAATCTGAGAGGATAAGTCCTTGACTGAGTAACTGGCTGAATGTAGTAATCTTGGTAAGGTGGAATGTTCCTGTGAGAGTCCAGAGACAGCGCTGCTACACAACCTTATTCAGATCATCCAGATCTGATGTCTTTTAATGTTGAAAGGGAAACTATGAAAAGACACTGTTTTAAAATGGCTATTGATAGAAAATACACAGGGACACTCACATCTACTTTTGCTGGAAGGTTTTAAACTGCATTCTCTTTTCAATCTTTTTTCCCCTCCTAAAAATGCCTCTGGGAAGGTCTCTTCTTCATATGGGTTAAAGTCTGCTAGTTATATGGGGAATGACTGGTGCAAAGCCTACAGTACTGCTATCATCCATCCTTTTCTTCCAGGTGACCAGAGTGATCACAAGTTGGCACTGAAGAATATTGCCAGCATGGTGAAACCTGGTGGGATCTTGGTGATCGACCATCGGAATTATGATTACATTTTGGCATCGGGCTGTGCTCCTCAAGGCAAAAACATTTACTATAAGGTAAATAATGGTTTCAGCCTTACAATGCAGAATAACTTACATAAGTACATAAGTATTGCCACACTGGGACATACCAAAGGTCCATCAAGCCCAGCATCTTGTTTCCAACAGTAGCCAATCCAGGTCACAAATACCTGACAAGATCCCAAAAAAGGTCAATACATTTTATGCTGCTTATCCAAGAAATAAGCAGTGGATGTTCCCCGTCAATTTAATAATGGTCTACGGACTTTTCCTTTACGAAGCTGTCCAAACCTTTTTTGAATCCCGCTAACTGCCTTTATAACATTCTCTAGCAACAAATTCCAGAGTTTAATTACATGTTGAGTGAAGAAAAATGTTCTCCAATTTGTATTAAATTTACTACTTTGTAGCTTCATTGCGTGCCCCCTAGTCCTAGTATTTTTGAAAAGAGTAAACAAACGATTCATGTCTACCCGTTCCACTCCACTCATTATTTTATAGACCTCTATCATATCTCCCCTTAGCTGTCTTTTCTCCAACCTGAAGAGCCCTAGCCGCTTCAGCCTTTCCTCATAGGGAAGTGGTCCCATCCCCTTTATTTATTTATTTGTTGCATTTGTATCCCACATTTTCCCACCTCTTTGCAGGCTCAATGTGGCTTACAATATATCATGAATGGTGGAAATATATAAGAAAATAGACATTCTCTGTACCCTTTCTAATTCCACTATGTCTTTTTTGAGATGCGGTGACCAGAATTGAACACAATATTCGAGGTGTGGTCGCACCATGGACCAATACAATGGCATTATAACATCCTCACTTTTGTTTTCCATTCCTTATAATACCTAACATTCTATTTGCTTTCTTAGCTGCCGCAGCACACTGAGCAGAGGGTTTCAACGTATCATCATCAACAACGCCGCTGCCGTTCCTTTCTTGGTCGGTGACTCCTAACATGGAACCTTGCATTACGTGGCTATATTTCGGGTTCCTCTTTCTCACATGCATCACTTTGCACTTGCTCACATTAAACGCCATCTGCCATTTAGACGCCCAGTCTCCCAGTCTTATAAGCTCGTCTTGTAATTTTTCACAATCCTCTCGTGATTTAACAACTTTGAATAACTTTGTGTCGTCAGCAAATTTAATAACCTCACTAGTTATTCCCATCTCTAGATCATTTATAAATAGGTTAAAAAGCAGCGGTCCCAGCACAGACCCCTGGGGAACCCCTCTATCTACCCTCCTCCATTGAAAATACTGACCATTTAACCCTACCCTGTTTTCTATCCTTAACCAGTTTGTAATCCACAATAGGACACTACCTGCTATCCCATGTCTCTCCAATTTCTTCTGGAGTCTTTCATGAGGTACTTTGTCAAATGCCTTTTGAAAATCCAGATACAATCAGCCGGCTCGCCTTTATCCACATGTTTGTTCACCTCTTCAAAGAAGTGTAATAGATTGGTGAGGCAAGATTTCCCTTCACTAAATCCATGTTGACTTTGTCTCATTAATCCATGCCTTTGAATATGCTTTGTAATTTTATTCTTTATAATAGTCTGTACCATTTTGCCTGGCACTGACGTCTACCATTTTGCCTGGTCTATAATTTCTCGGATCCCCTCTGGAACCGTTTTTAAATATCGGCGTTACATGGGCTACCTGCCAATCTTCCGGTACCATGCTCCGCTTTAAAGATAAATAACATATTACTAACAATATGTACTTTTGCCAGTCAAGGACTGCGATTGACTGGCAAAAGTACATATGAGAATGGAGTGGATATAGCACCGTTCACGGAAGAGAGTGTGTATGAACAACTTGAAAATCTAAAGGTGGACAAAGCCGTGGGACCGGACGGGATCCACCCCCAGGATATTGAGGGAGCTCAGAGAGGTTCTGGTGGGTCCTCAAAGATTTGTTTAATAAATCCTTGGAGACGGGTGAGGTTCCGTGGGATTGGAGAACAGTGGATGTGATCCCTCTTCACATAAGAAGATGGATAGGACTTGGGGAACAGAGCAGAAGGTGAGTGGAACTTGGTGACTGAGTAGGAGAGTGTTGGGGGAGGGAATTATGGATGGGAGAGATGGAGATGGAATTTTGAGGAGACAGTAGGGACATTGTAATTTGTAGGTCTGAGTAGGGGGATATATTGAGGGGTTGGAAGAATGAGTGAGGGTGTGAAATGGGGGAGGGGGTAAGAGAAAGTGGATGAACTGTGGGGAAAGGCAGAAACAGTATGAATGACTTGGAAGACTGGAGACAGGATAGGAGGTAAAATGTGCGGGTACTGTGGTGGGACATGAAAGGAATGGGATGGGTCTCTGAAGGGGTTAAGTGAGGATAGAAATGTGGTGAAAGAGAGGCAATAGCAGTGATCTTTGACCACCAACTCACCTTCAAACCACAGATTGACTTGGTTCTACATTCTTCCTTCTTTGTTCTCAGATCCATTCTTCCATCCTTTGCTATTTGCTCACTAGTCAGCCTTCTGAAACCACAATTTTACTACTGCAACTCCCTGTACTCAGGTTTGTCACTTTACCCCATAAAACATCTTCAGCTTGTACAGTCTACTGCAGTCCATCTTTTTCATAATTTGAAGCCTTTTGATCACATCACTCCCTTTCTTCAAACACATAAGAACACAAGCATGGCCATAAGGGGACAGACCGAAGGTCCATGAAGCCCAGTATCCTGTTTCCAACAGTGTCTAATCCAGGTCACAAGAACCTGGCAAGATCCCAGAACAGTAAAACAGATGTTACGCTGTTTATCTTAGAAATAAACAGTGGATTTTCTCAAGTCCATCTGAATAATACTTATGGACTTTTCTTTTAGGAAACTATCCAAACCTTTGTTTAAACCCTGCTAAGCTAACTGCTTTTACTATGTTCTCTGGCAATGAATCACAGAGTTTAATTACACGTTTAGTGAATAAATATTTTCTCCAGTTTGTTTAAATTTACTACTTAGTAGCTTCATTGCATGCCCCCTAGTCCTTGTATTTTTGGAAAGAATAAACAAGCAATTCACCTCACCTCTTTTGGGTGCAGAAACCCAAAAGAGACATACCGACCAGGAGGGGAGAGATTAGTAAGCTTGTCTCAGGAGAGAGACTTTGGGGTGTTGGTGTCTGAGGATCTGAAGGCAAAGAAACAATGTGACAAGGAGACGGCCTTGGCCAGAAGGATGTTAGGCTGCATAGAGAGGGGTATAACCAGCAGAAAAAAATGAGGTTTTGATGCCCCTCTACAAGTCGTTAGTGAGGCCCCACTTAAGTATTGTGTTCAGTTCTGGAGGCTGTATCTTGCTAAAGATGTAAAAAGACTGGAAACGGTGCAAAGAAATGCTATAAAAATGGTATGGGATTTGCGCTGGAAACCGAACGAGGAGAGACTTGCTGACCTGAACATGTATACCTTGGAGGGGTGACATGGTACAGATGTTCAAATATTTGAAATATTAATCTGCAAACAAACCTTTTCCGGTGATGGGAAGGCAGTAGAACTAGAGGACATGAATGGAGGTTGAAGGGGGGCAGACTCGGGAATAATGTCAGGAAGTATCGTTTCACAGAAACGGTGGTGGATACATGAAACCCGTTTCAGCATGCATCAATTTCAAAATGCTCAAGCTGGTCTTCAAGGGGCGTCACTAATCAGCTCCTGATTACATCCATCTGATCATCCCATACAATCCCTCCAGGACACTTTGCTCCACCAGGTCTGGAGAACTGGCACTCCTGCCACCTTCCCTTTTCCATCTGGACATCATTGGTGCCTCTGTCATTACGTGACCACGTGAACTACGTCTTGTTTTATAGACCACCAGGTAATTGGAACGAAGCCCAGACTAAATTCATGGACTTCATCTCAGACACTTGCGCAACCACCTCCAACATACTAATAGTAGGAGACATTAACCTTCACCTAGACGACCCCAACTCTATCAACGCACAAAAATGCAAGGAATTCCTCCACTTATGGGACCTCAAATGGCCACATATGGAATGGGAATGGGGGGGGGGACTAGGGAGTGGGTGAAAGATTGAGGGATAAGAGACTGGAGAAGAAGGCTTGAGGGGGCAAGGGGATTGCTGGAGAGGGGATGAGAGGGATATGGGAAAAGCTGATAGGTAGGTGAAAAGGAGACAATGAATATGGTGAAAAAAGAATCAGGGTAAAATCAAATGGGTGTATAAAAACGCAGAGAAAGTGGAAAAAAAAGCACAAAAAGAAATCAGTGGCAGACAGATAAAGAAAAGGAAAACAAGAGGAGAGAAGAAAGGGAAAGGCAAACCTAGAAAATAATAGACTGACACAAGGAACGTGGAAATGAAATTGAGACCTGCCCAATCAGAAAAATAAAATGCCCAATCTACAAAGGTAGAAAAGAAAAATACTATTTAATATTTTTTTAAGATTGGGACATGCCCACTTTGGGAAATGTACATCTATTCTGATTTTGTAGAGAACAGGAGACAATGCATTTCTGTTTCTCTTTTACCGTTGTCTTGAGGCTAGAGTAGTAGACTTCAAAGGATGTTGTAGAGAAGTCCCACCTCTATTCTGGTAGCTCCTGTGTTGCCTTGGAAGAGGGAGGTCTCCTAGGAGGAGAGCATCACCCTGGTGAAGGAGGAAGTACTCTTGTAGCTAGGACCTGTCCACCAGGGAATGCACTGTCTTCTTGCACAGAGGATATGTCTCCTAGAACTTCTGTCCAGGCGGGAAGGGTTAAGGACAGTAGTAGTTGGTGAGTCGATCATTAGGTAAGTAGATAGCTTGGTGGCTGGTGGACGTAAGGATCACCTGGTCTCTTGCCTGCCTGGTGCAAAGATGGCAGACCTGGCGCATCACCTGGATAGGATTTTAGATCGTGGTGGGGAGGAGCTAGCTGTTTTAGATACAAATGACATAGAAAAATATGGAAGGTTCTGGAAGACAAATTTAAGCTCTTAGATAGAAAGCTGAAGTCTAAATCCTCCAGGGTAACATTTTTAGAAATGATCACTGTTCCAAGCACAGGACCGAAGAAGCAGGCAGAGCTCTGAAGTCTTAATGTGTGGTTGAGATGATGGTGCAGAGATGAGGGATTTAGATTTATAAGTATTGCCATACTGGGAAAGACCAAAGGTCCATCAAGCCCAGCATCCTGTTTCCAACAGTGGCCAATCCAGGTCACAAATACCTGGCAAGATCCCCCCAAAAGTACAAAACATTTTATGCTGCTTATCACAGAAATAAGCAGTAGATTTTCCCTAAGTCCATTTCATTTATTTATGTATTGCACTTGTATCCCACATTTTCCCACCAATTTGCAGGCTCAATGTGGCTTACAAAGACCTGTTATGGCATCGCCATTCCAGGTAAAAGATACAGTTGGTAATACAAGAGATCAAGGATGACAGAGAATTATAGAAAGGCGTCATTCAGAGTAAGGGAGGAGTGGTGAAGTATTATAGTTGAGCTATGGATTCTCGTGGTAGGCCTTGTTGAAGAGAGAGGTTTTCAGAGATTTGCGAAAGTTGGTGATTTCATTAATTGTTTTCAAATGTATTGGTAATGCATTCCACAGCTGCGTGCTCATGTAGGAAAAGCTGGTAGCATGTGTTAGACTGTATTTTAGGCCTTTGCAGCTGGGGAAGTGTAGATTAAGAAATGTGCGGGCAGATCTTTTAGCATTTCTGGGAAGTAGGTCAACGAGGTCTAGCATGTAAGTCGGGGCATCTCCGTAGATGATTTTATGAACAATCGTGCAGATCTTGAATGTGGTCCGTTCTTTAAGTGGGAGCCAGTGTAGTTTCTTTCTTAAGGGTTTTGCACTTTCATATTTTGTTTCTCCAAATATGAGTCTGGCTGTGGTATTCTGGGCTGTTTGAAGTTTCTTGACGTTCTGTTCTTTACAGCCAGCGTAGAGTGCGTTGCAGTAGTCCAGGTGGCTTAATACCATTGACTGTATCAGGTTGCGAAAGATGGATCTTGGGAACAAAGGTTTTACTCTCTTAAGTTTCCGCATGGAGTGGAACATCTTCTTAGTTGTATTCTTCACGTAGTTATCGAGTGTGAGATTTCGATCAATGGTGATTCCAAGAATTTTCAGTGTATTTGAGACTAGTAATTGTCTATGGACTTTTCCTTTAGGAAGCCGTCCAAATCTTTTTTAAACCCCGTTAGGAGTTACGGATCAAGAAAGGGATCTGGGTGTCGTTGTCGATAATACACTGAAACCTTCTGCTCAGTGTGCTGCTGCGGCTTGGAAAGCGAATAGAATGTTGGGTATTATTAGGAAAGGTATGGAAAACAGGTGTGAGGATGTTATAATGCTGTTATATCGCTCCATGGTGCGACCGCACCTTGAGTATTGTGTTCAATTCTGGTTGCCGCATCTCAAGAAAGATATAGTGGAATTGGAAAAGGTGCAGCGAAGGGCGACTAAAATGATAGCGGGGATGGGATGACTTCCCTATGAAGAAAGACTAAGGAGGCTAGGGCTTTTCAGCTTGGAGAAGAGACGTCTGAGGGGAGACATGATAGAGGTATATAAAATATTGAGTGGAGGTCACGTGATGTCGTGCTAAAGAGGCAGACGTCGGTGGGTGAGGCTCCCGGTCCCGACCGCCAATTCTACCTAATATAAAGATAAAAAACGGATGCCCCGCGCATGAAAAGCGGAGAGAACGTTAGAAGAACACCTGGTGTGCCTGGAAGGAGATCGGATCAGCGCCGATAACCGCACTTGCGACTCGTAGAGACAAAGAAAAGCTAGCTAAAAGCGGATCCAAGATGGCGGCGAGTAGTAGCGAAGGCCCGAATTCGGTCAGCTCCGCGTGGGTGGCCGAGATCGTGGCAGAGGTCACCCAGGCCATAGATGTCACATTAGACAAAAAATTGCAAACTTTATCCGCCAAGCTTGATAATGTAGACGGCAATGTAGAGGCGCTCAAAGGAGAGTTTACGGCATGCACGCAGCGAGTCTCCGACCTAGAAGATAAAATGAAACAGCTGGAGACGTTGACGGAGAAGCTGCAAAATAAAGTGCGAGACTTAGAAGATAAGGCAGATGACATGGAAAATCGATCCCGAAGGGGAAATCTGAGACTTGTGGGTTTACCCGAATCTCTCCCAGAAGCTGATCTGGGTAAGTTCTTGGAGGAATGGCTGACAAATACTTTAAGGCTATCACAGAATGGGGGGCCCCTTCGAATTGAAAGAGCACACAGACTGGGGCCTCGTAGGGCACCAGAGGACAGACCCAGAGTGGTCATCTGTAAAATCCTAAACTATGCTCACAAGGTGGACATCTTGAGGGCTATTAGAACAAAGGGGCCTCTGAAGTATGAAAATAAAACTGTGCTGTGTTTTCAAGACTTTTCAACAAGAGTGTCAAGTATGCGGAAAGCATATGCGCCGGTATGCACAGAGCTACACAAACGCCATATTCAATTTGCGTTAATGTATCCTGCCCGACTGAAAGTGTTCCAGGAGGGTAAGGCACAATTCCATGACACCCCAGAATCTGCAAAAATATTTCTTCAGGGACTGTCAGAGAATGATGCCAGCACAAGTCGCCATAATGCATCTAATTGAAACTGGGAAATACTAGATGGAACTCTGAATTGAGAACCGGGGATGCTGGAAAAGGAAATAAAATAAGACAATGATGATGTACTAGTCTGGAGGAAAAATAGATGGTGTGCATGAAAGTTTGGAATAAGAACAAAGAATATGGAAGAATAAATACCCTTGTAGAGCGGAATATGAAGGATTACAAAAAGCTACAAAACAGATTTTGTGTATACTCATTGGAAACTCACATAGACATGCATAAAGATAGAAGTGTGCACGGAATGTTATGAAAATGGTGGTAAGAGGCCCAACATGGAGAAAGAAGCCACAAAACTAAATAGAAGGGACGCGATTGAGGGTGCTTTTGGGGCGGCTGGCCTTCCGGGGTTCCATAGAAATCTGTGGGACTCTGGGGGGCTGGGTGCGTTGGAGGCATTCCCTTGTGTTAAAAGACAGAAATGTGATATACTTGTGATACCTGGAAAGGATAAGGAATAAGGATGGGAGGTTTTTACCTGATAGATACGCATCTTTCGAAATGGCATGGTTATGAAAATATTAATATATGAATAGAAACCTGGATAAAAAGTATTCACAGATGAATCATGCTTTGCTTTTGCTGGGCAGACTGGGATTAGATAAATAAGGTGGGGGGGGAGGGGGGGGAGGGGCTGAGAGATCACTCACATGGGCCTTGTCCATTATAGTTAATGGATAGATGTGGGAGGGAGGGGAAGGAAACAAGGGGGATTCAAGGGAAGGGAGTAAGAGGGAGGATACAAAATGAATATGCTTTACCAGATAATGGCAGAGGTGGAGGGGGGAGGGGGGGGAGGGGGGAGAAGAAAGTCATAGGGTTTTCTGTACTAATGTGCTGTATGTGGTAATGTTTTGTGTTTTTTGTTGTGGTGGGGGGGAGGAGAGAAGGAAATGATGGAGGAAGAAGGGGTCGGGGGCTGATGGCTGGGACAGCCCTAGACCAACCATAATATTATGGAATGGAGACAAACTCACAAGGGATGAGGTAACATGAAGCTGTTAAAGTTTATTTCCTGGAATATTAGTGGAGTGTCCTCACCAATTAAAAGGAAAAAAATAATGAGGGATTTGAATAGACATGGGGCAGATATCGCATTTTTGCAAGAGACGCACTTAACAACGGCGGAACATCTCAAATTTGGAGGTTGGTGGGTGGGTCAGATAGCGGAGGTGTCAGCAATAGGAAAAAAGGCGGGATTACTGATATTGATACGGAAGGGTGTAGATGTAGTAATACAACAGACGTGGAAAGATCCACAAGGCAGATATTTGATATTACAGGTATTACTTAATAAAATGCCCGTGTTGCTTTGTAATATATATGGGCCCAATACATACAACCAAAAATGGGTGCGAGGACTAATTGGTAAGATCACTAGTCTAGGGGAGGTGCCACTGATAATGGGAGGAGATTTCAACATGGTACATGATTCCACTCAGGATAAATCCAGGGAACCCCTGAAGGCTAGTAATAATTTAGATAAAGATATTGCATTGTTCTGCACTAGATTAGAATTAATAGATGTATGGAGGATCTTGCACCCAACTGACCGGGACTACACACACTTATCTAGAGCACATGGCACACAGTCTAGAATAGACTATTGGTTGATATCTAGAGAGATGTTTTCACGAGTAGGGGAGGCAGGTATTGGGCCATATAGCATATCGGACCATGCATTTGTATGGTATACATTAGAATTTGGAGAGACTAAAGATAAGCAATACATATGGCGTTTCCCGTTACAACTATATAGAGATCCTCATTATAGAGAACATATTTTTAAAAAATGGGAAGAATATCAATTTTATAATGAAGAATATAAACAACAACCAATATTATATTGGGAAGCAGCAAAAGCGGTATTGAGAGGGGAGACAATAGCATACTGTTCTTTCCAAAAGAAGATGCGAGATAAGGAAATTATACGTTTAGAGAAACGGGTGAGAGCTGCTAGAATTCAATATGGGAGATATCCCACTCCCGTGAATCGCACTCTATTACTGACACTACAGACTAGCTTGAATGAGCTTCTCCATGAAAGGACAATGAAATCCGTCAAATACTATCAATATCAACTGTTTTTACATAGTAATAAGGCAGGCAAGCTCATGTCAAGGTTGATAAGGCAGGCAGGAGGATCAAGGATCATTACCCACATAGAAAAAACAACCGGGGAATTGGTGAGAACTGATAAAGAAATAGCTGAAGTATTCAGTAGATATTATCAACACTTGTATGGTAGGACCCATGAGGAACCCATGGATGGAAATATGTATTTGGATAATTTAACTCTGCCAGAGTTGGGAGAGAGGGAAATAAGCAAACTGAATGAAGATATTACAATAGAAGAAGTAGAACTGGCTGTTAAACAAAGTGCATTATACAAGGCACC
Source organism: Microcaecilia unicolor (assembly GCF_901765095.1). NCBI lineage: Eukaryota > Metazoa > Chordata > Amphibia > Gymnophiona > Siphonopidae > Microcaecilia > Microcaecilia unicolor. The sequence continues at coordinate 471,128 of NC_044033.1, forward strand.
AGGGCCAGACGGTTTTAGAGCAGAATTCTATAAGTTGCTCTCTCCCCTGATTATGCAGACATTGCAAGCATACTTTAAATTCTATAAACAAAAAATGGTTTGGAAAACTCAAAATCAAAATAACAATAGGTGTGTCACCCCTCTCAACTTTTAAATCCCTAATCAGGATCTATAATTACATATAACAAAAGAACCTCAAACCACCTCATGGACACCCATCGCTAATTTAGCTAGGTTTGCCATTCAAAAGAGGAGTAAAGTATTATCATCAGTTTGGATTTAACGTTCCCATGGAGTCCTGCGCTATCAGCAATCAGATAAGTGACTTTTGAACTGTTTGAATCAACCAGAGAACAAGAGAACGAGTTCAATGTTGTGAGACTGGATTTTTCAGTTATGAGAAACCGTTGCAGGTTTGAAATACAATAGCAGGCAGGGAGTGAAAGTCTAGGTAGCTGCAAAAGTCCAGGTGGCTGTGAAGGATAATCAGTGGGGGTGTATTTAATAGGGGAGGTATACCCATCTCAACTTTTTTTGATAGTGGAGGGGTGAGGAGTTTTTAGACCATCCGGTTTTCTCAAATAAATTTGAGTTTTTTCGGTTGGCTTTTTTCCTCCACTTCTCCCCACTTGAACCAGTGATAGTACTTTACTCCTCTTTTGAATGGCAAACCTAGCTAAATTAGCGATGGGTGTCCATGAGGTGGTTTGAGGTTCTTTTGTTATATGTAATTATAGATCCTGATTAGGGATTTAAAAGTTGAGAGGGGTGACACACCTATTTTTATTTTGATTTTGAGTTTTCCAAACCATTTTTTGTTTATAGAATTTGAATTACACGGGTTTTGGAGTTTCCCAGCATTTACATATAAAGCATACTTTAAGCAATTTGTGATAGATGGTACTGCACCGCAATCACTTCAAGTGGCCCAGATAGTATTGCTACTGAAATCAGAGAGAGATCCAAAAAAACCATCATCATATAGACCAATCTCGCTGTTAAATGTCGAAATGAAATTATATGCGAAGATTCTGGCCAATAGAATGGCCAGAGTGCTGCCTAAACTGGTTCTAGAACAGCAAGTGGGATTTGTGGCGGGACGCACGGTAGCGCATAATATGAGGCAAATAATGCTGTCCATGGAACATGTAGAAGTAACGAAAAAGCCATCTTTGTTGGTCAGCTTTGACGCTGAAAAAGCGTTTGACCGTGTACATTGGAAATTTATGTTTACAATACTTAAGAGATATGGCTTTTCAGGATTCTTCTTAGACGCCCTGAGAGTGCTATACAGATCTCCTAGAGCTAGGATTCAGGTGAATGGAATGCTATCACCTGAATTTAACATACATCGGGGGACTAGACAGGGATGTCCCCTATCGCCTATGCTTTTTATATTAACAATGGATCCCCTGATTAGAGAAATTATGAACAATGTAGAAATTAGAGGGGTGGAGATAGGGAAACAGATGTTTAAGGTCTCTACATTCGCAGATGACTTGTTAGTGCATCTGGTGGACCCCCGAGTGTCCTTTCCGGCGCTGATGGAGTGTTTCAAGGAATATGGCGAATACTCGGGGTTTACATTGAACCTAGAAAAATCCATTGCAATGCCCACGGAGCATGCCATGAAAGCGAGCTGGTTAGGATCTTTTCCAGTAAAGTGGGAATACAACTCGTTTAGATATCTGGGAATTCAACTATCGAGGTGCACTTGGAATTTATATAGAATAAATATAGATGCCCTATTGGAGCATTGCAGAAGGACTTTGACATCTTGGCAAAAACTACCTATTTCATTACATGGCAGAGTTCAGTTGTTCAACATGGTGCTATTTCCGAAATGGTTATACATTATACAACTGTTACCCTTTAAAATACTGAGGAAAGATTTGAAGAAATTTCAGAGGTTGATCTCGCGGTTCTGCTGGGCGGGGAAAAAACCACGCATGCAATTTAAATATTTGGTAGGAGCGTGGAAATATGGTGGAATAGGCATTCCAGATCTATCCCTATATAATTATGCATGCCTACTTCGACACCTAGGGGATTGGATCCTGGGAGAAGAAAAGTACACGCCCAGGAAATTTGAGGCGGCATACTACTCCCCATGGCACTTTAACTCATTATTGCACTGCCCACAAGTATCCTTGCCAAATAGACTACGACAGAGTAGATTACTTAGAGCAATGAGAGAGACATGGAAATTTTTGACAATGTTGTTGGGGGGCCGAGCAGATGTATCAGATCAACTCCCGATAAGGGGAAATGTTAATTTCATACCGGGAAATGACAATAGTAGCTTTGCTAGATGGGCAGTAAGAGGCCTCACTTTAGTACAACATGTGATAGATGAGGAAGGAAAATTATATAAGTGGGGTGCTTTATTGGAAACGGGAAAAGTAGAGCATAAAGATTTGATGGCATATTTGCAATTAAGACATTACATAAGGACTATAGAGGGAGGGGCCTTGATCCCGTCTTTGGGACTAAAATTACGGGGGTTCTTTGACACATTTCAAGAAGGGGAACTTTCAATATCAGGGTTGCATAGGGCAATACAAAGGGAGGCTAGAGAAAGGACATTTGAGGACCTTGTCGCCAGATGGACTCCAGAAGTAGCAGGGAGACTGGAACCATTGAAACTAATAAAGAGAATTCCAGAGATTTCGACTAATGCAACCCTGAGGGAATGTCAATTTCGAATTGTACATAGGGCCTACTTTACACAGGAGAGATTATTTAAAATAGGAGCAGTAGATTCACCTATATGCCAAAAATGTAAAAAAGAGACTAATTCTTTGTTTCACTCCCTATGGGAATGCTCTCAAACAAAAATTTTTTGGAAAGAGATATTTGGATACTTAGCACAGTTAACTGGATGTGTGGTTAGGCTTTCACCAAGGGCCATATTGCTAGATTGCTATGAAGATTATCATTTAGAGAAAAAAGCATACACGCTATTAATGCGGAAAGCAGGAGTTCTAGGGAAGAAAGTGATCTTAGGAGTGTGGGTGGGAGATGAGGCCCCATCTTTTTGGGTGTGGAGAAATAAATTTCATGCCTTAATGGCTTTTGAACATAGATATGCCAAACACATACCCAAGAGGTTGAAGCAATTCCATGAAGTATGGGGAGCATACGTGGATTCTCTGCCACATAGAGCAAGAAGTTTGCTGCTAAATGTGGGTTGAGAAATGTAGGACTAAAAAGAGGACACTCCAGGAAGACAAATGATTTGTATAGGAGGGGGGATGAGGTCCCCCCCCCCTTTCCTTTTTTTTTTTTTTTTTGTGATGTGTCTTAGATGGTAGTGATTTGGGGTTTAATGTCAAATAAAAATTGATGCAGGGAGATGGCGATTGGGTGGGAACGGGAGGGAGGGAAAGGAAATAAGGGGGAAGACAAAGGATGCTAAATGGAAAATATACTGGACACATTATAAGCTAGAGACATTGATGGGAGTTTTAAGTATATATTCATCTTGTTTCCAGCGTAACTTTGAGCTCGCAATAGGCTCAATAATGCCCAGCTGGTGGGCGATCGATGAGGTGGAGTGGGAGCTGGAAATTTGAAGATAAGTGTGAGCTGAATATACGTATTCCTATATAGTTATGCCTGTTAAATTATTTTAGTTGATTGAATTGTTCAAACACACTGTTTCCAGGGGAGGGAGGGAGGGAGGGTGGGGGGAGGGAGGAGAAGAGGAAAGGGGGGGAAAAATTTGATGACTACAAGGAACAAGCTGTTGTGGGGAGGGGCTAAAATATTAATTTTGATGACAATTATTATGGATGTATACTGATGACGTTTGTGATACAATGCTTTTGTATGCGATATAGTGAAATTGTATATTTGTTTTGGAATATGTCATCAATAAAAATTGTTGAAATAAAAAAAAAAAATATTGAGTGGAGTGGAACAGGTGGATTTGAAGCGTCTGTTCACACTTTCCAAAAATACTAGGACTAGGGGGCATGCGATGAAACTACAGTGTAGTAAATTTAAAACAAATCGGAGTAAATATTTCTTCACCTAATGCATAATTAAACTCTGGAATTCGTTGCCGGAGAACGTGGTGAAGGCGGTTAGCTTGGCAGGGTTTAAAAAGGGGTTAGACGGTTCCTAAAGGACAAGTCCATAAACCGCTACTACATGGATTTGGGGAAAATCCACAATTCCAGGAATAACATGTATAGAATGTTTGTACGTTTGGGAAGCTTGCCAGGTGCCCTTGGCCTGGATTGGCCGCTGTCGTGGACAGGATGCTGGACTCGATGGACCCTTGGTCTTTTCGCAGTGTGGCATTACTTATGTAACTGCCTTTACCACATTCTTTGGCAACAAATTCCAGAGTTTAATTATACGTTGAGTGAAGAAAAATTTTCTCCAACTCGTTTTAAAAGTTACTACTTTGTAGCTTCATTGAATGCCCCCCTAGGAACTGGGCAACAATCTGGGAAAGGGGGAGCCTGTACTGAAAGTGACTCCACCTTAACTGGGATGGAACCAGGCTGCTGGCACTTTTAAATAGGAGATACAGTAGCTTTTAAATTAAAATGGGGGGGGGGGGGGGGGGGTGAGGGGAGAAGCCCAAGAGTTCATGGTTCGGTGTGGAGTCTGTTTGAAGGATACTATTGAAACAGGAGTGTCTAATGTGAAAACAGAGTAAAGGATGCAAATTATCCCAATCAACTTCAAAGCATCTTGAAGATGCAAGGAGAAACACAATTTGAAGTGCCTGTATACAAATGTTAGGAGCCTAAAAAGATGGGAGTATATAGCACTAAATGATGAGGTAGACATAATAGACATTTCAGAGACTTGGTAGGAGGAGGACAATCAATGGGACACAGTGTTAACACAAATTATATCGCAGTGATAGAGGTGATCATTTTTTTTTTTTTTTTGGGGGGGGGGGGGGAGGTTTGTGCTATATGTTAAAGAGTAAATTGAGTCAAACAAAATAAACATGCCACATGAAACAGAGAGCAGAATGGACTCACTATGGATAGAAATTCCACGTGTGAAGGGAAGGAGTATTATTGTAGGGCTGTACTACCAACCACCAGGCCAGAATGAACAGACAGATAAAGGAATGTTAACAGAAATTAGGAAAGCTGGCAAAGTGGGCAACAGTATAATAATGGCTGATTTCAATTACCCCAATATTGACTGGATAAATATTACATCAGGGAGTACCAGGGAGATAAAATTCCTAGATGTAATAAATGATTGCTTCTTGGAGCAACTGGTCCAGGAACCGACAAGAGGGGGAGCCATTTTAGATCTAGTCCTTGGTGCAGTGAATGAGCGTTAATGGTGTTGGATCCACTGCGAAACAGTAATGAAGACATGATCAAGTTTGAGCTACTATGTGGAATGAAGCCACAAAGAAAATCTACTGTAACAGCATTTAATTTTCAAAAGGGTGACTATGATAAAATTAGGAAAATGGTTAAAAAAGCTAAAATGATTGGCTTCAAAGGTTAGGACATTAAATCAGGCATGGATGTTGTTTGAAAATACCATTTTGGAAGCCCAGACCAGATGCATTCCATGTATTTACAAAGGTGGACAGAAAAGAAAGCAACAGCCAGCTTGGTTAAAGCACCTTAAAGCAATACCATTTGTAATTCTGTTACCCGGAAATTGCAATCGCCATTACGCCAAATATAAGCCACATTGAGGCTGCAAATTGGTGGAAAAATGTAGGATACAAATGCTACAAATAAGTAAATGGTTAATAGGTAAAGTGAAAATGGAATGGCTATTAGAACCAAAAGAATGTCCTTCGAAGAATGGAAAAAGGACCCAAATGAAGAAAATAAGAAGCAACATATGCACTGTAAGCAAGATGCAGAGCAATGATAAAGAAGGCTAAAAGAGAATATGAAGAGAGACTTGCTGCAGAGGCAAAAACTCACAGTAACAACGTTTTCAGGTACATCAGAGGCAGAAAGCCCACCAGGGAATCTGTGGGGCCGTTGGATCATGAAGGAGCTAAAGGGGCACTCAGAGAGGACAAGGCCATAGTACAGAGATTGAATGAATTCTTGGCTTTAGTTTTTATCAGACCTGCCAAGTCTCCTGCATTGTGTACATAAGTATTGCCACACTGGGACAGACCAAAGGTCCATCAAGCCCAGCATCCTGTTTCCAACAGTGGCCAATCCAGGTCACAAATACCTGGCAAGATCCCAGAAAAGTGGGAGACTCCCGCTTTGGTGAGTCATCTCCCACACTCCTATCAAAAGGGGGAATTCTCCCACTCAGCGCTGACACTGCACCATTGCACCACCACTGCTGCTGCTCCTGATGAACAGCAGCTGTGGCAAAACAGCAAGCGCAGGGCCACAGCCTTCAGGCATGTGCTATCAGCTCTGCTGGTCCCCTGTGACATCAACTTCCCGTTCCAGGGCAGAGGACTGGCAGAGCCGATAGCACCTGCCTGAAGGCCACGGCTCCACGCTTCCTATTTGATGTTTTCTTGCACTGCTGCTGTTCATCAGGAAAAACAGCAATGGCCAGCCCAGGATAGACAATGCCTTGTAAGGGAGGGAGGTGGTGTGGAGAAAGAGGCAAGAGATGCTGAATGGAGAGAGGGGAGGAAAATGATATAAAAGTAGGGACCTGGATGGAAGAGAGCAGGGCCGTGCCGATGCGGTAAGCGCCGCAGGGGGGCGCCCACCTCTGGAGGGCGCCACCGCGGTGCTTACCCTCGCCCCGCGCCCCCGAGGACTTTAAATTACCTCGGTCGCAGCCGCTGCAGCAGCGTCGGTGAAAGCGCTGCCGACGTCTCCCTTCCCTTGCACTCATTGGTTCCCTCAGTGTCCCGCCTTCTTCTGATGTCAGAAGAAGGCGGACACTGAGGGAACCAAGAGCGCGGTGGGGGCGATGCGCCCCGGGTGTCAGCGGGTGGGGGGGTGCTCCGCTCCCGCTGCTCCCACCCTACCTTCTTTTTAAAAAAAAATCAGTAAAGCGGCGTGGCAGGCAGCGCAGCTTCGCGTCTGCCCTGCTTGTAAAACAAGTAGATCTCCTCATCGGGCCTTCGCTCACTGGGTCCCGCCCTCCTCTGAGGTAACTTCCTATTTCCTCGAGGGCGGGACCCAGTGAGCGAAGGCCCGACGAGGAGATCTACTTGTTTTACAAGCAGGGCAGACGCGAAGCTGCGCTGCCTGCCACGCCGCTTTACTGATTTCTTTTTTAAAAGAAGGTAGGGTGGGAGCAGCGGGAGCGGAGCACCCCCCCCCCACCCGCTGTCATCTCGACGGAGCTGGTAGTCGGGTCGGATCAGGGGTGCCCAGATGGCAGATGGGAATGGGGTGGGGAGCCCAGATGGGAGAAGGGGATGGGGTGCCCAGATGGGAGAAGGGGATGGGGAGGGGAGCCCAGATGGCAGAAGGGGATGGGGTGCCCAGATGGGAGAAGGGGATGGGGAGGGGAGCCCAGATGACAGAAGGGGATGGGGAGGGGAGCCCAGATGGCAGAAGGGGATGGGGTGGGGAGCCCAGATGGCAGAAGGGGATTGGGTGGGGTGCCCAGATGACAGAAGGGGAGGGGAGCCCAGATGGCAGAAGGGGATGGGGTGGGGTGGGGAGCCCAGATGGCAGAAGGGGATGGGGTGGCCAGATGGGAGAAGGGGTTGGGGTGCCCAGATGGGAGAAGGGGATGGGGTGCCCACATGGGAGAAGGGGATGGGGAGGGGAGCCCAGATGGGGTCTGGGGCTGAAAGGGGAGGCCCTAATGCAAGGCATGTGGATGAAGGGAGCTGGAGCTGGAACTGGGGGCTGAAAAGGAGGGTAGGTGGGATAAGGGGGCTAGTACTGGGACTGGGGGCTGAAAAGGGACAAGAGCTGAAACTGTGGGGACTGGGGGCTGAAAAGAAGACAGGGAGAAGTGGCTGGGGCTGAAGCTTGGGACTAGTGAGAGAAAAGGGCTGGGTTTGAAACTGGGGGCTGAAAAGGGGACAGGGAGAAGAGGCTGGGGGCCGAAGCTCAAGACTGGTGGGAGAAAAGGGCTAGGGCTGAAACTGGGGACTGGTGGGATAGTGGGGCTGGAACTGGGGGCTGAAAAAAAGGGGCAGAGAGAGGGGACAGATCCTAGATGGAAGGGGGAGTGAGAGGGAGGGCAGACCTTAGATGGATGGGAGAGGGAGGGCAAATGGTGGATTGAGCGGACAGAGAGAAAGGGCAGACAGTGGATGGAAGCGATAGAAAGGGCAGACAGTGAATGGAAGGGGGAGAGAGAGGGCAGACAGGGGCAGATGGTGGATGGAAGGTGCTGAGATAGAGGGCAGATGTAGATGGAAGGGGCAGGGAGAGAGGGCAGACATTGGATGAAGGGGACAGCAGAGAGGGCAGACACTGGATGGCAGAGAGAGAACAAAGACAGATGCTGGATGGAAGGAAGGAAGACAGTGAAAAGAAGATGAGGAAAGCAGAAACCAGAGACAACAAACTGTAAATAAAATATTTACTTTTATTTTTTTTGCTTTAGGATATAGTAGTATTGTAGCTGTGTTAATAAATGTTTATAATAGGTAATCTTTTTATTGGACTAATTTTAATACATTTTGACTAACTTTCGGAGAACAAAACCCCCTTCCTCAGGTCAGGATAGGATACTGTAACAGCACTATACTGTATTGACCTGAGGAAGGATGTTTTGGCCTCTGAAAGCTAAATGTATTAGTCCAATAAAATGGTATTATTTTATTTTCTATATTTGTTTTATTTCTATTTGTTAATTTGTAAAGTGGTGATTGGTTCTTGTTAGTTTTTTTCAAATTTACATCTGCAGTCTTTATATTTTGCACAGTACTAGGGGACATTTTCTGTTTCTGTGGTGTTGCATTGTATGCAGAGTCTGGCATCTTGGGGGTTCAGTTTAATTTTTGTCTAGCGTTTGGAATATGTCCACTTTGAGAATTTACATCTGCTATCTTATTTTGCAATGTATAGCAATTTGTTTCTAAGAATATTGCTGACAATTCCTGTCAGTGTGGCAAGTGGTGAGCGATCATTTTCACCGGGGGGGGGGGGGGGGGGGGGCGTGATCATTTTCACGGGGGGTAGGGGCGCCAACTGATAGTCTGCAGGGGGGCGCCAGAGACCCTAGGCACGGCCCTGGTAGAGAGAGAGAGGTGATGAGGGGTACGAAAGAGGGGACACCGGTGGAAAAGGGCTGAAGATGCTGGGGAGACCCTGGATGGAAGGATAAAGAGAGAAAAAGATGACTGATGGAAGGAAGGAAAGAGGGAAAATGCTGGAAGGATGGGGACAGAAAGAGGAGAGACGCTGGATGGGAGAATGCAGAGGGAAGACACTGGAAGGATAGGGAGAGAAAGGGAAGATACTGGCTAGAAGGGTAGAGAGAGAAAAAGGAGACACTAGATGGAAGGATGCATAAAAAAAGAGGGGGAGACACTGGAAGGATGATGAGAGAAGAGGGGAGACACTGGATGGAAGGGTAGGGGAGAATGAAGATGCTGGATGGAAGGGGATGGAGAGAAAGAAGATGCTGAATGGAAGGATGCATAGAGAAAGAGGGGGAGATACTGGATAGAAGGGTATTGAGAGAAAAGAGAAGGGTAGTGAAAGAAAGAAGACACTGGATGGAAGGATGCAAAGAGAAAGAGGGGGAGACACTGGAAGAATGAAAGAGGGAAGACGCTGGATGGAGGAGTAGGAAACGAAAGAGGGGGACATGCTGGATGGAAAGGAGGAGAGGATAGAGTTAGTGAAAGACTGGAACATATGAGGAAGAGAGAGGGGAGAACAAGGGTAAGGGAAAGATGAAAAGCCATAGGTAGATGAAGTAAAAAGAGGGAAATTAAAGACTGGATAGTAAGAATAAATTAAATCTGGACAGAGAGGCAGAAAAATACATTGAAAACTGAAAGAAACGAGGGGGGGGGGGGGAGAGAAAAATGATAAATGGACAGGAAACTCTGGCAAGAGAGTTTAGAGAAGACAAAGGAAAGCAGAAACAAGAGAATGGGAGCAAACAATTGGAAAAAGTAAATAATCAGACAACAACGGTAGAGAAAATAATTTTATTATTAATTTAGGATAAAATAAGTACATAAGTAATGTCACACTTGGAAAAGACCAAGGGTTCATCGAGCCCAGCATCCTGTCCACGACAGCGGCCAATCCAGGCCAAGGGCACCTGGCAAGCTTCCGAAACGTACAAACATTCTATACATGTTATTCCTGGAATTGTGGATTTTTCCCAAGTCCATTTAGTAGTGGTTTAGGGACTTGTCCTTTAGGAAACCGTCTAACCCCTTTTTAAACTCTGCTAAGCTAACCACCTTCACCACGTTCTCCGGCAATGAATTCCAGAGTTTAATTATGCGTTGGGTGAAGAAATATTTTCTCCGATTTGTTTTAAATTTACTACACTGTAGTTTCATCGCATGCCCCCTAGTCCTAGTATTTTTGGAAAGCATGAACAGATACAAATAAAATAGAAAATAAGATGATACTAATACATTTCTGACTAGTCTTCAGAGACCAACACTTCTTTCCTCAAATCATAACAGCAGTGATCTGACCTGAGGCAGGAGGTTTTTGGAAAAAGGTATTAGGTTAATCTATACTATCATCTTATTTTCCATTTTCAAGTGCCTGATCTGAATATATGCAAGAGGTCTGGCAATGGTGACTGAAGCATGCTGCCAACTGCTGCACTGCTCAAACAGCATGGTAGGGGGTTCATGCAGTGGCTCTCGTCAGCTAGCGGGGCTTGGGCGTCTCTGCCAGTGATTCAACCAGTGACACAATTTTGGGTGGGCTTAAGCTCAAAGTGGGGAGGGGGAATCGAGGCTCCCTTGTGGTTATACTCCTGAGGGGACTAGATGCTGGATAGGGGGTATAATAGAGTGAACTGAAACACTCCCTCTTACCCAGTCCCAGCGGTCACTGGTGTACTTAAAATATTTTCTGCAAAGGCTGTGGGACTGAGGTGTGTCAGGGGGCGGAGCCATGAGGTACAGTGGGCAGTACCCAGGCAGGGTGTGGTGGGTCTGGGGGCATGTACTAAAATCTCCATCTCGGGACCCCTCGGCTGCTCTGCTTTATAGAAGATGATGTAAGAGATCTACCTGTGCCAGAAATGGTTTTAAAGGGTGATGATGGGAAGGGAAAGGGAGGATGGTCTCAATTTTAGTTTGGTCTGCATGTTTTATGTGGTCCCCTATTTAGTTTCAGGTGAGCGTCTGTTCATGATCTGCTTTTGTGACTGAGGTGAAGGATTCTGCTGGCATGCTGTGTCTGTTGTAATCAATACAGGACATGCCTCGACAGGACCTAGCTACCAGAGGGAGCTTCTAGGGTGGAGGACTGCTGTAAATCTGCCCCTGACCGCTTCATAGCAGACCTCAGATCCCACCTAAACTTCATGCTACAACAAGGTCTCTTCCCCGAGGAATATAGTAACATACTACTCATCCCAATACCAAAAGACACCAAGAAAAACACAAATGATCTCACCAACTATCGCCCAGTTGCATCCATCCCACTAGTAGTCAAACTGATGGAGAGCTTGATGACCAAACAGCTCACCGACTACATGGACAAATTCTCAATACTACACGACTCACAATCAGGATTCTGTTCCCACCATAGTACTGAAACTGTCCTAGTCACTCTCCTGGCCAAATTCAAGCAGGAAATAGCTACAGGTAAAAGCATACTTCTTCTCCAATTCGACATGTCGAGCGCATTTGACATGGTAAACCACAATATACTAATAAGACTCCTTGACCACTTCGGGATTGATGGTAATATACTCAATTGGATCAAGGGTTTTCTAACCTCCAGAACATGTTAAATCAAATACAAACATATCATCACCGTGGAGAGCAGTCTGCAGAGTACCTTAAGGATCACCACTGTCACCAATACTCTTCAACATATTGATGATCCCACTGACAAAGTCTTTATCCAATCAAGGCCTCAACCCATTCATCTATGCAGATGATGTTACAATCTACATTCCTTTCAGACATGACTTGTCAGAAATAACCAATGAAATCAAAGCAGGTCTGAATACCATGGACAAACTCATTCCAATTGAAACTGAACACTGAAAAAAACACATTGCCTCATCCTCTCATCTCAACACAACAAAAACAAACCCCAGAACACACTCTCCCCATCTCAGACAGCCTCAAAATACTGGGTGTCACACTTGACCGCAACCTCACTCTTGAGAGCCAAAAAAACTCTGTAACAAAGAAAATGTTCTACTCAATGTGGAAACTTAAACACGTAAAACCTTTCGTCCCAAGGGAAATATTTCGAACCTAATACAATCAATGGTTCTAAGCCATGCAGATTATTGCAATGGAATCTATGCGGGATGTAAAGAACTCACAAAAAAACTCCAGACTGCCCAAAATACAGCGGCCAGGCTGATATTTGGTAAAACACGTTTCGAAATTGCCAAACCCCTCCGAGAAAAGCTACACTGGCTTCCAATCAAAGAACTGATCACCTTCACAATCTGCACCCTGGTCCACAAAACTATCGACGGTGTAGTCCCAGGATACATAATAGACCTTACTGACCTACCAACCAGAAACAGATCCAGATTATCTCGCACATACCTAAACCTCCACTACCCAACTTGCAAAGGACTCAAATACAAAACAACCTACGCATCAAGTTTCTCCTACATAAGTGCACAATTATGGAACGCACTCTCAAAAGCTGTGAAAACAATCCACGACCACCTAAACTTCAGAAAATGACAAAAAACCAACCTCTTCAAAAAGGCCTACCCTACAGATCCAATGTAAATCCCCACAACCGGCCACACAACTAAACCAGTGATCGCACTGGACAATATACAACCTCCATCCTTTCGACCCTAATGGAGTGTGGAACACACCTACCTACTCGAACACAACACAACCATGTATCTGTTCTCTACTGGATTTGGCAAACGCCGTTACGGTACTGTGTAAGCCACATTGAGCCTGCAAATAGGTGGGAAAATGTGGGGTACAAATGCAAAAAAAAAATACTACTACTACTTAACATTTCTAGAGCGCTACTAGGGTTACGCAGCGCAGTACAAATTAGTAACTAAAGACGGTCCCTGCTCAGAAGAGCTTACAATCTAAAGGACGAAATGTCAAGTTGGGGTAGTCTAGATTTCCTGAGTAGAAGTGTTGTGATTAGGTGCCGAAAGCGACATTGAAGAGGTGGGCTTTGAGCAATGATTTGAAGACGGGCAGGGAGGGGTTTAATGACCTGAAAGGAGCCACTACAAGATGCTCAGGAGTAGAAGAAGCCTGCTTAGATGGGTAGCGACCACTAGAGGGCATTCTAATGGTGGAGGCCCTTGTTTTATTTAGTAGAGGCCACTAAGGGGAGCCCTTTCTCAACAATAGCCCAGACACAGATAGCTACGGAGGTGGAGGGGCCGAGGTTACTCTTGTGCTAAGTTGAAAAGGGAGGGCCCAAGGCTGAAGGTAGGAATAATCCCCTTAAGAGGGCAAGCCCATTGGATAAGGTTCTGTACGTTTTCCAGAATATAGGAGCCCAGGAAGGGGTGGGGTTGGTAGGAAGCAGCACTTTAAAAACACCTTTTTCCAAGGAGACGGGGAAAGAGAAGGAGCCCTCCAAGAAGATGACGAAGGATGCCAAGCAATGAATAACTGGACACCAAAGGAAAGGATCTCTAAATAAAGACAAGGTACTTACCTGATGTTCAGAATAATGGGAAGGATAAGGAACTTTGATTTGACCACAGTGTGGAAGGCATACTGTGAGCATTGATATAAGACTAATATCAACAGCCAGGGGTAGAGGACAGGATTGTAAAATTGACGTGAAGTAAAGTCCTGTGCAAGGGGTGGAGGCTGTTTTATCTGAGACCCTCGTTGATTTTGCTGCATACTTTGCCAACAAAATTAAAAATCTCCGCCAGGATTCACAGGCAATCCCACCCAGTCCCCAACCAGTCAACCAGGGGTGCACAAACTCACCCCCTCCTAACAGAGAAAGATGGGACACCTTTAACCCAATGACAGAGGAGAGCCTTGAAAAACTCCTAAGAGACCTTCGACCAACTACCTGCTCCCTCGATCCCTGCCCAGCAAAGATATAGTGCAGCAGGGCCTTATAGAAGGCGCCACAAAAGTTGTGAACACCTCTCTTTCTAATGGGCAGCTACCAACAGCATTAAAAAGGGCAGTGGTCCGCCCTATGCTGAAGAAAAATAACCTTGACCAGGACAAACTTGAAAATTACAGGCCAGTATCCAACATCCCCTTTCTAGAGAAACTCATAGAACAGTCAATCTGTGTTCAACTTTTAATGACTGGTTAGAAAAGAGAAACTAGCTAGATCCATGTCAATCTGGATTCAGACCTGGTTATGGTACAGAAACGGTCCTTGATCTTCACAGAAACCGAGACAAGGGATTCGCCTCAATGTTAGTACTGCTTGACTTTTCATCAGCTTTTGACACCATGGATCATATCATGCTAGCACGACTGACAGAAACAGATATCAATGGAACAGTACTTGCTTGGTTCATATCCTACTATCAGACAGGCAACAATCCATAATGTTTGGCAGCAACTCATCACCAACATGGACAATGACCTGCAGGGTACCACAAGGATTGATACTGCCACGTATTCTGTTCAATATCTACCTCAAACCACTAGCTGAGCTGATTCATTCAATGGACACTCAGTTCTACATCTATGCGGATGATGTGCAGCTACTCATACCCATTGAACCTGACTTACCTACAGCCTTGAATAAACTGATTACCTAACATCAATTCAAGAATGGGCTAAACACAACAAACTTTGCCTGAACCCAAGTAAAACTGAGCTTCTCTGGGTCCCTAACACAAGTGGATACATACCTGACATCAAAATCTCTTTTTGGAAGTATGAACTCCCCCTCAAATCACAAGTCAGGAACCTTGGAATACAGTTAGATTCAACACTTACTCTGATTCCCCAAATCCAAGCAACCTTCAAGAGCTGCTTCTACTATTTGCGACAGCTACGCTGCCTCTCTCCTTACATCGAGAAGGTAAATCTTATCCCAGTTGTGCATGCCATGTTAACATCAAGACTAGATTACTGCAATGCACTATACAATGGTCTGACTACAAAGGGCCTGCACCAGCTCCAGTTGATTCAGAATGCAGCAGCAAGACTCATAGAAGGTTGCAAGCGACATGACCATATCACACCATTTTTGCAAAAACTTCATTGGCTACCAGTACAATACAGGGCTAAATTTAAAACTCTGTGTGGGCCTGAAAGGAAATGACCCTGAGTACCTGAAAAATAGGATGATCCTCCACACACCGCCAAGGACACTAAGGTCCTCCCAAGGACTTTCACTAACCACGCCCTCTCCAAAAGACATTACACGATGTGATACCCACAAGCGAGCCTTCTCCGGAGTAACCCCCACACTCTGGAATGCACTGCCTGAAAGGCTGCGCTTAACACAAGACCATCTGTACTTCAGGAAGCAGGTGAAAGCTTGGCTCTTCAAACAGGCCTTTAATAGAAGAAATAACTAACTTGTTAGTCTCGCTCACACACACAAGGAATGACTCAGGCTGCACATACTGCAACAGGACATGTTTATCCACTCCTACCCTAGCTGAGATAATATTTAACCATTTCTCTGACCTTATGTGCAACTTTAAGTCAATCACCTTACTTTCTAACTCTTCCTACTTTCTTACCTATCTATATGTTAAATCTTTGCTTTACCCTTCGCTATCAATTATGTTCTATTATGTATTGTGTTGACATTGTAAATAGTATATCATGCCATACTTTGTATTGTTTTTAAATATTTTTACTGCTGTAATTCTCTATTGCTCATGTTTGATCTATTCTTATTGTACACCACCTTGAGTTAATTCCTTCAAAGACAGTAAATAAATCCTAATAATAATAATTGTTTGTTGAAAAAAGAGAGTACCCCTACAGAGTGGTTAACAGAAGCTAATTGGAGTGGATTTGCCTTTAGGATGGTTAATTTGCATATCCTGGGAAGCTGGCTAACCAAGTATTGTATAACTGACCCCACACGTTCCCTAGTAGAGGGCTCAGTTCAAAACTGCTTGCTAAAAAGCATACCCCTTCAGAGTAATTAAAGTATAGCCTGTGAGAGAAGGATCCATCCACAACGCTCACATACTAACAAAAGGAATTAAGAGATTGTTACACTGTAAGAGGATCCACACACAACTCAACACTCCCATACTAATATGGGTTATTTTTTCACACAACAAATAGTTAAGCTCTGGAACTCTTTGCTGGAGGATGTGGTAACAGCAATTAGCATATCTGGGTTTAAAAAAGGTTTAGACAAATTCCTGGAGGAAAAGTCCATAGTCTGCTATTGAGACACACATGGGAAGCAACTGCTTCCCCTGGGATTTGTAGAATGGAGTGTTGCCACAATTTAGGTTTCTGCCAAGCACTTGTGACCTGGCTTGGCAACTGTTTGAAAAACAGGATACAGGGCTAGATGGACCACTGGTCTGACCCAGTATGGCTACTCTTGTGTTGTAACAAAAGGAATAAGAGGTTGTTACACTGTAAGAGGATCCACACACAACACAACTCACATACTAACAAAAGGAATAAGAGGTTGTTACACTGTAAGAGGATCCACACACAACACTCGTACTGTGATAGAACAGTGAGTTTTAAACCTGTAAAATTACCTTTATTAACTCTTGAAGTGTATTTCTCTAGTTTGGCCAGGAGGTGGTACACATTTTATCTTAAAGCTGATATAGAAAAGTGTATGCCCTCCTTTAGTTTCACATAGTGAAGAAGTGAATCTACAGTACTGTGAGCAGTATACTTTTAAAATTTGTTGACTGGGCTCTGATTGGCCTGGAGTTTGAAATTACCCAGCAGCTGCTGCTGCTTCAGTTTCAGCCCGGCTGAAGCTCTGTGAACAGCTGTATGCCCTGATCTCCCCAGGTACTTTCTAGGAAGTATGCAAATGTTTAGTCAGTGTTATAATTGATCCATATTTCAGTTACCTGTTATTTTTTGGTAATTGCACTATTTTGTTCCACTGTTCAATTTTTCAAAAACAATAAACAATATTTAGTTTATTGCCTCTGTCTGGACTGATAAAGAATCCTGGTGGTTTGTGTGTTGGGTCTGTGAGTGCTTTCTGGGAACTGTGGCCCCAGTAACCTAGAAATCAGTGGGGATAATCTGAGAGTGGGAGACTCGCCCAGAGGTGGCTGAGATCCAGTCGGTGGGAGGAAGATGGCTAGTGTAGAGCACACCAACAAATTTAATAGTCCCCGATTTATTTCTCAATGCTTTTTCACCATATTGCTTAGTAACGTCTCAAGCTTGTCACAATCTCTCAACATATCTCTTGTATTTCAAATTTTGCCTCAGAGGTGCTTAATTGTCCAATAATAAGTTTCTGGCAATTACTTTAGCACCAAAGGTCCTCATCGGCTTCTACATAATTTTTAGAAATATTTAAAGCACTTAGCTTAAATATGCTTGGACTGGGGGCTCAACGCTGTCCGACATGCTTGTTTCACCTCCCGGCTGTCAAGGACTTCCCCTGAAACAGATATTCACTGAAACGTCTCAGGTCATGAGTACTACTTTTAATCTCATACGAAATGCCAAATCTACCATCCAATGATTTATTTATAGTTACCCTTCTGTCGCTACTAGCGCCAGCTCGACTCAATTATTTCCAGGATTACCACTGTCAAGATGGCGACGGTGTTCATTCAATGCCTTTTAAACGCTTCACTAATGACGTATCAGGCCCCCTAGTTCCCATTGGACAAAGCACAAGCAGCAGGTGTAGGCGGACCTGAGGTTTGCTGGCGATAGACCCTCTAAGTGGCCACGGGGTAACCCTGGGAGGGTAGCTAGACATTTCATGACACATACTATCAAAAGAAATCAGAGGTTGTTACCATGGAGTTGCAAGGAATTGGAGATACTTAGTGCCCTTACTGCCCCCTCCCCCTATTGATTTATATAAATACAGCACAGTTATGAAGGCTGTTTCCCTGTTTCATATGTTTTTATTCAGTTGACTTCTTCTAGGTGTGCTGTAATATATTTCTTAATTAAAGAGCCATGAGAAGAAGGATGAAGACAAGCAAGCTATTCTTTATTCTCTTGCAGAGTGAGCTGATAAAAGATATCTCCACCTCAGTGCTGTGGGTGAACAATAAACCTCATATGGTGACACTGGATTACACTTTACAGGTTCCCTATGAGGACCAGGATGGAACTGCAGAGCTCAGGTATCTCTTGTCCTTATAAGATAATGGTGAAGTAAGTGGTGATGAGGTTAATTCTGGTCTGTAAGATGCAATGAGGAAAGGTTAGCAGCGCACAGTATTTCAACTGTCACATGGACACATCTGCATCTGATTCCCAGCTCAAGTTTTTCAATGGTTACTAGACATCTCCTGTTTCAGCCTTGTATCCACGTCCTCCTTTTTTTTGCCATGCATTCTGCTTCAATTCTCATACAGGCAGCTGTAGCAGTACCTCCCATTCAACACTCCCCTCCCCCCCCCCCCCCCCCATACACACACTATCCTCCAAAGGTTTGTGGCCAGTCAGTACTGGGAGTGGGGAAGAGGCGAAGAGTTATCTCTCACTATCTGCAAAAGCATTGCAGCTCAGCAGTACCCAGAGGTGAAGATCTGCTTCTCACCCCACATAGTTTCCCCCTTGTAAATTGCCTGGAAGTGACTGCTTGTTTATAAAATGCTTACTTCCACTATTTTGTGAAGTAAAAAAAATAAATCTCTTACATTATCTTGCAAAAATCATTGGTTTGGATTTTATAAAAAATGTTCATATAAATAATTTACTGAATTCTATTTTATAAATATAATCCATGTAAGACCATCTGCAATTAGCAGCAGTGTTTAGATAATGCACTTTCAACTCCTCTCTGATTGCTCTGGTACAATTGCAGTGTTCTTCAAAGCAAGAGCTCTGG
Source organism: Microcaecilia unicolor (assembly GCF_901765095.1). Taxonomy (NCBI): domain Eukaryota; kingdom Metazoa; phylum Chordata; class Amphibia; order Gymnophiona; family Siphonopidae; genus Microcaecilia; species Microcaecilia unicolor. The sequence continues at coordinate 490,147 of NC_044033.1, forward strand.
GGTGGCCCCCATTGTGATTCTGGGTTTCCTGCCTCTCTACCCAAAGTTGTGACACAAAGGGGGAAATGGATGGGGTAAAGAGCCATATACATTACAGACAAGGCACTTCTAAACAGAAGAGGAGATAGCATTTGGAAACACCCACCTTCTTGGAGTCACTTTAAATGGAAAATTTGAAGGGGGACTAGACGGGATGGATGTTATTGACACACATTAGATAGCAGTGATGAGGTCCTACCTGTTTTCCTCTAACCCACACATCCGAACAACCAAAACATCTCACCAATATGCTCTTCCTAAATATACTCATCATTATCCACTCACTCACGATCATCCACGCAACATTCACTGCCCCCCCCCCCCCCCATCGGAACTCAATGTTATACCAGCTCTCCACCACCACAAAAGAACAACCAAACTAATCACACCCCCACGAACCAATAACAACCAAAGAAACCCACCATCACGCAGACAGCCATCACAAAAAACAACCTAACCTAAACCCAAAACAGCTATAACAAGACAACTCACCAATATCCACCCATCAATCCCATATGATGAACCATACCGAACCATCTGAGTGGGTTACATCAATCAGCAGTTAACAAAACTGAAATCCTCACAGACTGGATTAAGTCAGACAATCTTGACCTCTTATTCATCACAGAAACTTGGGTTCATGACCCAAAAGACCCCATCATACTTGGCCTATGCCCCCATGGCTATAAAATTTCACACTGGGCCAGAAAAGAAAAAGAGGCGGAGGCATAGCGCTCATCTACAAATCAAGCTTCTCTGCTGAACCCATTTCTGAAACCATTACACCACAACTTGAAATAGCCTCAATCAGACTTCACAGCCCTATACTCTGTGACCATCTAACCTGTATCCTACATTATAGACCTCCCACTAACTGAACAACAACCAATCCACCTTCATGGACTTCATATCAAACGTATGCATCAACAATCCCAATGTACTTTTAATTGGGGACTTAAACCTACATTTAGAGGATTCCAACTCTGCACACACCCGCGAATGTAAAGATCTCCTTCACCTTTGCAACCTTGACCTCCCTCCTATACAACCTACCCACAGCAAAGGTCACTCGCTCGACATCATCTCTTACAAGTTCTCTACAGACCAAAACATCTACATATCCGATATCAACTGGTCTGCCACCCCCTGGTCGGATCATCTCAAATTGACACAATTCCTACACTGGCGAAAAAAGGCCAGCCTAAAACACAAGACCCTGTAAAAATTATCACTAGAGGACGGATTGACAAGGAAAAGTTCTGGCAACAAATTTACAACAATTGGTCTACAGAACCAAACTCAAATTACTTCCTTACAGAATGGGATAACAGCTGCAAACTTATACTGGACGAAATAGCCCCACTACGCACTAAACCTCTACGTAGGCGCAACCCGTCACCATGGTTCAACGACCTACTAAAAAACCTAAAGTCACAAACCAGGAAACTAGAAAAAAACATGGAGTAAATCAAAAAATAACCTCACCTACAATGCATGGAAGCAGTCACACAGGAATTACAAAAATGCCATTAAACGAGCCAAAAGATCATACTACACACAAACAATCACAACCAGTGGCACAGACATAAAAAAAACAATATCAACTCATAAAAAATCTTCTTAACACCAACCCAATCACATCCTCACCCTTAACTACCCCATCTGCTAACCAACTGGCTAAATACTTCATCGACAAAATTACCAATCTTTGCAGCACTGTACAAATATCAATACCTTTCTAGATGAACTGGACCCCTACATGGACGAGATTCCAGCCAATCGCTCCTGGACAAATTTCACCCTCCTCACCACTAAACAAGTTCCTATGGCGGTCACCAAGCTCTCCAAATCTCTAAGCCATTTCGACCTGTCCCAACTACCTAATGAAAGGTGCCCCAGAACGCTTTATCACAGATCTCACCTCCCACCTAAACTTCCTGCTACAACAAGGCTCATTCCCTATTGAACATGGCAACATACTACTTACTCCAATACCTAAAAACCCCAAGAAACCAGCGAGTGATGTCACCAACTACTGCCCTGTCGCCTCCATCCCCTTGCTAATTAAACTGATGGAAAACAGAGTGACCTCTCAAATCAACGACTATATACAAATATTCTCCATTCTTCATGAATCACAATCGGGTTTCCGTCCAGCCCACAGTACAGAAACCGTCCCACTCACTCTGATGAGAAGCCAGTGAAGTGACTTGAGGAGAGGAGTGATATGAGCATATCGGTCTAGGCGGAAGATAAGACGGGCAGCAGAGTTCTGAACGGATTGAAGGGGGGATAGATGGTTAAGTGGGAGGCCAGTGAGGAGTAGGTTGCAGTAGTCAAGGCGAGAGGTAATGAGAGAGTGGACGAGAGTTCGGGTGGTGTGCTCAGAGAGGAAAGGGTGAATTTTGCTAATGTTATAGAGGAAGAAGCGACAGGTCTTGGCTATCTGCTGGATATGTGCAGAGAAGGAGAGGGAGGAGTCGAAGATGACTCCGAGGTTGCGGGCAGATGAGACGGGGACGATGAGGGTGTTATCAACTGAGATAGAGAGTGGAGGGAGAGGGGAAGTGGGTTTGGGTGGGAAGACAATAAGCTCGGTCTTGGCCATGTTCAGTTTCAGGTGGCGGTTGGACATCCAGGCAGCAATGTCGGATAAGCAAGCCGATACTTTGGTCTGGGTTTCGGCAGTGATGTCTGGTGTGGAGAGGTAAAGCTGGATGTTGTCAGCATAAAGATGATATTGGAAACCATGAGATGAGATCAGGGAGCCCAGGGAAGAGGTGTAGATTGAAAAAAGAAGGGGACCAAGGACAGATCCCTGAGGAACTCCAACAGAGAGCGGGATGGGAGTGGAGGAAGAAACATGAGAGTGTACTCTGAAGGTACGGTGGGAGAGATAAGAGGAGAACCAGGAGAGGACAGAGCCCTGGAACCCAAATGAGGACACTGTGGCAAGAAGTAAATTGTGATTGACAGTGTCAAAAGCGGCGGATAGGTCGAGGAGGATGAGGATGGAGTAGTGACCTTTGGATTTGGCAAGGAACAGGTCATTACAGACTTTAGATAGCGCCGTTTCTGTCGAGTGTAGGGGGAGAAAGCTGGATTGAAGCGGATCAAAGATGGCATGAGAGGAGAGAAAATCAAGGCAACGGCTGTGAACGGCGCATTCAAGTATCTTGGAGAGGAAGGGTAGGAAGGAAATGGGGCGGTAGTTGGATGGACAGGTAGGTTCAAGTGATGGTTTTTTGAGGAGTGGTGTGACTACAGCATGCTTGAAGGTGTCAGGGACAGTTGCAATGGAGAGAGAAAGGTTGAGGATATGACAGATGGGGGGGAGTGACGGTAGGAGAGATGGTGTTAAGTAACTTGGTGGGGATGGGGTCAGAGGAACAGGTGGTGCATTTCGAGGAGAAAAGAAGATAGGCGGTTTCCTCTTCGGTGATATCAGGAAAAGAGGAGAAGGCGGCCTGGGTTGGTTGGTTGAGGGAGTGGGTTATAGGGTGAAGAGGAGGAGATGGTTTGGTGGTGAATTCTACAATTTGATCTATCCAGTGCATTTGACATGGTAAATCACAATATTCTAACCAAACTACTGGATAAACTTGGGATCGGCGGAAATATCATTAACTGGATAAAAGGCTTCATCACCTCAAGATCCTACCAAGTTAAATCAACCTCAACTATCTCATCTCCCTGGTCACCAAATTGCGGTGTACCTCAAGGATCGCCTTTATCCCCTATCCTTTTCAACCTTATGATGATCCCCCTAGCCAAAGCTCTATTCACACATGGTCTCAACCCTTTCATTTATGCCGATGTCACCATATTTATTCCCTTCAAATCTATTCTAACAGAAATCTCTGACAAAATATCCTTGGGCATGAACATCTTAACCTCTTGGGCCAACGCCTTCATGATGAAAATAAACAAAGAGAAAACACAATGCCTAATCCTCTCATCTCAACACTCCACACTCCTCCCAATTAATCTTAACACCTCTGACATCACAATCCCCATATCTGATAACCTGAAAATCCTCGGAGTGACATTAGACAAACACCTCTCGCTCGAATATCACGTAAACTCCACTACAAAAAAAAATGTTCAACATGATGTGGATACTGAAACGCGTAAAACCATATCTTCCTCTGAAAACATTCCGGAACCTGGTGCAATGTACGGTACTTACCCACACCGACTACTGTAATAGTATCTTCTTAGGCTGCAAGACCCATATCCTGAAAAAACTTCAGACTGTCCAAAATACAGCAGCAAGACTAATTTTTGGCAAACCACGATTTGAATGTGCAACACCTCTTCGACAAAAATTTCACTGGCTCCATATCTGAGAACGAATCAACTTCAAAGTCCACACATTAATCCACAAGATTATCCATGGTGAATCTCCGGACTATATGATCAATCTGATTGACCTTCCCACCAGAAACATGTCTGAAAACTCGCGAACTTACCTCAATCTACATTACCCCAATTGCAAAGGACTCAAGTACAAAACCTACTATGGATCCAACTTCTCCTTCTTAGGCAGCCAACTCTGGAATGCCCTCCCCAGACCTATCTGAGTTTGATTCCCACTTCAGGCACAGGCAGCTCCTTGTGACTCTGGGCAAGTCACTTAACCCTCCATTGCCCCATGTAAGCCGCATTGAGCCTGCCATGAGTGGGAAAGCGTGGGGTACAAATGTAACAACAAAAAAAACCCAGGAACTATCTACCCTTCTGGAAATCATTAAAAACCCATCTGTTCAAGCAAGCCTACCCAAATGAACCAAACTAATCCTATGAACCCATTTACCCAACACTTGCACATCTCTACCCACCTATATCTTCTATTATTCTGCTTTACTTAACTTATATTTTTGCGGACAATACTAAGATTTGTAACAGAGTGGACACCCGGGAGGGAGTGGAAAACGTGAAAAAGGATCTGCAGAAGCTAGAAGAATGGTCTAAGGCTTGGCAATTAAAATTTAATGCGAAGAAATGCAAAGTGATGCACTTAGGGTGTAGAAATCCACGGGAGACGTATGTGTTAGGCGGTGAGAGTCTGATATGTACGGATGGGGATCTAGGGGTGATAGTATCTGAGGATATGAAGGCGATGAAACAGTGTGACAAGGCATTGGCCGTAGCTAGAAGGTTGCTAGGCTAGCTAGAAGGTTGCTAGGCTGTATAGAAAGAGGTGTGACCAGCAGAAGAAAGGAAGTGTTGATGCCCCTGTATAAGTTGTTGGTGAGGCCCCACCTGGAGTACTGTGTACAGTTTTGGAGGCTGTATCTTGCTAAGGACATAAAAGAATTGAAATGGTGCAAATAAAAGCTACGAGAATGGTATGGGATTTGCGTTACAAGACGTATGAGGAGAGACTTGCTGACCTGAACATGTATCCCTGGAGGAAAGGAGAAACAGGGGTGATATGATACAGACGTTCAAATATTTGAAAGGTATTAATCCGCAAACGAACCTTTTCCGGAGATGGGAAAGCGGTAGAACTATAAGTACATAAGTAATGCCACACTGGGAAAAGACCAAGGGTCCATCGAGCCCAGCATCCTGTCCATGACAGCGGCCAATCCAGGCCATGGGCACCTGGCAAGCTTCCCAAACGTACAAACGTTCTATACTTGTTATTCCTAGAATTGTAGATTTTTCCCAAGTCCATTTAGTAGTGGTTTATGGACTTGTCCTTTAGGGAACCGTCTAACCCCTTTTAAAACTCTGCCAAGCTAACCGCCTTCACCACGTTCTCCGGCAACGAATTCCAGAGTTTAATTATGCGTTGGGTGAAGAAACATTTTCTCTGATTTGTTTTAAATTTACTACACTGTAGTTTCATCACATGCCCCCTAATCCTAGTATTTGTGGAAAGCGTGAACAGACGCTTCACATCCACCTATTCCACTCCACTCATTATTTTATATGCCTCAGCCATCTCTTCTCCAAACTGAAAAGCCCTAGCCTCCGTAGTCTTTCTTCATAGGGAATTCGTCTCATCCCCGCTTTCATTTTAGTCGCCCTTCGCTGCACCTTTTCCAATTCTACTATATCTTTCTTGAGATGCGGCGACCAGAATTGAACACAATACTCAAGGTGCGGTCGCACCATGGAGCAGTACAACGGCATTATAACATCCTCGCACCTGTTTTCCATACCTTTCCTAATAATACCCAACATTCTATTCGCTTTCCTAGCCGTAGCAGCACACTGAGCAGAAGGTTTCAGTGTATTATCGACGACGACACCCAGATCCCTAGAGGACATGAAATGAGATTGAAGGGGGGCAGACTCAAGAAAAATGTCAGGAAGTATTTTTTCATGGAGAGAGTGGTGGATGCTTGGAATGACCCTCCCACGGGAGGTGGTGGAGATGAAAACGGTAACAGAATTTAAAAATGCTTGGGATAAACATAAAGGAATCTTGTTCAGAAGGAATGGATCCTCAGAAGCTTAGCCGAGATTGGGTGGCAGAGCTGGTGGTGGGAGGCGGGGCTAGTGCTGGGCAGACTTCTACGGTCTGTGCCCTGAAAATGGCAGATACAAATCAAGGTCAGGTATACACAAAAGGTAGCACATATGAGTTATCTTGTTGGGCAGACTGGATGGACCGTGCAGGTCTTTCTCTGCAGTCATCTACTATGTTACTATGTATTAATCATGCACCTCAAATGCTAAAATGTCTTTTATAATTTTATTATCAACAATCTTTGAAGCACATTTAAAATCCAAAATCAGCAACCCCAGTACTTAACTGACACCAAACTGACACAGCACTGAGGGTAAGCAAAACTCCTGATGCCCACTACAAAAAAAAAAGCATGGTATTTCGGTTCCACAGAACCTGCTTCTGGGGTGATTTCAAACCAGGTCGCTGAATACTGAAAAACTGTGAAAGAATAATGAGAAACGTTCTGAAAAAAAGAAACACTGAACATTTTAACACAAATTGAATGCCACCACTAGTGCTCAAAAGCAAATTAATCAACTTAATTAAAGTACTTACTACTACTACTACTTAACATTTCTAAAGTGCTACTAGGGTTACGCAGCACTGTACAGCAGGGGCGTAGCCATGGGTGGGCCTAGGCCCACCCAGTTTAGGTCCAGGCCCACCCAGCAGTGGAGGCAGCAGAGCGGAGGGAGCAGGTTGCGCTCCGATCCTGCCTCCATCTCTCTGACGGCAGCACTTCCCGATCGCAGGATCTACCTCCTCCCTCAGCAGAGGAGACGCTTCCGGGTTAGACGCAGGAGGCAGCGTGTTTGAATCGCTACCGCTGCTGCTGCTGAGACAGAGGGAGGAAGTAGATCCTGCGATCGTGGCGGTGGTAGGCAGCGTCTGCGGAGCAAAGATGACGTAAAGAGAGCCTTTTTACCATATTTACTCGTGGAGCTGCCTTTGTTTCCAGCTTCTAAAGCTTAGTCTTTTTCTTAAGAACCAGTGACCTCTAATGGAACCTTAGCAGCACTACATGTATAGTAAGAAAAACTGCTATGCTCCAGAAGAGAGAGAGAGAGAACAGTAGGTAGGGAAAGAAGTAGAGAGGGGACAAGCAAAAGAGACAAAGAGGACAGAGGCCAAGAAAGTGAGAGAGGAGGGGGAAAGAGAGAGCCAGGGTGGGCAGAGAAAAAGCAAGGGGAAGAGAGGAGAAGGTAAGGTAGGAGAGTGTGTGTGTGCACGTGCGCACAACCGGAAGCGCTGCTGTCAGAGGGTGGGCAGATGGAATGGGAGGGAAGGGGCAAGCTCCTATTTGGTGAAGATTTGGACATGTAGGTAAAAGATCTTGGGGAGGTCAAACAGCAGACGCTGCCAGGATTAAAGGGCAGGCAAGCGTCCATTGTCTGCCCTCTCTGAAATTTGCTCAGTTATCTGCTGGTGATTAAGACGCTCCTAGTAAGACCAGCTGCAGTGTATTGGTATGTGGTGGTCTGGTGATTAACAGTTTCCATTTTGTCCAGGCATGAGAGTTTGCTCTGCCCCTACTCCTTAGTAATTCCCTTATCCTCTTGTTTGTCCTATTTGTCTGTCCTAATTAGATTGTAAGCTCTGGAAGGATGGAGGTGAAGGAGAATCACTGGAAATGGATGGGAGGGCAGGGCAGGGGAGAGAGGAGAGTAACTGGGTATGGATGGATGGAGGGAGGGCAGGGGAGAGGAGGGTTGCTAGACATGGATGGAGGAGAGGGAAGGGAGAGAGAAGAAATGCTGGACATGGATGGAGGGGATGGAAGAGTGAGGAAGGAGATGAGATGAGGGAAAAGGAAAGAGAGGAGAAAACTGCACATGGATGAAGAAAATAGGCAGAAGCTGGATCCACTGGACAGTCAAGTCTGCGGAGGACCCAGCTTTTACTTACGGATGTAGGGCAAGAAATGAAGAAAGGCGGAAAGTAAAGAAATAAATGGAAAGGAAGCCTTGGAAACGGAGTAAAGAGGACAGATAGCAGCAGAATCAGATACTGGGCCAGCATGATCAGAAAAACAAAGTAACCAGACAGCAAAGGTAGAAAAAAATCATTTTATTTTCATTATAGTGTTTGGAATATGTCCACTTTGAGAATCAGGTGCTCAACATTAAAAGTTTATATTTATTTACTTATTTATGGCATTTTAACCCACATTAAGGTAAAATTATGTATCATACCTGATAATTTTCTTTCCATTAATCATAGCTGATCAATCCATAGACTGGTGGGTTGTGTCCATCTACCAGCAGGTGGAGATAGAGAGCAATCCTTTTGCCTCCCTATATGTGGTCATGTGCTGCCGGAAACTCCTCAGTACGTCGATATCCAAGCTCCATCCGCAGGACTCAGCACTTAGAGAATTACACCCACAAAGGGACACTCTGCCCAGCTCACCATCGCCGAAACGGGGGAGGGGAATTAACCCAGCTCATCCCCACACAAGTGGGGGAGGGGAATCCGTCCAGCTCATCCCCGTGGAGCGGGGGAGGGACACCACACCCGCCGATGCGGGGGGATCTGGCTTATCCTGCAACCGCAACCGCGGGAGGAGCTGACTGACCCTAACACCGCCGAAGCGGGAGGGGTACAAAGCTGCCCTACTGCCGCACGAAGCGGGAGGGAGCGCCGGCAGAATTTAAGTCTCAATCCAGCCCCGTAAAACGGAGGGGAGAGGAATGCAGCAGCTCACTGTAACACAAATTCGTCTCAACTCTTGAAGAATCCATTGAAAAACTTGAACACGAAGTCCTCCTGAACAGGAACTGAAGACTAAACTTGAACCTGAAATGCAACCAGAATATAAACAATACAGATATCTGGGAGGGGCTATGGATTGATCAGCTATGATTAATGGAAAGAAAATTATCAGGTATGATACATAATTTTACCTTCCATATCATCATGCTGATCAATCCATAGACTGGTGGGATGTACCGAAGCAGTACTCACCCAGGGCGGGACATAGAAATCCCTGACCGCAACACTGAAGCTCCAAACCGGGCCTCCGCCCGAGCAGCCACAGTCAAGCAGTAATGCCTGGAGAAGATATGGGCCGATGCCCAAGTTGCCGCCTTGCAAATCTCGTCCAAGGAGACGGACCCGGCCTCTGCCATCGAGGCCGCCTGAGCTCTAGTGGAGTGAGCCTTCAGCTGGATAGGCGGCACCTTCCCCGCGGCCACATAAGCCGCTGCAATGGCTTCCTTGATCCATCTTGCCACTGTAGGCTTAGCAGCCTGCAGACCCTTACGAGGACCTGCAAACAGGACAAACAGATGATCCGACTTCCGGAAATCATTGGTCACTTCCAAGTATCTGATGATGACTCGTCTCACATCCAGATATTTGAGAGCAGAGTATTCCTCTGGGTAGTCCTCCCTACGAAAGGAAGGGAGACAGAGCTGCTGATTCACATGGAAGCGAGAAACAATCTTGGGCAGGAAGGAAGGCACTGTGCGAATAGACACTCCTGCCTCAGTGAACTGCAGAAAGGGCTCTCGACATGAGAGTGCCTGGAGCTCGGAAACTCTTCTGGCTGAAGTGATAGCCACCAAAAAGACTGCTTTCAACGTCAGGTCTTTCAGAGATGCCCTTGACAAGGGTTCAAAAGGCGGCTTCTGCAAGGCTCTTAGCACCAGGTTGAGATTCCACGTAGGCACCACTGAGTGCAGAGGAGGGCGCAGGTGATTAACTCCCTTGAGAAAGCGCACCACATCTGGCTGCGAAGCCAGGGAAGCACCCTTCAGGCGGCCCCTGAAGCAAGCCAGAGCCACTACCTGGACTTTAAGGGAACTGAGCGACAGGCCTTTCTCCAGACCTTCTTGCAGGAACGCCAACACTGAAGAAATTGGAGCAGTGAAGGGAGAAAGTGAGCCTGCTTCACACCATGCTGCAAAGGTACGCCAAACCCTGGCGTAAGCAGTAGAAGTAGAGCGCTTCCTCGCTCTTAGCATAGTGGCGATGACCTTGTCTGAGAAGCCCTTCTTTCTCAGACGCTGCCGCTCAATAGCCAGGCCGTAAGACCAAAGGGGGAGGGATCCTCCATCACCACGGGACCCTGATGCAACAGGCCCTGCTCCACTGGCAGCCGCAGAGGATCGTCCACTGAGAGCCTGATCAAGTCCGCATACCAGGGACGTCTGGGCCAGTCCAGACCCACCAGGATTATCCGGCCCGGATGCTTTGCCACCCGGTCTAGCACCCTGCCCAACATGGGCCAGGGCGGGAACACATAGAGAAGCTCCTGTGTCGGCCACTGTTGGAGAAGAGCATCTACTCCCAGGGATCGAGGGTCCCGTCCTCTGCTGAAGAAGCGCGGCACTTGGCAATTGGCCGATGACGCCATCAGATCTAGGCTCGGCTGGCCCCAGTGCTTCGTGATGTCCAAGAACGCCTGAGCAGATAGCTGCCACTCTCCGGGATCCAAGGTATGGCGACTGAGAAAGTCCGCCTTGACATTCATGACTCCGGCAATGTGGGCCGCTGACAGCTGTTCCAGGTTCGCTTCCGCCCACTGGCATAGATTCATGGCCTCCTTGGCTAGAGGGGCGCTCTTGGTACCTCCCTGGCGGTTGACATAGGCCACAGCCGTGGCATTGTCCGACAGGACCCGTACTGGCTTCAACGCCAGTACCGGGATGAACTCCAAAAGCGCCAACCGAATGGCTCTGAGTTCCAGGAGGTTGATAGACCACTTTGCCTCTGCAGGAGACCAGAGCCCCTGCGCTGTCCTTCCCAAGCAGTGGGCTCCCCAGCCCGACAAAGAGGCGTCCGTCGTGACGACAATCCACTCCGGGGTCACCAGAGGCATTCCTGCAGACAACTTGTCTGTCTGCAGCCACCAGCTCAGCGCCTTGCGCACTGCTGGGTCCAAGGGAAGGCGCACAGCATAATCCTCCGACATCGGAGTCCAGCGCTGCAGTAGAGTGTTGTAGTGGTCTCATATGAGCCCTGGCCCAGGGCACTACTTCCATCGTGGCCGTCATAGAGCCCAACAGCTGCACATAGTCCCAAGCCCGAAGAGGAGAGGCTACTAGGAACTGGTCCACCTGAGCCTGAAGTTTGACAATCCGATTGTCTGGCAGGAACACTCTGCCCACTTGGGTGTCGAATCGAACTCCCAGATACTCCAGGGACTGAGTCGGGCGCAGCTGGCTCTTCTCCCAGTTGATGATCCACCCCAGGGAGCTCAAAAGACCAATCACCCGGTCCACAGCTTTGCCGCACTCTGCATAAGAGGGGGCTCAGATCAACCAGTCGTCCAGATAAGGATGGACTTGTACTCCTTCCTTTCGCAGGAAGGCCGCGATGACCACCATTACTTTGGAGAAGGTCCGCGGAGCAGTAGCCAACCCGAAAGGGAGGGCTCTGAACTGGAAGTGTCGGCCCAGGACTGCAAAACGCAGAAAGCGTTGATGAGGAGGCCAGATGGGAATATGCAGGTACGCTTCCTTGATGTCCAAGGAAGCCAAGAACTCCCCTGCCTTCACTACCGCTATAACAGAGCGGAGAGTCTCCATGCGAAAGTGCCGCACTTTCAAGGCCCGATTGACCCCTTTGAGGTCGAGGATAGGCCGGACAGAATCTCCTTTCTTTGGTACCACAAAGTAAATGGAGTAACGTCCCTTGCCAATCTGATTTCCTGGCACCGGAACGACCGCACCCAGGCGTATCAGGTTGTCCAAGGTCTGCTGCACTGCCACAGCTTTGACCGGAGACTTGCAGGGAGAGAGTACAAACCCGTCTCTTAAGGGTCGGCAGAACTCTAGCTTGTAGCCGTCTCTGATGACTTCCAGCACCCAAGCGTCTGAAGTTACCCTGGTCCACTCACCCAGAAACGAGGACAGGTGTCCTCCAATCTGCACTGGGCCATGGACCAGGACCCCGTCATTGGGTATGAGACCCTGGGGGAGGACCGGAGGGCGCACCTCCGGGACGGCGGTCTCTGCGAAAGGAATGCTGCTTGGGGGAGAAGTTCCTCTTGAAGGAAGAGGGGGCAGAGGAGCCCGACTTGCCCGGGCGGTACCGACGGGCTTCTTGAAACCGTCCTCTGGAGTTACCGGGGCGAGCACTAGCCCGAGCCCTGACCTCTGGTAACCTCTTGCCCTTAGACGTGCCGAGATCGGTCACAATTTTGTCCAGCTCGACCCCAAAGAGCAGCTTGCCTTTAAAAGGCAACTTAGCCAGGCGGGACTTAGAGGCGTGGTCCGCAGACCAATGTTTCAGCCAAAGCCACCGCCGCGCAGAGACTGTCTGAGCCATACCTTTAGCCGAGGCTCTCAAGACATCATACAGTAAGTCTGCCAAATAAGCCAAGCTCGATTCCAGGGCCGGCCAATCAGCCCTCAAGGAAGGATCCGAGGGGGAAGCCCGCTGCACAATCGTCAGGCACGCCCTGGCCACGTAGGAGCCACAAACTGAGGCCTGCAAACTTAAAGCAGCCCCCTCGAAGGACGACCTTAAGGCCACCTCCAATCTTCTGTCTTGGGCGTCCTTTAGGGCCGTGCCACCTTCCACCGGCAACGCCGTTTTCTTAGTCACCGCAGTAATTAAAGAATCCACGGTAGGCCAAAGAAAGGTCTCCCGTTCACTTTCAGGCAAAGGATAGAGGCGGGACATAGCCCTAGCCACTTTGAGGCTCGCTTCCGGGACATCCCATTGAGCCGAAATCAAGGTGCGCATGGCATCATGCACGTGGAAGGTTCTAGGCGGGCGCTTCGTCCCCAGCATAATGGCGGAGCCAACAGGGGCTGAGGGAGAGACGTCCTCTGGAGAGGAAATCTTCAAAATGCTCATGGCCTGCATTAACAGGTTGGGCAAGTCCTCTGAGCGAAAGATCCGCGCTGCAGAGGGGTCATCCGCTCCATCCGAGCGGGAATCCGTCTCCTCCAAGGAATCCCCAAAGGACCGTTGGGAGAACTCAGATACGCTGCCCTCATCTACATCAGAGGAGACAGAGTCCTCTAAGGCCTGGAAATCCACCCGAGGGCGTTTACTTCCGGGGGCCTCAATCCCTTTATCGGGCAAGGGAGCAGGGGCAGCGTCTTGCATAAGGAAGGCCTGATGCAGCAGCAAAATAAACTCGGGGGACAAACCCCCCAGACTGTGCACTTCAGCAGCCTGGGCCACAGCCCTAGACGCACCCTCAACCGGCGCTCGCAAGAGTGGGGGAGAAACATGCTGCGCATCCAAGATGGCGTCCGGCGCGACACTCCACGAAGGAGCCGCGCGGGAAGAACGGCGCTTAACTTTAGCCGCTTTTCTGCCGTCGCCCAAATGAAGGGCGGCCATGGCATTAACGTCTCCCACCTCAAGGGCGGCCCAAGAAGAAGCCATCCGAGCAGCGTGGCCGGCCAAGATGGCGGAGGCGAGCAGCGGGGGATGGGCGTTTATGGTGGGAAAAACCGCCGCACCGGAGGAAGAACCGGGACCCTGACCGGCCTCCAAACTGACACCCAACAAAGGTGAATCAGACTTTAAAACCCCCGCATCCCCACTAGATGCGCACACGCGGTCCGGGGAGCGATTCTTTGCGCCCTCGCCCTCCGACGCCATCAGCCACGTGGAGATCAATCGGGGAACCCCCTGCCCGCTACAAAAAAGGTAAAATTACCTGCTTTCCGCTCCGAGCTGTAACGACCTGGTGTCCCAGTGAGTAGCTGCAATAAACGTTTAAATAAACGTCGAAATAAACGCCCTTAAGGACGTCCAAAATTTTTTTTTTTTTTTTAAACGGAGCCAGCGGGAGGGGGGAGAAAAGGAGGGACCTGGCACCACCAGGTTTGCACTTGCTCAAGAAGAGCCCTCAACCCCAGGCACTCAACAAAACCTAAAAATTAGGCTTGGAGGCCTAGCCAGAGCTGCTGCTGTGTGTGACCACCACCTGCTGAGATAGAGAACATACTAAGGAGTTTCCGGCAGCACATGACCACATATAGGGAGGCAAAAGGATTGCTCTCTATCTCCACCTGCTGGTAGATGGACACAACCCACCAATCTATGGATTGATCAGCATGATGATATGGAAACATGAATTAGATTGGAACCTGGGATCATTTAATGTTTTTTTTTTCCTGGAGAGAGTAATGCATTGCCTCCCCCACCCCCCAGGCTCTCTCCCCAGCTATAGCCAGCTCTCCAATTTTGAGGGGAGGTGCACAGGTGGATGGGGGGGGGGGGCGCAGAGGTGGACCGGGGCGAGAGCCTGTTGTTAAACATTTATCAGCACACCACTGTCTAGTGCCCACCCATCCAACCTGTTGGCCCACCCAAAAATTGACTTCTGGCTACGCCACTGCTGTACAGTTTAACAAAGAAGGCCAGTCCCTGCTCAAAGGAGCTTACAATCTAATGGATAAAATGTGCAGACAATCAAATTGGGGCAGTCTAGATTTCCTGAATAGAGGTATAATGTTTAGGTGCTGAAGGCGACATTGAAGAGGCTTTGAGCAAGGATTTGAAGATGGGCAGGGAGGGGGCTTGGCATATGGGCTCAGGAAGTTTATTCCAAGCATAGGGAGAGGCGAGGCAGAAAGTGCGGAGCCTGGAATTGGCGGTGGTGGAGAAGGGTGCAGAGAGGAGGGATTTGTCCTGAGAGCGGAGGTTTCGGGTAGGAGCGTAAGGGGAGATAAGGGTAGAGAGGTAATGAGGGGCTGCAGATTGAGTGCATTTGTAGGTTACTAGGAGAAGCTTGTTCAAGACACAACACTCAAGCGGCAATTGTCAAGGAAAGGATCCTCAGGAGCTTAACCGAGATTGGATAGCAGAGCCGGTAGTGGGAGGCGGGGCTGGAGGCTGGGAGGCAGGGATAGCGCTGGGCAGACTTATACGGTCTGTGCCAGAGCCGGTGGTTGGGAGGCGGGACTGGTGGTTGGGAGGCAGGGCTAGTGCTGGGCAGACTTATACGGTCTGTGCCCTGAAGAGCACAGGTACAAATCAAAGTAGGGTATACACAAAAGTAGCACACATGAGTTGTCTTGTTGGGCAGACTGGATGGACCGTGCAGGTCTTTTTCTGCCGTCGTCTACTATGTTACTATGTCAAACTGAGGCTAAAAGCATGGGGAGAAACTTCCTGGCAATTAAAGGAGACATTATGACGTAGTAATGTTGAAAGCAAATATGTAAAATAGTTATATGTTTATAGGCAAATTAACTACATTCAATTGACTCCCCATATAAGCTGAGCTAAAAAGCAAACTAAAAAAATGAACAAAGGGGGTGAAAATTTTTTTTTTTTTAAATGAAAATAGAAAACTCATGAAATACAGTGTGATCCAAATCTTCTTTGTAACAAACTTCCCGGATTAGGCATCATATGCTCTGTTTAAACCCTTCGGGTCAACGGTGGAAAGGTGATGGATCCACCGATGTTCTTTATAACGAAGACGAGAATCCCAAATCACCACCTTGTGGGTTCTGCAAAACTTGTTCTAACACCACAAAGGATAATTGATTAAAAGAATGATGCTGAATCAAAAGTGCTCCACCAGAGGTGCTGTCACATCTTGACATTTGAGGTGAGTCGTGTTCTAAAATACGTGCCTTCATGGAACGTAAAATTTTGCCCGCATACACAAACTGACATGGCCACCAAATGGTGTATACAACCCTCAAGGGCTTCTCCATGTCTGTCTCAATAGCAGACTATGGACGTTTCTTCCAGGAACTTGTCAAAACCTTTTTTAAACCCAGAAATGCTAACTGCTGTTACCAAATCCTCTGATGAGTGCCAGAGTTTGACAATTTATTGAATGAAAAAAATTGTGTGCCCCCCCCCCCCCCCGGTACTTTTTGGAAGAATAAACAATTGATTCACGTTAACACATTCTACACCACTCAGGGTGGTCCATGCCTTGCATGGACTGAGCATGACAATTTGCAAAGGCTTTTTAATGTTCCCTTTTCACATCAGTTAACATCCACTTATCTATGCAAAACTATTAAAGATTGCACCTATAGTGACTGATTCCTCATTGGTATTGCAGGTGGTTAGTGACCTGTTCCTCTGACCCCATTCCCACCAATCTGCTTACCAACATCTCTCCTACAGTTAACCCCTCAATCTGTCACATCCTCAACCTCTCTCTCTCCACTGCAACTGTCCCTGACACCTTCAAGCATGCTGTAGTCACTCCACTTCTCAAAAAACCATCACTTGACCCCACCTGCCCCTCCAATTACCGCCCCATCTCCCTTCTACCCTTCCTCTCCAAATTACTTGAACGCGCTGTCCACAGCCGCTGCCTTGATTTCCTCTCCTCTCAGGCCATCCTTGATCCGCTTCAATTCGGCTTTCGCCCACTACACTGAACAGAAACAGCTCTCTCCAAAGTTTGCAATGACCTGTTCCTTGCCAAATCCAAAGGTCACTACTCCATCCTTATCCTCCTCGACTTATCTGCCACCTGTGACACCGTCAATCATAATTTACTTCTTTACACACTGTCCTCATTTGGGTTCCAGGGCCCTGTCCTCTCCTGGTTCTCCTCGTATCTTTCCCAAAGCACCTACAGAGTATTTTCTAATGGCTCTTCTTCCACCTCCGTCCCGCTCTCTGTTGGGGTTCCTCAAGGATCTGTCCTTGGACCGCTTCTTTTCTCGATATACACCTCTTCCCTGGGCTCACTGATCTCATCACATGGTTTCCAGTACCATCTCTATGCCGATGACACCCAGCTCTACCTCTCCACTCCCGACATCACAGTCGAAACCCAGGCCAAAGTCTCGGCCTGCCTCTCAGATATCGCCGCCTGGATGTCCAACCGTCATCTGAAACTGAACATGGCAAAGACTGAGCTCCTTGTCTTCCCACCCAAACCCTCCTCTCCTCTTCCCCCACTCTCTGTCTCTGTTGACAACGCCCTCATCCTCCCCGTCTCGTCAGCCCGCAATCTCAGAGTCATTTTCGACTCCTCCCTCTCCTTCTCTGCCCATATCCAGCAGACAGCTAAGACCTGTCGCTTCTTCCTCTATAATATTAGCAAAATCCGCCCATTCCTCTCTGAACAGACCACCCGAACCCTCGTCCACTCACTCGTTACCTCTCGTCTTGACTATTGCAACCTTCTCCTTGCTGGTCTCCCGCTTAGCCACCTATCCCCCCTTCAATCTGTCCAAAATTCCGCTGCACGTCTTATCTACCGCGTGAACCGATACTCTCATATCACCCCTCTCCTCAAGTCGCTTCATTGGCTCCCGATTCGCTACCGTATTCAGTTCAAGCTTCTCCTAATGACCTTCAAATGCACTCAATCTGCAGCCCCCCATTACCTCTCTACCCTCCTCTCCCCCTATGTCCCCACCCGTAACCTCCGCTCTCAGGACAAATCACTCCTATCTGTACCCTTCTCCACCACCGCTAACTCCAGACTCCATCCCTTCTGCCTCGCATCACCTTATGCCTGGAACAGACTCCCCGAGCCCATACGCCATGTGCCCTCCCTGCCCATCTTCAAGTCCTTACTCAAAACCCATCTCTTCTCCCTTGCTTTTGGCGCCTAACCACCTTCCCCATTCATGATACACTGACTACATAGTTTGTTACCTTTACATTGTAAGCTCTCTTGAGCAGGGACTGTCCTTCCCCATGTTTTAACTTATACAGCGCTGCGTAACCCTAGTAGTGCTATAGAAATGCTAAGTAGTAGTAGTAGCAGGTGGTTAGTGAGGCAAAATAGTCCCTGGTGTCTGTTTGCTTTAATTGATATAGTTGAGGTGAAGGATGAGAAATATCTTGTACTTGTATATGAAGCAATTGTGATGGTGCTGGAGGCCACTGGAGATGCCACTTTTAAAATGGTGATAGATTTATTGAAGTCTCTATGGAAGTCTGCCATCATTACTGTGGATCAAATGAAAGGAGGTTATGATCGAATTTATTGTGAAATCCCCGACATAAATCTAGATGTACCACAAGCATATTCAGTGCTTGAACGGTTTGTTGAGTGCTTTCAAGCTGGAATTATTTCCAAACAACTGAGAGACCTTTGTCCTGCAGGGGGAAGAAAGCGCTTTGTAAGTGAAGGAGACGGAGGTCGACTTAAACCAGAGAGCTACTGAAAACGAAAATTCTTCCAACTTCTATGATATTTAATATATTGAATTATTTGAGTTGCCCTGCACAGTTTATGCTTTACAAAAGCACTTGTTTTGGAAACATAACATTTTTAAAATTGTTCTATAAAATTCAAACTTCGAAGGAAAAGGTTTTCTTTCTGTGGGCAGGTATATGAGAGGGAAAGCCAGTTTGACCACATGATAGTGGTGTGTAAAAATAAGCTACTGCTTTGTAATTGCCATATGTTGGTGATCTAATCATTCCATGTTCTGCATTGAAGTCTGACTGCCAATCTTTTCTTTCAAGGACAGTTTTTGTAGTAAAATCACTGGTTTATGCTATCTGTGGTTGTACAGGATTCAGATGCACCTTGGATTTACTGATTTAGATTTTGCACACAGTTTTATTTTTTTTAAGTAGTAGCAAGCTGAGTTACATTCAGGTACACTTGTTGTTGTTATTAATTTGAGCTCTGAAGTTGCTCCAGCCTTACTCAAGCTGTCTCACTTAAACAAGGTAAGGGCCTGCACTACAGCTTCTGCTCTAACACCAGTGACACAAAAGCCTCAAAAGAGGAGGAGGAGTGACTGCAATTGTATTATCATTGTAGAGGAGTGGAGGAGTGACCTAGTGGTTAAGGTGGTGGACTTTGGTCCTGGGAACTGAGTTCGATTCCCACTTCAGGGACAGGCAGCTCCTTGTGACTCTGGGCAAGTCACTTAACCCTCCATTGCCCCATGTAAGCCGCATTGAGCCTGCCATGAGTGGGAAAGCGCAGGGTACAAATGTAACAAAAATAAAATAGATACTATTGGAGATTCTACATGGAATGTTGCTACTATTGGAGATTCTACGTGGAATGTTGCTACTATTGGAGATTCTACGTGGAATGTTGCTATTCCACTAGCAACAGTCCATGTAGAAGGCTGCGCAGGCTTCTGTTTCTGTGAGTCTGATGTCCTGCACATACGTGCACAGAAGCAGAAGCCTGCGCGGCCACATTGGTGATCTGCAAGGGCCGACTTCTACATGGAATGTTGCTAGTGGAATAGCAACATTCCATGTAGAATCTCAAATAGTAGCAACAGTGGAGGAGTGGCCTGGTGGTTGGGGTGGTGGACTTTGGTGCAGGGGAACTGAGTTCGATTCCCACTTCTGGCACAGGCAGCTCCTTGTGACTCTGGGCAAGTCACTTAACCCTCTATTGCCCCATGTAAGCTGCATCGAGTCTGCCATGAGTGGGAAAGCGCGGGGTACAAATGTCTCCTCTGATGAGATCAAAAAGGGTCACTCCCAATACTAGCTGCCATTAGACGCCATGATTAGTCTTCCTCTAGATCTGTGATCAAAGATTTTTTTCTTTTTCTTGCAGTAAATTCCGTCTGTCCTATTATCCTCACTGCCTGGACTCCTTTACAGAGTTGCTGAAAAATGCTTTTGAGGGGAAATGTGAGCATAACGTGTATGGGGATTTCCAGACCTACAAGCCTGGCCAGGAGCAGATACCCTGTTACTTCGTCCATGTGGTAAAGAGAATGGGATAAGGCGCACTGCAGCCCACTGTGCCCTCAGGCTAATCAATACACAGAGGAAAAGTTCACTTCTTCTTTCTTCAGCAAGAAAATGTTTAAGTTTTTCTGCCAGAAGCCTGGGAAGTACGAAGCTCTGCTGACTCTTGAGTAGCACTGTCTCTTCAGATATCGGATATTTGAAGAGTAGCTCAACAAGAACCTGTGACAATGTCTTATAAATATATATAAATTCACATGTTAAAAGTTCAGCAAGTCTAGAAATCTGTTCAGACTCGGCACAATGTGGATTCAGATTTATGCAATATCTTAGCTGTTTAATAATGCAGACGATGTGGGATATTAGGATGATTATCGGGTGGGCCTGGTCTGGTGCTAAAACGCTACTAAACCTATGCAAGTGTTGAGGTGAGCAGCAGCAGTGTGTCTGAGGGACTGAGAATCTCTAAAGTACCTTGGCACAGGGAAGAGTGATTCATTTCTGTCATGCAGTGCACACAACAAACCCATTTGGAAGCATTACACTGAGTGAACTATTTATAAGGCTCAGGAACATCAAGCAGACTGCAGTCACACAGGTACTTTGGGGAAAACAAAAAAATTACATGCCAGCCTGGCTTCACCATTTAGCATAAGGAGTGGACAGACTGCAACATGGGCGTAGACTGGGGGGCGAGGGGGGGGGGCAATGCCCTCCCAAATGACGACGACGACTTAATCTTCTTGCCCGCAGCGGCAAATGGGCGGACGTAAAGGCAGCAGCAAGCAGCCAGGCTCGACTCCATCCTTCGCTTCCTGCCCTCTCTCAGCATCCCGCCTGCCCGAAAGGAAATGACATCATGCGGGATGCAGAGAGGGCAGGAAGCGAAGGACGGAGTCGAGCCTGGCTGCTTGCTGCTGCTTTTACACCCGCCCGTTCACCGCTGCAACTTCGGGAGTGGAGTGAGCCAGCCTATCTAGTCCACTGTAAGTAAGGAAGCCATTTGGTTAATCTCAATTTCCACTCCCCCGCGCAGCCGTCACCGTTCACTCAAAACACAGCAACAAACCTGTGAGCTGCTGCATCCACGTTGTCGTTCTTGGTAGATGCTGCGAAGGGGGAGAGAGGGGGAGGGAGACGCTGGTTATTCCCCAAAAAAGCCAGGTTTTTCCCTTCCTTCCTCCCTCCATATTAGCATATTCATTTGAATATAAACATATGCTAATATGCTCCGCCCTCCTCTCCCCCCCCCCCCCCCAAATGAAACAAACTACGCCCATGGAGTGCAAAAGTGAGTGAAGTACAAGTATAAGCCAGCAGTGGATCAGAGGGGTTAGGTGGGAGAAAGGAGAAGGGATCAGGATGACGTCAGAAGAGGGCAACTCCGATTGCCTGCCCAGTTATGATTATACTCTTAATTAACAAAAAAAGCAACACTGGACCTTTAAGACTGGGACAATTAAAGTTCTTTATTAGTGAGTGACCGGACACAGGCCGTGTTTCGGCGTTAAACAACGCCTGCTTCAGGGGTCAAAGAATAGCTCTGTGACATACACGTGGTGTAGATTCAATGCCCCAAAATTAAATGGTTATAATCGCAGTTCGCCGCACTCGCGAAGGTAAAACTCTGTGACGAGCCTTCTGGTTTGCATTTCTACATTGTTAACTCTCTTTTATGTCAGGACTGTGGAATGGGTATTAGCTTCTCCTAGAGTGAAGTAAAATATAAGCTGCACTGCAGCATTTCAACATTAACTCTCTTTTGCGTCAGGACTATGGAGTGGGTATTAGCTTCCCCTAGAGTACAGTAAAATATAAGCTGCACTGCAGCATTTCTACATTGTTAACTCACCTGTGTGTCTGGACTGTGGAGTCAGATACTGATTTAGCCCAAGAGTCTAGATATAATCACATGTGATGAATGCACACACACTTTATCATTCAAAGCATATGTACATTAATCATTTTTCTTCACTCAACGTGTAATTAAACTCTGGAATTCATTGCCAGAGAATATAGTAAAAGCAGTTAGCTTAGCAGGGTTTAAAAAAAAGGTTTGGCTGGCTTCCTAAAGGAAAAGCCCATAGACCACTATTAAATGGACTTGGGGAAAAGTCAGGTATTTGTGACCTGGATTGGCCACTGTTGGAAACAGGATGCTGGGCTTGATGGACCTTCGGTCTGTCCCAGTATGGCAATACTTATGTACTTACTGTATTAGAATAAGGCAGAGCTTGTTCTGGGTATCCCACAGCCAGCTGAGCTTTCTGGTTATTCATAATGAATATGCATGAGAAATCTGCATATGTTAGAAACCCAGTATATGTCAGTATACCTTGTGCATATTTATTGCCAATATCCTCAAAACCTAACTGACTGATGTCCCAAACTGAGTTTTCAAACTCACCTGCATAGGACAATCTGAGCCAAGGGAAAGCATGGGCATTTCTCCCTGTTAGGCCTGAATTGTTCAAAGTTAAGTGCTATCATCAAAACACATATTTAGTGACACTAAGCTTTTGAGGAATGGGCTGAATACACATATAAGCAGCAACTGTGTCAGTGACTATCCAGTTATAGTTTAGATCCACTATTCAGCTGTCCTAAATTAAATTTGCAGCTAAATGTCACTATAAAATGGTTAATTGCTAGGTCCTAATTATATGTATAAAAATCTGTCCATTCAACCATTTGAATTTGTAGATTTTGTCCACAAAAGGGGTAAAAATATATGGATATGTGAGTTATGAGTTTGCAGCCTGCCAGAAAAACACCACCGATGTTAAAAACTTACAATGAAGAATTACTTACGAGGGGTCCCTATCTATGGGGGGTTTGTATGTGTATATATGTATCTAAAGACAGAGAGGCCACTGCAAAACAATTGTTCACTGTAAATTGGAGTTACAGATATGGTATATAATAGCTGCGGGATGTAAACTACACATTGACAATATGTGTACAGAGAGAAAGGGTCTCCTGGAAGCAGGAAATAAAGATTGGAGCTTACAGATTACTAAACAACCAGTGCATCCACGTCTATATTAAACATTTAAGCCGTTATATTCCACAGAAAATGGTTCCCAAAGCTGTCCTGGGGGTGGGGGATCCCCCACCAGCCAGCCAACCGAAGTTTCAGGATTATCTACAATGAATATGCATATCTGTACATGTAAATCACCCATGAATATTCGCTGTGGGTATCCTGAAAACCTGACTGCCTCTAGGATCAGGTTTGGGAACCACTGTCCTAATGGTTTCATTTTTGCATAAAATCTGGGCTCCTAAGGAAGGATTCCCTGTACAGGGTGCTTTGTTGAACCTTTCATCTGTTTACAGCAGATAAGTAATTTGAGTGATACTTTAGAGTAGCTGGTACATAAGTACATAAGCACCGCCATACTGGGAAAAAACCAAGGGTCCATCAAGCCCAGCATCCTGTCTGACAGCGGCCAATCCAGGCTTCAAGAACCCAGCAAAACCCAGAAATTTTTTTTTTTTTTAAATAATGTTCAATGGACTTTTCCCTCAGGAATATGTCCAAACCCCCTTTAAATTCCGTAAGGCCAGCAGCTGCTGTCACTACATTCTCCGGCAACGAGTTCCAGAGTCTAACTACACGCTGAGTAAAGAAAAACTTTCTCCTATTTGTTTTAAATCTACCATATTCTAACTTCATCTTGTGTCCCCTGGTTCTATTATTGTTTGAAAGTGTAAACAAACGCTTCACATCTGTCCGCTCTAATCCGCTCATTATCTTGTAGACTTCTATCATATCACCCCTCAGCCGCCTTTTCTCCAACTGAAGAGCCCTAACCTTCTCAGCCTTTCCTCATAGGGAAGTCGTTCCATTCCCTTTATCATTTTCGTCGCCCTTCTCTGCACCTTCTCTAATTCCTTTATATCTTTTTTGAGATGCGGCGACCAGAATTGGACACAATACTCGAGGTGCGGTCGCACCATGGAACGATACAACGGCATTATAACATCCTCGTGTTTGTTTTCCATCCCTTTCCTAATAAAGTCCCTTCTTGATGATCTGCCTCGAAACTAGTGTTGCTGGAATTCTCAGGAGCCTTCAGACACTGTGGATCATAATATCATGCGTACAACACTGGCATCAGTAGCACAGTATTTACGTGGTTCAAATCCTATTTGTCAGACAGGCAACAATCAGTTCTGTTCAGCAACAATACATTATTACTTTGGGAACTGAACTGTGGGGTGCCACAGGGATCCATACTGTTTCCCATTTAATTTAATATCTACTTCAAGTCTCTGGCTGAGCTGCTTTGGTTGATGGACACAAAATTTTACGTCTATGCTGATGATGTGAAACTACTCATACCCACTGAACCAGATCCATCCACAGCTCTGAGTACACTGACTGCCTGTCTAACTGCAACTCAGAAATGAGAAAACATCCAACTCTGCCTGAACCCAAGCAAAACAGATTCTTTGGTATCTAACACAAGTGGACAAATATCTGACTTCAAAATACCTTTTGGGAAGTATGAACTCCCCCTAAAATCGAAGGTCAGGAATCGTGGGATACTGCTACACTCATCACTTACTCTGATCCTGCAAATTCAAACAACCTTTAAAAATTGTCTCTATCACCTATGGCAGCTATGACATTTCTCTCCATATATTGAAAATATGAGTCTCATCACTGTGGTCCATGCCATGGTAACATCACGACTAGACTACTTTAATGCCCTGTACACTGGACAAACCAAAATGAGTTTGCAACAGCTCCAACTAATTCAGGCCCTCATGATCAAACGCAAACTCCAGCGCTAGAGGCTGTTAACGCCATACTAGCGCCGGAGTTTGCAGCCGACCCATGATCAGAGCCCTCGAACGCCTGAAATAACGCACTCGAGGGCTCTTAGCGCAAGTAGCATGCAAATGCATGCTAAACAGGGCTCTCAGCGCAATTAGCTTGCAAATGCATGCTAATCAGCGCTTAACGCATTCATCCCCAATGATCAGCGGCCAGTGCGCCAAAGATTGGGTCGCTGGCCGCAGCAAAATCAACGCCAGCTCCGAGCTGGCGTTAGACTTTGTGGATCATTGGGGAGGAATGGTGAGCCCTGTCCAGCATGCAGTTGCATGCTGGCAGGCCCCCGTTCCCCCCCAAAAGCGAATGCGAACAGGGGGCTGGAGGTCCGGTGGGTCTCCAGCCCCCCCTCCCCCAGAAAATGTCATTGCCGTCGCCGGCTAAACGCTCTCCCACCCTCCCACCCAGCGATGGGGGGGGGGGGCTGGAGGTCCGCTGGACCTCCGGTCCCCCCGATGACTCAACACCTTCCATGTTCAAGGAGGGCTGGAGATCCAGCCCCCCCCCCCCCCAAACCCCCACAAAATGTCGTGGCCGCCGGCCAAACCAAACCCTCTCCCACCCTGCCACCCAGCGACGGGGGTGTGTGTGCTGGAGGTCCGGTGGACCTCCAGCCCACCCCAACTCCTGCCCCCCAGCGTTCTTTCAATCTTTCAAGCTTGGACCACTGCCCTTCCACTTCTCGTATGTCCTCCCAGACCATCAGCTCCTTCCTCAGGTATTCCTCCATTTTACTAAAGTCAGCATGCTTGAAATCCAGGACTTTGAGTTTTGAGTGGCTGCCCTCCACTTCAGCTGTCATATCAAACCAAACTGTTTGATGGGCACCCACTCGGACATTTGACACACTATCCTCATTTGTGAGCACCAGATCCATCGTCGCTCCCTCCCTCGTGGGTTCTGTCACTATTTGTCTGAGCAGAGCACTTTGAAAAGCATCCATGATCTCTCTACTTCTTTCCGATTCCGCAGATGGAACTTTCCAATCTACATCCGGCAGATTGAAATCTCCCAGCAACAGCACCTCTCTTTCTTTCCCAACTTTTGGATATCTGTAATCAGATCTTTATCTAGTTCCTCTGATTGTGTTGGAGGTCTGTAGACAACACACCAGGTGGAAAGAGGTTGTATCATCTCTTTTTAAGGTGATCCATATCGCTTCTTCCTTTCCCAAGGCCCCTGTCATTTCAGTCGCTGCAATATCATTTCTCACATACAGAGTTACACCTCCACCTTTACGACCATCTCTATCCTTCCTAAATAGATTATAGCCTGGTACGTTTGCATCCCATCCATGGGAATCGAGCCATGTCTCCGTGATTGCAACAATGTCTAAGTCTGCTCTAACATCAGGGCTTGCAGGTCATGAACTTTATTGCTTAGACTGCGAGCATTTGTGGTCATTGCTTTCCATCTATATTTCAGTGGCATTTTTGTCTTTTGTTTAGTTTTTCATTTAGTTAACCCATTGGTGCCCAATGTTCCCATATTTGTTCCCACATATGGGAACATTGGGCACTAATGGGTTAAAGAGACAAAGCTGCTGTTTCCTTATTGTGTTATAGTTGGTTGAGTCTATTAAAAAGGGAAGTGTGGTTAAGTCTGCCCTATGCCTGATTAAGAAGACATTTGTCTAGTGCACACAAAGTAAAGGTCGTGCATAACAAAAGAACAGTGTAGCTCCCTGGCAGTCTTACTTAGGGATCTTATTGTGTCAGCCCAGTTGACTTCAACTTGAAAGTCTAGTGAGGCCCTTGTGGCCACAGAGCCTGTGGAGTTAAAGGCCCAGGCTACCGGTAATGATGCACCTGAACAAACTATAGCTGCAATGGACAATGCTATCACTGTAAACAGTATGTTGTCCGGTAAATGTAACCTCCTTCACTTGGCGAGTATCGATGTGATGGATGGAAGGAGGTGTAAAAATGGGGCGGCACTGAGGGCAGCAAATGTGCATATAAGTTGCAGGGTGAGCTACACACCTCATGTGCAGACCTTGAAGGGGTGCGAAGGGAATGTGATGCCCTCCATGCTCAAAAGAAACAATTAGCAGATGCATTGAAAGTGGCAAATGTGCATATAAGCAAGTTGCAAGGGGAGAATGAGGCCGGAGGTTCAGGAGGTGACAGATAAACTATAGGAGCTAAGATATTAGAGCACTGACTTGGTAAAGGCCATGACGATCTTGGAGACACAGTATAGCTCACTCCATCAGGAGACTGATAATTTAAAGGAGGAACTCAAGAAACGTAAACAAGGAAAGTGTTTGTTAAAGGCCGGGGCATCACTCAAGTCATAAATCAGCTCTATCTGAAAGTTATATAATGGTCTAGAGGAGGATCATAAGTTAATGTTCGAGCGGAAACAGACACTTGAACAAAAATGCTGACAGTTGTGCTTTCAGAATCAGACCCTGGAAGAAAAGAATGCTATGCTAACGGAGACCCATTAAGCAAGGGCTAAAGATGTCTTTTTGTTTTGACCAGTGTACAGGGCATTATAGTAGTCTAACTGTGATGTTATCAAGGTATGAACCACTGTGGTCAGACTCATCAATACATGGAGAGAGATTTTGTAGCTGCTGCAGGCGAGAGACACAATTTTTTTTTTTAATTTTTAAATCATTTATAATTTTTCATTTTACAAGGGTCACTTGCAAACAGTAATACAGAGATGACTGTACAATAATACAATATTAGAAGAAAACAATCTCAACTAGATAAATGGATTATATACAATCTTTCTCTTTCTTAGACCACAAAATAAATAGGGAGAATGAAACAAGACAAGGAGATCAATTAAACAGTAAACAAAGTAAACAAAGAAAATCATTATTCCACATTGATCATCTGGTTGGCTTCTTCAAATCCAAGACAGTGTATAGTCAATTAATTTCGTTGGAAACATACTTATTGTCCAATATTACTGGAAATAATACACCTGATTTCATTTTTTCTCTTTTAAAACCAGAAATTATTTAACAATGCAAACACTTGAATCTCTAAACCAATTCTCACTGATTAAGGTAATCCCAGTTTCACAGGCTTCACTCCTTTTGAATTAATATACTAAGAGGAATCATTTCAGAGGGAAAAAAACTTTAGGAGTCATACCTGGAACTCTGGGGGAAACAACAATCTCGATATTAATCATCTGTAATAATATTCATTTTGTTCAAATTTTTCTGGTCTATTAACATTTTCAAAATCTTAACCGTTTCCTACTCCTGTAGAACTTCATTTGCTGTATCAATTTTTCATTCTTTAAGGATTTGATTAGATTATCCATGTGGCTCACTAATAAAATTATATCTGAAGCAAAATTATTTACTACCATCGTTAGGTCCTGGCGCGACTTCCAGATGATATTCAATGTAACCTCCACGGGAGCCAAAAACTCCAAGCTGATAGCTCTTACGGGTTTGGGAGTGGCACCGCCGACACGGGTTCAGCTGTAAACGACTTCCGTTTCAGCGTACACTCCTAACTCACTCCTCCACTCCTTTGGGCATGGTGGTTAAATGATTTGTGAGCGATGAAGTTGTTTCCAGGTCCAAGAGCATTGACGCTCCTTCGCCGGTGCTAATCAAAGGACTCATCAACCCAGTCATCTGTGGGCAGCTCGTGCACAGGGGACAAAACGCTGGCCATCGGCGGCTGACCCCCCCATTGTCCCCTTCCTGTCAGTTAAGGCAACTGCAAATGCAAAGAGGAAACTTCAAGTAAACAAAGACAGAACTTCAGAGGACAGCTGGGCCATTGAGTGTACGAGCCTCAGGTCACCATCTTTCCACTCTCCCTAGTTTGGGACACTCTGTCTGGTTTCTCCTCAGAGGCCTGTCTGATATGGGAAACCCTTCAGCATAGCCCCTGAGTCATTGAAACACGGAAGCCCCTCCATCACTACAAGGTGGTGTCTCTTCGGAGGGGGAGAGAGACAATTTTTAAAGGTTTGAAATTCTGAGATTAGAATGAGATATGAATTTAGCAGTAACCCATGATTCCTGATCTGTGATTTTAGGAGGAGTACATACTTCCCAAAAGGTATTTTGAAGTCAGGTATTTGTCCATTTGTGTTAGGTACCCAAAGAATCTCTAGTTTGCTTGTGTTCAGGCAGAGATTGTTGTTGTTTTCCCATTCCTGAATTGCAGTTACAAGTCAGTCAGTTTACTCAAGGCTGTGGGTAGATCTGGTTCAATGGGTATGAGTAGTTGCACATCAGCACAGATATAGAATTTTGTGTCCATGAACCGAAGCAGCTCAGCCAGAGGCTTGAGTTAGATATTAAATTAAATGGGAGACAGTATGAATTCCTGTGGCAACCCACAGATCAGTACTGTGACAGAACAGTGTGTTTCAAGTCTGTGATAATTGCTTTGATATTTTCCTGCAATGTATTTCCCTAGTTTACATAAGTACATAAGTATTGCCATACTGGGCCAGACTGAAGGTACATCACGCCCAGTATCCTGTTTCCAACAGTGGCCAATACAGGTCACAAGTACCTGGCAAGATCTCAACAGTACAATAAATTTTATGATGCTTATCCTAGAAATAAGCAGTGGATTTTCCCCAAGTCCATTTTGATAATGGTCTATGGATTTTTCCTTTAAGGAAGCTATCCAAACCTTTTTTAAACACCGCTAAGCAAACTGCTTTTACCACAATCTCTGGCAACAAATTCCAGAGTTTAATTACACTTTGAGTGAAGAAATATTTTCTCCGATTTGTTTTAAATTTACTACTTTGTAGCTTCATTGCATGTCCCTTAGTCCTAATATTTTTGGAAAGAGTAAACAAACTATTCACTTCTAACTGTTCCACTCCACTCATTATTTCATAGACCTCTATCATATCTCCCCTCAGCGGTCTTTTCTCCAAGCTGAAGAGCCTTAGCTGCTTTATTCTCTTTCCTCATAGGGAAGTCATCCCATCCCCTTTATCATTTTCGTTGCCCTTCTCTGTACCTTTTCTAATGCCACTATATCTTTTTTGAGATGTGGTGACCAGAATTGCACGCAATATTCAAGGTGCAGTCACACCATGGAGCGATACAAAGGCATTATAATGTCCTCATTTTTGTTTTCCATTCCTTTCCTAATAATACCTAACATTCTATTTGCTTTCTTAGTCGCCACTGGACCCTGAGCAGAGGGTTTCAACGTATCATCAACGATGACGCCTAGAGCCCTTCCCTGGTCAGTGACTCCTAATGTGGAACCTTGCATTAAATAGCTATAATTCGTGTTACTCTTTCCCACATGTATCACTTTCACTTGCTCACATTAAAAGTCATCTGTCACTTAGATGCCCAGTCTCATAAGGTCCTCTTGTAATTTAACAACTTTGAATAACTGAGTCATCAGCAAATTTAATTACCTCACTAGTTACTCCCATCTCTAGATCATTTAGAAATAGGTTAAAAAGCAGTGGTCCCAGCACAGACCCCTGAGGAACACCACTATCTACCCTTCTCCATTAAGAATACTGACCATTTAACCCTACTCTCTGTTTTCTATCTTTTAACCAGTTTTTAATCTGCAACAGGACAGTACCTCCTATCCTATGACTCTCCAATTTCCTCAGGAGTCTTTCATGAGATACTTGTCAAACGCCTTTTGAAAATCCAGATACGCAATATCAACCGGCTCACCTTTATCCACGTTTGTTCACCCCTTCAAAAGAAATGTAATAGATTGGTGAGGCAAGACTTCCCTTCACTAAATCCATGTTGGCTTTGTCTCATTAATCCATGCTTTTGAATATGCTCTGTAATTTTGTTTTTAATAATAGTCTCTACCATTTTGCCCCGCACCAACAGGCTGTTATGATTGGGGTCAGAACCCCTCTCAAACTTACCTCTTTCCTGGGGGTCAACTTCTTAGCTAGCTTCTGTTTCTTTTGTCTGTCCTGTCTGAGCTGGCTCTGTCTCTCTGTGCTGGCAGCTTCCAGCAGCATGGGGTTAATTGTTTCATTTTACCACAGCTGTGTGGGTGGACTGAGTTAGCTCTACCTGTCTTTGGGTGTACTGGCTTCAAGTGCTTCACGGTTTTGCATTGGTGTGGGTTGGGCCTCTATGGGTTTCAGTGTGCTCTCTGGGTCAGTGTGCTGTTGCCTGGGTCTAGGGAGTGTGACATCATCAGGGAGGGCCTTGATAAGGAAGTGGTGTTGTTTCCTTCAGAGCCTTTGCAACAGTGGTGTTTGCTTTAGGTAGGGTGGTGCAGTGTGCACTTCTGACTTTGTGTCTAGTTTCCCTGCTTGCTTTTGTTAAGGGCCAGGTTAGAGTTAGTGCAGTGTGCACTGGTGACTGTGTGTTTAGCTTCCCTGCTTTTCCCTCTTGGTGTTGGAAGCATTGCTATGTGTAGGGCTTTGGAAGCTCTGTTGTTGATAGAAGTACTTCAGGGTTTGGTGTTGTTAGGAACACTGCAGAGTTTGCTGTTAGAAGTACTTCTGGTGTTTGTGCTATTGGGAGCATTGCAGTCTTTGCTGTTGCTGTTTGTGTTTGGTGCTTTAGAAGCACTTTTGGCTTATGTGTTAGCTTCCCTGTTTTTCCTTGTGGCTCCCCTGTCTTCCCTTTTAGTGCTAGGAGCTCTTCTGGTTGCTTGCCAGAGTAGTGCTTAGGTAGCTTGTTAGTTTTGTGTTTAGCTTATTAGTGTAGAGCTCTGCTTGTAGTTGGTGCTTAGTAGCACCTGTGTTAGCTTTGTGTTTAGTTCCCTGCTCTGTTAGTTTAGGGCTTAGGAAGTCCCTTTCTTGAGCAGGGCTTAGGAGCTCCTGTTTAGTATAGGGCTTAGGAAGTCCTTTTGTCAGTTTACTGTTAGGAACACTCCTGCTGGTTTAGGGCTTGGGAGCACATAGATCAGTTTAGGTTTAGGAGCACTTCTGTTTCCAGTCCTGGTCCCTGTGTCATCCGGTATCCAGTAAGTCCTGCCGGCTACTCGAACCCAGAAGCTCAACTTCTGGGGGGCTTAGTAGCTAAGCGCAGGTGAAGCTGTGCGGACCAGTCCAGTGTGCTCCAGTCCGGTGTGTGTTCCAGTCCGGGGGATTGCAGTCCAGTGTTCCAGTTCTGTGTCCTCCAGTCTGGGGGATTCCAGTCCATGTGCTCCGGTTCGCTGGACAGTGCCTGCAGTCCCTGCCGGTGTGCTTACCCAGTGTTGGTTGGTGGGTTTTGCCTGCTGCTGTCGCTCCTCGGCAGCAGCCCAAGGGCTCACGTTTGCTCCAGAGCCCGGCCCCGCGGGCTCTGAACCTGAGAACCTGACACAGGCTCACCGGTCCATAATTTCCCGGATCTCCTCTAAAACCTTTTTTATATTTCAACATTTTTATTGAAAACAAAACCAATTTAGCACATTCACCATTAAATACACAAAAGTCCAACATATA
This sequence comes from Microcaecilia unicolor, assembly GCF_901765095.1. NCBI lineage: Eukaryota > Metazoa > Chordata > Amphibia > Gymnophiona > Siphonopidae > Microcaecilia > Microcaecilia unicolor. The sequence continues at coordinate 522,453 of NC_044033.1, forward strand.
TATGGTATCCAGTGAAGCGCAAATATTTCATACCATCAGCAAATGTTTTTCTGTTTTATCCCTATCCCCCTTTCTATATATAGTGTCCATATATTCATTAATGAAAATCACTACCATTATTTATCCGTCAGATATCAATCCGTTCTAAATGAATAACATGCATATTACAGACATCATTAACCTTATAATCTTCCCATCCCCCCTCCCTTCCCCCTGCTCCCCTACCACCCCTCCCCCATCCCCCCTACCCTGAGCATACCTGTGTATGAGTGCGTGTGTGTGTGTGTACATAGATGTGTTCCTCCTTGTGTTGGAGGAGTGGCCTAGTGGTTAGGGTGGTGGACTTTGGTCCTGGGGAACTGAGTTCGATTCCCGGCAAAGGCAGCTCCTTGTGACTCTGGGCAAGTCACTTAACCCTCCATTGCCTGCCGCATTGAGCCTGCCATGAGTGGGAAAGCGCGGGGTACAAATGTAACTAAAATAAAATAAAAAAATAAAAATAATAACTCAATCAAGCGCGTTGAGGATATAGCTTCTTCCTCTCTGAGTTAATGTTCCCAGAAAAGTTCCCCAAATTTGTAGAAAGCATTTTTTTCGCCAGCATGAGCCTTTTGCCTCTTGTGCCTCCCATGCCATCAGCTGATGCACCTGATTGCGCCAGTGCCAATATTCAGGAGGGCTTTCTGACACCCATGCTTGCAATATACATTTCCTCGCTACCAGACCTAATTTACGGCATAAAAGTGTACTTTCCGCAGTGTATAAATATAGTATAAGCCTGCGGCCTACTACCCAGCTTGGGGCCTGCTGGAAGAGCTTGGCCCAGCCTAAGGGCTGCTGGGAAAGACAGGCCAGGTAAGAATTAATTGAAATCAGAAGAGCTTATAATAAAAGTTTCTAACTGGCATAGTTTGTCAAGTTGATAATTGTGAAACAGAAATAGCTCAGAACCTAGTGTACCAGGTGGGGAAAGCAAAAGTACAAAGTTTGTGGTCAAAGACAGTTGCCCATCTGCCAGAAAAAGGTGGGGGATTTTTTCCAAAGGTAAAAATATCAAAATCTGCAGTTAGTGTTAAGAAAAAACTGCCATCCGGCCATCTGTGCAAAAGTAGTTTTTCTTAGAACTCCATAGAACCTAATGTAATGAGAATATAAATATGGTTGGCAACTGACATGGGGGGGGGGGGGGGGGGGGGGAAGAGTCTGAGGCTAGAGGTTGACCTGTCAAAGATCTCCCCATAAGAATATCTGCTCATATTCTTATAAATCAACGCTTCATATGTAACCTGGCTTTGGTAAACAATAAATCCTATAATTGAACCTGTCTCTAATTCTCTTTACTTCTTACTTATGGGGGATTTATTACAATATATGAAATCTGACATAGGCATGGAAAAAGGCTTAACTAGAATAAAATGACAATCTGTCTGGGTCTGCCTGGGGAAGTGCACATCCCTAGGAAGACCCCTGACAGAGTTGGAAGATCATAGTAAATTGCTCTATGAACTTCTACTGTACTGGGTGACATGGATGGTCCACAGTTAATCAGTTTTGAATGGAATTCAAAGGGTTCAGTGATTGGAGTCAGATGGAATTGGTAACAGCCTTCCCTGTAGAATCATAAGATTTAGGGGATATAAAAGCCCATTTAATTCAGCAGACATACCCCGGAAGGCCCCCGGGCAATCCAGAACTAACTGGAGTGAGGTGCCCATTATCTGTGTGGGCATGATTGACGACATGAAAGCCACCACTCTCCTCCATTATCTCTGTACCTTTATGCATTCCCAAAATGCATGATGATAAGTGTTTTCCTGTTGGCGACATTTCAAGCAAATTGGTGTGTGAATTCCCCCTATTCTAAACAGTTGTGTTTGCGTGAAATATGCTCTATGTGTTGTCCTAAATGCACACTCCCTGTACCTTGCTCCAGTAACTAACTTAGGGATCCCCTTGAGTTTAAGTGTCAATGTCCCAGCTGGATAAATCTATTCCCATTTCTGCCAGATCTGAGACAGCCCCACCCGCGGCCTCATAGTCCATAATTTCTTTTGAATGCAGGAAATGGTCGGGGCCTCCTGCGATGCCTCATCAAAAAAAAATTTTAGTTTCTCCCCCAGCTCTAATTTAAGTACTCCCTTATCCAAGGATTGAATATAATGCTGGATCTGATGATAAGCTGATGTGTCCCCCCAAGTCCCAGCGTCGGGTGGTATTAATTGGTTTAATGGCTTAAGTTTTCCTTCTGTATCCAGTATGTTTCTTAAATGAGCATAGCCCCTGCTCTCCCACTGTTTTCCATTCCAGGCAAGAATTCTGGGTTCCCTCTTATTGTTATCAATTCAGATTTGCTCGAACTGCCCCCCAAATCTGTCCCCAGAACTCTCCATGCTTCCCTTAAAGGCAACAATAGAATACTTTTTCGAAAAGCTTTTGGTAGCGCGCGTCTATCTACTTGTAGCAGAGTGACTAAATTATAAGGCTGAAAGTATTCCACCTCCAGCTCTAAAGGAATATAAACACTGGATGAAAAAACCCACTCTCTCATTGATCTCAGGAGGCATTCAAGATGATATTGCTTTAAGTTAGGTAGGCCCAATCCCCCTTGATTCCAATTCCCTAACAAAAACTGCAATTTGAGTTTCGCCTTCTTTTTCGCCCAGCAAAAACTCGCCACAAGCTTATAGAATTGTCTAATATCTTTTTTTTTTATTATTATTTTTTTATTTTAATCATTTATTTATAATGTTTTCATTTTACAAGGATCACTTGCAAAACAGTAAAACAGAGATGATTGTACATTAAAACAATATTAGAAGAAAACAATCTCAACAAGATAAATGGATTTTATACAATCTTTCTCTTTCTTAGACCACAAAATAAATAGGGAGAGTGAAACAAGACAAGGAGATCAATTTAAACAACAGCAAACAAAGAAAACGTGGTATTAACCCGATTATCCCCGGTTACTATTTATCTAAATCATTATTCCACATTGATCATCTGGTTGGTTTCTTCAAGACCATAACGGTGCATAGTCCATCAATTTCATTGGAAACATGTCTAATATCTTTTTTAAGAAGCTGTATCGGTAATATTTGTAGCACATATAACCATCTGGGCAGGATCACCATTCGAATAAGGCAGATAAGTCCCACCAAAGGCACGGTCAACATATTCCAAATTTCCAATTGCCTTCCTATCTGTTCCAACAACCTATTGACATTTATTTTATAGATATCCTCAGTTTGGCCTTTCAACAGAACCCCCAAGTATCTAAAGGAATTATCCACCCACTTCAATGGGAAATCCCCAGTTCACTGAAGTCGAGTGCTCCTTAGCACCAACGCTTCTGATTTATCCAGGTTCAATTTGAGTCCCGAATAGTCTCCAAATTCCCTGAAAAGTTCTAAAAGAGCCTCCAGTGACATCCGAGGTTGTGTAACGATTACCAACAAATCATCGGCAAACGCCGCGACTTTAAATTCCTTCTGCCCGATCCCCTCCCCTGATAGCCCTACATGAGCTAACGTCTCTAATCATAGGATCTAAATAGAGTGCAAATAGCAACGGTGACAGCGGACTGCCTTGCCAAGTCCCCCTACTAATCTCAAAATCCTCCGAACACCCTCCATTAATCATTACTCTAGCTCGGGGTGAGGAGTATAGGGCCTGAATTGCTTTCACAAACCAGTCCGTGAATTCATAGGTATCCAAAATGGAGAACAAAGTGGCCACTCAACGCGATCAAACGCCTTCTTGGTGTCAAAACTGATCACTATTGCCGGTTCCGAGTATCTCTTTAACCTCTCTAAAGATGTCAAGATACTCCATAGGTTCTTAGTTAGTGATGGACCCTGGACAAACCTCACCTGCGCTTCATCAACTAATCGGGGCAGTACTCGTCGTAGCCTGTTAGCCAGGATCTTTGCAAACAATTTCACTTCATGGTTTAAAAGTGATACAGGGCGGTAGGAGGATACCAACCTAGCATCCCTATTAGGCTTCGGCAGCATTATGATTTGAGCTAAATTCAGTCGATCCGGTAATCTGCCCCCTTCCACCCATTCATTAAATGCCCTAGTTAACGAGGGGACTATGGATTCTCCCATCATTTTATAAAACTCTGCTTTATACTCATCCGGTCCAGGTGCTTTCCTTAATGGGCTCTGTCCAACAGCCCATGCAACTTCATCACTACTAATTGGAGCATTCAGTTTTTTTGCACTCATTTTGTGTCAATATGGGAGTTGCCATGTTTTGCAGATATTACGCACTCTGCAGACCTTGTGACTCCCCTGCCCCATATAGATTCTGGAAGTAAAGATGAAAAGCTTCCCGTATCTTTTTATCCGAGCAAACTATTCCCCCTTCCTTACCTTTAATAGCTATGATATGGTTGGATGTATATTGTGGCGCTATTACTTTAGCTAAAAATTCCAACCCCCCTTGTCTCCGTGTTTATATAATTGGTACCGGAAGTAAGCTTGAGATTTTACCGCTCTCTCATGTATTATGGAGTTCAGCGCTGTTTGAGCTGAGGTCAAGTCCTGTCTTACTCTAGTACTTGGGGCCACTCCATACTGTCTCCGCAACCTCGCTATTTCCTTCTCCAATCTTATAATCTCCCGGTGTTTAGCCTTTTTGCAATGACTAGCATAGCTAATAATCTCCACCCTTAACACAGCTTTAGCTGCTTCCCAATAAATAGAGGCCTCCTTTACCGTCCCCTCATTGAAATGCCTATATTCCTCCCATTTTCCTAATAAGAATTCCCGAAATTTGTCATTTTTATAGAGATAACTGGGAAATGACCATCCCCGAGAGTCCTTTTCCATATCTCCTATTTGCCAATTCATCCATACTGCTGCATGGTCTGAAATTATACAGGGACCAATTACCACCTCACTGATGTTTGTAAGGGACGCTTGCATTATTAATAAATAGTCAATCCTTGAATGAGTATTGTGGGCTCTTGATTGATGCGTATATTCCCTATCCCCTGGATGCAATGTGCGCCATACATCTATAAGGCCTAGGGTAGAGCACATGTCTGGTAAACCCTTTGTTCTCCTACTCCCTCCATCAGGAGATGGATGTGATCTGTCAATCTGCGGATCCCATGCCATGTTGAAGTCTTCTCCAAGCATCACAGGGAGTGTTTCATTTTTACTGAGAATCATAACTATTCTTTTATAAAATTTAAGGTCTAACGTGTTCAGGGCGTAAATGCTACCCAACACTATCTGGCACTTTGCAATTGTGGCATTACAGAAAATAAATCTACCCCCCGGATCTTTATTTATCTTGTGAATCTGTGATACAACCCCTTTCCTGAAAAGAATAGCGACCCCCCCCCCCTCTTTTCTACCCTCCGCTGCAGATCCTATACAGTCCCCTACCCACCATCTTACCAATTTTGCATGTTCATTATCAGAAAGGTGTGTCTCTTGTAGAAGAACTACATCTGCCCTAATTCCCTGAAGATATTGCAAGATTTTCGATTCTTTCATGGGTGAGTGAATACCACCCACATTCCAGGTGACTATCTTAATCCCGCCTCTCAAACAGATCACAGAATATCAACTGTTGGTCATTTGCATTTAACAAGAGGAGCCATCCCAGTCTTTGGCTCCCCTCCTCCCCATACTGCAGGCTCTGCATCCATCCAGCTACAAAAGGCAAAATAATAATCGTTCGCTTTCATCTACTCCATCCACACACACACCTTCCACCGTAATACTCCCCTCTCCCTTCTGCTTGTTATGCTCCCCACCACCACCCCACCACCCCTAACCCTCCCCTCCCTCCCCCTCGGTCCCCTCTCACAACTGCTTCCCTAAAGAAAGCCATCATGATTAACGCTTACCTAACCAATCCGCTAAACCAATTTCCCCCCCTGACTCCCTACTCTTCACTGCCTATCCTTCTGTATGTGACCCCCACAATCCTACATGTCCCTTCTATGCATTTCCCTCTCTCCCCCCCATTAATGTGCCTTCTTTTACTTAATATAATAAAGCACCTCTTAAGCTCCCTATACATTCTCCCCAACTTGTTTCCAAGTCCAGTTATCACTACAGGTATTAACACTTTCAGCTATTAGCCAACACAGACAATTAACGTCTCTATATACTCGCGGTCAGAGCTCCGTTGTTGTGCTCAAAGTGTTGTCCGCCTTCCGTGCCTCTGTTGGCTTCTGCTTCCGATGAGGATCTGTGCAGTCATGTCTGTCCGCACTCCTCAAGCTCCAACCACACGCGTTGATTTGCTTAATCTTTTGCCATTTTGTCAGATGAAAAAATTGTTTTAGTCCTTTTACGTGTAGATCTTAGCTCTGCCGGAGACTGCCAAGTGTCCCAATTCATCCCCTCCAATAGTTGAGACCACACCGGGGAAAAAGCGCGCCTCCTCCGCTATGCCGGCTGAGTGATCCTGATTGTAACAAATCTCTGTTCTTTCAGTGTGGTGCATTTTAGTCTCCAAACACCTCTGCTTCACAAACTTTAACATTAAAACAACTTTTATATGAATACCAACATGAAGAATCTTCAGTTCTTTTGTGGTCCCTGCAAAATTTCAACTTTTTGCTTTTGACCTTAGTTCTGCATGCTCAAATGGCCATTTTCAGTCGCCCTCTACCAAATAGAGCCGCTTCCTTTTCTCCACTACCTTCCTTCATCTTCATGTCTGTCCGCCATCATCAGCTGCTATTGTCTCCGAACTCTCCAACTGCTCTCTATATTTTTTCGCTTCCTTTGCGGACAGAAAAGATCTAGTTGTCCCATTGTAGGTAATTTTCAGGGTAGCGGGGTATTGCAGTGTGAATTTGATTTTCATAGCAATTAACTGGGAACACACTGGTGAAAAAGCTCGCCGCATAGCTGCGATTCCCGCTGAATAATCCTGGAAACAAAGAATCCTCTTTTCATCGAATTTCAAGAGCTTATCTGAGCATGCCGCTTGCAGTATGAATTGTTTATGGGTAAAATTTAACACTCTGCATATCACTACCCTCAGTTTGTTTCTAACAGCCTAGCGTACTCCCAGCCGATGAGCTCTCTCTATACGCAGCAGACCCAGTTCCACTGGGAAATCAAGTGTTTTTGTTAGCCATTGTTCCAGTATTCGTTTCAACGGTTGCCCTCCAATAGCCTCCGGGAGCCCAACCAGGCAAATGTTATTCCATCGGGATCGATTCTCCAGGTCTTCTATTTTAGCTTCCATCACTTTAAATTGAGTCATTAAGTCTTTTTGTTGTCCCTCCACTACGGACATTTTTTCCTCTACCTCTTGTAAGCTCCTCCAGTTTACTGCTTAATTGCTCAAGTTTATTGTCCAACTTCTTATCTAGCGGGGCGAGGCGACGTTCCAATAGTTCTTCCATCACCATGGTCATCTCCGCTGTAATCTCCCCTTATCCAAGCCGAAGACACCGACAGGCCCATCTCGGGAGGAGACGCCGCCATCTTGTATTAGTTTGCTTTGCCCCGAAGTTTATCTTTTTGTGCTGGTTTTGCTGCCATACTTCAACTCCGTGACGTTCCAGCTATCGTATTTCTTTGATTGTCGATTTCTTTACTCAAGTACCCTCTGTTAGGGGTTCTGATTCTATGTCAGGATCCTGAAACAGCAGTTAGGTATCGGAGAGAAGCTCACCCACGTCCTCTCTCCACCATAGCATCACGTGACCCTTAGAACCTTTTTTAAAAATCGGCGTTACATTGGCCACCCTCCAATTTTCTGGTACCATGTCGATTTTAAAGAAAAATTACATATTACTAATAGCTCCGCAAGTTAATTTTTCAGTTCTATCACTATTCTGGGATGAATGTCATCTGGTCAAGATTTGCTACTCTTCAATTTGTCAAATTGCTCCATTACATCCTACAGGTTTACAGAGATTTCATTCAGTTTCTCTGACTCGTCAGCTTTGAATACCATTTCTGGCACCGGTATCTCTCCCAAATCTTCCTAAGAAAACATAAGCAAAGAATTCATTTAATCTCCCCGCTATGGCTTTGTCTTCCCTGAGTGCCCCTTTTACCACCAGTCATCTAGCGGTCCAAACGATTCTTTTGCCGGCTTCTTGCTTTTAATATGCCTAAAAATATGTTTTTACTATGCGTTTTTGCCTCCAATGCAATCATGTTTTCGAAGTCCCTCTTTACTTATCAGCATTTTGCATTCGACTTGCCATTCCTTATTTTCAGTTGGATCCTTCTTCCATATTCTGAAGGATTTTCTAGTAGCTCTAATAGCTTCCCTTCACCTCACTTTTTATCAATGCTGGCTGTTTGGTCTTCCTTCCTCCTTTTTTAATACACAGAATATATTTGGCCTGGGCTTCCAGGATAGTAGTTTTGAACAGCATCCACACTGGATGCAAATTTTTGACCTTCGCAGCTGTTCCTCTAAGTTTTTTTTTCACTGTTCTTCTCATTTTATCATAGTCTCATTTTTGAAAGTTAAATATCATATCTGATCATATTATGATCACTGTTATCAAACAGCCCCAGCACCATTACTTCCTGCACCAGATCATGGCCACCAGGTGGTGCATATGTATGCTTAAAGCTGATACAGATTACTGACCTATTCAGTTTATTGCCTCTGCTTGTCTGGACTGATAAAGAATCCTAGTGGTTTGTGTGTTGGGTCTGTGAGTGCTTTCTGGGAACTGTGGGACCACTGGGAGTGCGGTTCTTTTAAACTAGAAATCACAAGATAATTTGAGAGCTGACTCATTCTGAGGTGGTTATGACCTGGTCGGTGGGAGGAGGGTGCTAGTGTAGAGCACAAGCGGCAGGTGCAAGCGGACCTGAACTGTGCTGGGGATAGACACTCTAAGAGGCCGTGTGGTAACTCCAGGCGGGTGACTAAGCCTTTTTGTGACAAATATGGAAATATGACTTCACATACTGCCTTTCTGTGGTTTTTGCAACTACCTGGTGCAATGGAGGGTTAAGTGACTTGCCCAGAGTCACAAGAGCTAGAGTGGGAGTCAAACCCAGTTCCCCAGGATCAAAGTTCGCTGCACTAACCACAAGGCTACTCCTCCACTTGTACCCAAGGTGATGTGCTGCTGTTGAACAAAAATTATCTGTCTGACAAATAGGATTTGAACCATGCAAATACTGAGCCACTGATAGCGGTTTCTGCCAGCCTTGTAAGCATCAGATTATGATTCACAGTGTTGAAGACTGCTGAGAAATCCAGCAACGCTAGTATCGAGGCAGATCAAGAAGGGATACAAGAACTGACTCTGTTCCATACCCAGGTCTGAAGCCAGACTGACATGGGTCTAGCCAATTACTTTCAATTAACCAATCAACAACAACAACAACAACCATTTCTAAAGCGCTACTAGGGTTACGCAGCGCTGTACAATTCAAACATAGAAGGATAGTCCCTGCTCAAAGAGCTTACAATCTAAAAGACAAGAGAACAATCTAAAGACAAGTGAACAATCTAGAGGACGAGTGAACAGTTAATCTGATAGGGTGGATAGATTGGGGTATTTTATATTTCTCGAGCGGTTAGGCGCCGAAGGCAGCATTGAAGAGGTGAGTTTTAAGCAGAGTTGAATGCAGACTGTTCTATACGTTTTGTCAAGAAAGCAATGTTAGAGACTGGTCAGTAATTTTCGAGTTTGTCCTTTACCAAATTCAGAGTAGTTAAAACAATAAACATATATACCACATCCTACAGATAGAAGACCATGCCAAAGGAAAAACAAACTAGATTTATTCCCCCACTGACTCCCTCCAAATCCAACAGCCACAAATTCCAGGGCTTATACCCTGAAACCCTTCAAGTTTCAGCATCTAATGAGGGGGTGGGGGAGGAGGATTCTTCAGGGCCAAATTTACTAAGCTTTTCCCCCACAGAGCCAGAATGAGCAAAACATCTTAGTAGAGCAACCCTGTTAGTGTTCAAGGTCAACAAATAATGATAACCAGTGAGATACGTTCCAAGAGTAGAAAATAAAATCAATTTATTTCCATTCTTAAACATGTAAAGTACAGAGATTGTAAGGCAGGTATAACAAAAAGTACTCCTCCTCCTATAACGAAAAACTAAGAATGAAACATGGCCTTCCTTCACACTGTAAGTGCACGGGTGAATTTGTTTTGGAAAACAATGGTGACAGGAAGGACATTTCTTACTGTTACATGGGGTAAAAGTGAGTTCTTGGCTAGAAGAGAGGCAGGATTGTCCACCCACAGGAGGGAGGAACAAAGTGCAGTTTAGAGTTATGGATGGGAGCATTTGTTCATAGAGTAAGTCAGTATCTGTGGAGTTGGTGACGTAAACCATTGCCCATCACAGTAGTGCAGGATACTGCTTTCCAAGGATAAAAGGAAAGGGTGGAAAATAGATGGTTTTGTTAATAGGAAGGCATTAAAAAAAGGCAGATCTTTAATTAAAAAAAATAAAATAAAAAGGAAACAAGGAGCGAAGCCTTGGTCACAAGAAAAGACAAGGACAGAATAGTCCTTACCTAGGGTGTGGTGCTGTAGCCAACTGGGGAATAAGTGTGTTTTGTGTGTATGTGAGAAGAGAGGAGGCAAACACTGTGTAAGATACAGAAAAGTCATACATGTCAGGTGCAGGATGCATTCTCAGGATGAAGTATTCTTCACATTGGACAGCCAGGGTCATTATGAAAGAAATCATATTACAATCAGCAGGGTCCTTATCCTGGGCTCATCTTGTCACCTTCCATACGGCTTTGGTTAAGTCACCTGATCTGTAGACAGATGCTGCTGGGACTGTAGGTGGAAATACTACCTTACAGCTAAATTCTGGTGCAGGAACCTGTAGTGGAGCAATTCCTGCTCAGAGAGAGAAGGTTGGAGCTTTGCTGCAGCTTGCAAGAAATCCTCTGTGCTGATAACAAGTTCAGACTTCTCCGTGTCCAGCCCTAAAAAAAAAACAGCACAGAAAAAAAGTCAAGAAGTTTGCTATATTTACCTCGTCTAAAAGAAATATGAGCAGTAGTAGGTAAGGTTATTTGAGTGTTAGTCTAACTCTGGGACAATAGGAATAGGGAGAAACTGAGAAAGACAGGATACCGAATAAGTACATAATAAGTAATGCCACATTGGGAAAAGACCAAGGGTCCATCGAGCCCAGCATCCTGTCCACGACAGCGGCCAATCCAGGCCAAGGACACCTGGCAAGCTTCCTATTCCCATATTATGTAAACTAGGTACGTCAGAGCCTCACTGAAATACATTGGACTATGATGCTTTCACAAAAGATCATTTTTAGTCACATACAAAGCTCTCTAGAAAAGTGAGGGGAATAAAGAAAATATTAAAGCTGCTTTTACTAAAACTACCTTAAAAATTTTCCCAAAGTATTCACTTCATTTATTTAAAAGATTTCATATACAGTGCAATCCGCTTAAGTGCAAGGGTCTGGGACCAAAGAAATACATGCAGTTAACCGGAGCGTGCACTTAACCGTTGTGACCCAAAGAAGCTTGACACCTGATAAACATAAGTACAGTACTGTTTATTATATGTACAGTATATAGTCTCCGTTAACTGACGTTAGGCTTACTTGAAGTAATCAGTCATAATCCTTCTCTCTGTACACTCTTGTGACTGTGAGTTCCATAGGCTATGTCTGCCAGACAGTAAAAACTGTCATAGCACTGACATCAAGTGGCCTCCAGATAGGCCCGAATGGTGTTGAGACTCTCCAGTGCTCTTGCAAAAGTGACAGGAGGTTGTTGAATGTCGTCAGCATGTGCCTCGCTGCTCATTTCATCATCTGTTTCATCATCAGCCGTTGCCTGCGTGTAGGCGCATATCTGGACATCAGTGCTGTCATCAGCTGTTTGTAGATCGTAATCAACAGCTACGTAGTGATGAAACTCCTCTTCAGTAACACAGGCTGGGATGTCAATAGCCTGTTCATCTGACGTGTTTGCAACAGCTGCATCTGATTCGTCCCTCTCCATATCCCTGACAAAGCTTGCCCGCTTGTAGCAGTTCACAATGGTTGCCTGTGTAACATGATTCCAGGCTTGTTTCTGCATATGTAGGGAATCCAACAGTGATAGATTACGAGCCAGTTCAACAGCACGTTTATCCTTGCCAGTCTGGTCATCCATAATGCTCATCAGACAACGCAGCACAAGAGCCCGATAATGTTGTTTGAAATTGGCTATTATGCCCTGATCCATAGGTTGGATCAGAGAGGTAGTGTTTGGTGGCAGGAAGACCACCTTGACGTTAGACAGTCTGATATCATCACTGTGTGCAGCACAATAATCAGAAAGCAACAAAATCTGATGCTTTTGTGCCCGCATACTAGTGTCTAACTTCTTTAGCCACTGCTTCCAAATTTCCCCAGTCATCCATGAATTTGCATTAGCCTTGTATGACACAGGAAGTCGCTTAACATTCTTGAAGCAAAGGGGCTGTTTGCTCTTTCCAATGACGAGTGGTTCCAACTTCTCACTCCCATCCATATTGCAGCAAAGGAGGATTGTCAGTCAGTCCTTCCAACGTTTTACCTCCTGTAGTTTCGGCTTGTTTGAATGCAAGTGTTCCATCAGGAATCGCTCGCCAGTAGAGACTGTTTTTGTCAGCATTGAAAATGTCACGAGGTGCAAACTAGTTCAAGATGGTAGAAAGAACTGAAACAACCCAATTTTCAGCACCAAAGCCATCAGCGTCTTGTTTCTCACCATGCTGTTTCTTGAATTTTATGTTGTTCCTCTTCTTCCATTTTTCCAACCATCCAACAGTGGCTTTGAATTCAGTTAGTCCAAGACTTTCAGCTAGCTGATTAACTTTCTCCATAAGCAGCGGACCACTGACAGGAAACTGTCTGCTCCTGAGAAAACCACCGAAGAAGAACATGACTGTTTGTTTTCTAATTTTTTAAGAACTTCTATTCGTTCAGCCAGTGTTAAAGTCTTACAGTTGCGCGACGACAACTCCAGTGTACATTCTAACAACATTCTTTCGCTTATTCTGCCTGTGGCAATTAAAGGGGCGGTAAATCTGAAATCTCGTTGGTTGTCATGCGTCAATCGGCTTCCATATTCCATGCGCGCGATTATGCGGATTCTTTCCTGTAGAGGAACGGTCTTAAACCATGCATATAAGAGAATCTTGCTCTTATCAGTGGTGTGCTAAACCGAGCTTTGTCCCCATAGAAATTGATGGCGCCAAAAACGGGACCGAAGTACGGCATGCAGCTAAACAGAGCATGCGCTTATCTGACATGCACTTAAATGGAGTGCACTGTACTGTTATACTGAACAACCTTCAAAGACAGCGTAACAACAAAACAAACATATACTTGCAATTCACTGTCTCATCTGTGACTGAATCTCATGCAGTCCATCATTTTTAGTGCTGCTACAACTTTTTGCAATCTACACTGTACCTGAATGCTGGGAAGCCTGAGTGATGCGGTGCTAAACCTGCCTCTTCTACACTATCATCAGTACCAGCCTAAAGTTTCAGCTCATAAGTGCGCTACCCTTGAGGCGTAGTGCCCCTTAGCGTGTCCCTTTGTGGGCATAAAATTGTTACTATTAAGTTAACTTTGTTTTGACGTTTACGTTTGATAACCTGTTTTATTTATTACAATATTAGCTTTGGTTTATGTTTTAGTCAACATGCACTGGTGGATTTTATGTCTGTTATACCACCTATGGTGGGGAGGGTCAAGCATTTTTAGACAAGATACTGCAAATGTTTTCTATATTCCTATGATTTCTTCACACGTTCGTAGAGATAGATATAAGAGGATGGGTATAGTTTGTTCCACTGTTATGCCCTAATTTATTAAGAGACCCTTTTACAAAGGCACGTAAGGGGCTATGCGCATCCAGCATGCACCAAAGTGGCATTACTGCCTGGCTACCACTTACTCACAGAGATGTCCTCTTCTCTCAGAACTTCTCAGACACAGTTCACTATATGATGTTATTTAAGTTGCCTTAAAATGGTTCAGTGAATTTTTATTCAACAGACATTATAAAGTTGAAATGAAAGATGAGCTGTCAGAATTGGATGCTTCAATATGGGGTACCTCAGGGATCTCCACTTTCACCTATATTATTCAATGTTTATATGAACTCATTTGAATATGGTTTTGCTGCTCTTGATGTGAAATTTTACTTGTATGCTGACAATATGTTTCTGTTAATTTCTGTAGATGACATTCCAATTATCACTCAATCTAGTCTAATAGTATTTCGATAATTGAGAATTATAGCAAGATTCATGGGTTTAAGCATAAAAAGGACAAGACTAACCTTCTTTGGGTGTGTCATTCTGACAAATTTGTTCCCGATGAGTTAACATAGTAACATACATAGTAACATAGTAGATGACGGCAGAAAAAGACCTGCATGGTCCATCCAGTCTGCTCAACAAGATAAACTCATATGTGTATACCTTACCTTGATTTGTACCTGCCTTTTTCAGGGCACAGACCGTACAAGCGGGGATGGGACGACTTCCCTATGAAGAAAGACTAAGGAGGCTAGGGCTATACAGCTTGGAGAAGAGACGGCTGAGGGGAGACATGATAGAGGTATATAAAATAATGAGTGGAGTGGAACAGGTGGATGTGAAGCTTCTATTCACGCTTTCCAAAAATACTAGGACTAGGGGGCATTCGATGAAACTACAGTGTAGTAAATTTAAAACAAATCGGAGAAAATTTTTCTTCACCCAACGTGTAATTAAACTCTGGAATTCGTTGCCGGAGAAAGTGGTGAAGGCGGTTAGCTTAGCAGAGTTTAAAAAGGGGTTGGACGGTTTCCTAAAGGACAAGTCCATAAACCGCTACTAAACGGACTTGGAAAACTCCAAAATTCCAGGAATAACACGTATAGAATGTTTGTACGTTTGGGAAGCTTGCCAGGTGCCCTTGGCCTGGATTGGCCGCTGTCGTGGACAGGATGCTGGGCTCGATGGACCCTTGGTCTTTTCCCAGTATGGCATTACTTATGTACTTATGTAAGTCTGCCCAGCAGTATTTCCCGCCTCCCAACCACCAGTCCCGCCTCCCATCACCGGCTCTGGCACAGACTGTATAAGTCTGCCCTCTACTATCCTCGCCTCCCAACCACCAACCTCTCTTCCCCCACCTGCTCCGTCACCCAATTTCGGCTAAGCTTCTGAGGATCCCTTCCTACTGCATAGGACTCCTTTATGCATATCCCACGCATGTTTGAATTCCGACAGGCCATTGCTTTTTTTCTTGGCATGTTTGGGTACTGGGGTAAGTAAGATGTTTCCATAGCTTACAGGGAACTTGCCATTACCAAGCATGAAGTTGAGATGTAGCGTCAAGTCAGTTAGAAAGCAGGTAGGGGCACACTGGAGTAAGTAGTCTGGGCAAACATCCAGCTTGCAATATTTCCTGGAAAATCTGTGGAACTCCTGCTTAACGGAATCTACAGAAAGAGGTGAGAAGCGTGAAAACGAACGGTCTGCATTTAACAGATGATAATTTTCTAATGGTGGAACGTACTTCTAAGGTTCTGGGTGTTCTTTTGAAGCACAGGTCAAATTAAATTGTAAGTACTGTTTTTTGTTTAACTGCACCTACTTCATAGGATCCGTCTACAGAACAACACTTTTCTCTACTTGTTCAAGCACTTATTATAACTCATCTGGATTATTGCAACAGTTTATATTCTACACTTACAGCTAAGTTTCAGATACTTTAAAATACTGCAGATAACTGATTTTTCATTTGAAAAAGTTTAATACTTCTACTCCAGCTTTGATCCACTTACACTGGTTACCTCTACAGGCTCGTATTAATTTTAAATTGGCATGTGTGATACATAAAATTTTTGACGAGTCTAGTCCATAATACTTGATTACTTTGTTCTCCTTTCCTAATAGTTCCAGATCTACAGTGGGCATCTCCAGGCCATTCAAGTATGGTGTTCTTCACCAAAGGAATTAAGAATCTTGGGGGCCCTTTTACTAAGCTGCGTAAGCATCTACACACGCCCAATATGCACCAAAATGGAGTTACCGAAAGGCTACCGCATGGCTCTTGTGGTAATTTCAATCTTGGTGTGCATCCGGACACGGGTATTGGATGTGCGCCAAGTGGCACTTGACATGCGTAGGTCATTACGGCACGGTTACTGCGCAAGTCTTTACTGCTAGGTCAATGGCCTGCGGTAAGGTCTCAGACCCAAAATGGACACACGGCAATTTTGATTTTGCTGCACATCCATTTTCAGCAACAATTTTAAAAAGCCCTTTTTTATAGGTGCACTGAAAAATGGATCGACGCGCGCCCAAAACCTGTGCCTACAGTACCGCAAGCCATTTTTCAGTGCACCTTAGTAAAAGGACCCCTCAAATTCTTATTACTCCTTCTAGAAATGTCTAAAGAGTTATCTACTCAAGAAATATTTATTGTGATTTCCTTCCTTTTTGAATATATTCTCTTATTTTTGTATTACTACATAAAATTGTAATCCGCTTTGAACCTTAAGTTTATGCTTATTAAAACTTACAATTGGATCAGTATAGATTACGATATGTGAAAAGCTAGGCCAACCCTAGGAAGTAACATTATGCAAAACTTACATTAAAGTAACATAACTCCTAATAAAAAAAAAGTAAAATATCCGATATACCAAAATTTAAGTATCTCCTCCATCAGATAAATACAATGAAAAAAGATGGGTCTTTAACAGCTTACAAAAGTCCAGGTAACCTGCAGTCAATCTCCGTTCAAAAGGAAGGAGTTTCAACACAGAGCAGAGCTATAAGCAAATCCCGCTGCACAGATGGATTTGTACTTTACTTTTTTCAAAGTAGGGAACTGTACCAGACCATTATCCCTTGACTTAAGTGGATGATCTGTTGTTCCAAAGATTAACAAACTAATCAAGTATTCAGGGTCAGAACCATAAAGTATTCTGTGCACTAAAGAGCATAATTTGAATTGGCAGCAGGCCCTCCATTTGGGAGCCAATGCAGGCTCTAGGGGTGTAAGATGGTCAGATTTCCGTTTACCAAAGATCAGCTTGGCTGCTGTATTCTACAAAACTTGCAAACGCCAAAAAGATGATTTAGAATAGCCCAGGTAGAGTGAATTGCACTAGTCAAGCTGAGATAGCTCTAGTGCCTGTACCACAATTTGAAAGTATTCTTGATTTATAACATTTTATATGCTGCAACTGCCTCAGTTTGACAAAAACTCTACTGGTAAGTAACTTAATTTGGTTCTTCACGGTTAAATGACTATCCACAATTATGCCTAACAAATGAAATACCCGAGATTAATAATAGAGAACTTGGGGGTTCCCTGAATGGTGAAGTCAAACTGAGAAACTTTGTCTTGTTAGTATTCAACTTCAGTTTATATCGAGCATCTAGTTATCTCATCAATGCCTTCCTGAACATTACATTACAGGACACTTAAACCCCACATGTACCTCATCAGATCAGTGTGGCTTACATAATGAAGAGACTGGGCATTCCCAGGAATAAGTTACATTTTCATCTCATATCAAAGCACATAATTAAAACAATGACCAAACATAGCGCTCAGCAATTACTGGGACAGCTATTTTCTGAATAAAGATTTTAACATCTTCCTAAATTTAACACAATCAGCTTGACCTCCGATATTGCAGGGAAGATATGCGCAGGTACTACCATGATAGTTCTTGTATTTAATTCTCTTAGGGTTAGGGAAATGAAGCAGCGAGTTTGAACTAGAGTGCCTAACAGATAAATGGATAAGGAGGCTACATAAAAGGGCGCCAAACCATGAAAGGTCAGAAAAACTAAGGAAGATAACTTAAATATTACACGTGCCTGCATAGGCAACCAATGTAAATGTACAAGCAATAGGGCGATTCTCTCAAACTTTGGTACCTTATAAATCAGACAATTTTCTTAATTAGCTTATCTCTACAGCCTATATTACAATAGTCTACCTGGGACAGTATCAAAGTCTGGGCTATCAATCTAAACATTTCCTTAGAAAAATTAGATCTTTATGTATTTATTTATTTTAAACACTTCTAACCCGCCTATAAACTAGGCAGTTTTCATAAAAACATACATACCAAAGTAAAACAAAATATTATATTAGATTGTAAGCTCTTTGAGCAGGGACTGTCCTTCTATGTTTAAATTGTACAGCGCTGCGTAACCCTAGTAGCGCTATAAAAAATGTTAGTTAGTTAGTTATATAATATTTTATATGTTAGTAACAGAATTATAATATAAAATACTACTAAAATAATCCAACATAAGGTGCTGATGTCATAACTTCCAAAACTGCACTATATCAAAAGTATGCTTTAACAAAAAGCTGTGATTTTAATACTTTCTTAAATTGCTGGAAACTAGTAGTTAAGCAAAGCTGCCCTGGCAAGGCATTCCACATTAACGTTCCTGTATAGAAAAAGCAGAAACCCAAGAAAACTACTACTACTACTACAAATCGACACCAATTGCAAACTTAGTCATTTTGAGAAATCTGATCTTAAAGACCTTCCTGATGTAGACAGAGTGAAAACATGGCCAAAATACCGAAGTACCAGAAGACTTGAACGGGCATGGAGAAAGCGTCAGGACACTCATCATCTCACTGCATGGAAGCAGTCGCAGAGAACGTACAAATATGCACTTAGGTGAGCTAGAAAACTCTACTACAAAACCAAAATTGGGCCGGACTACAAAGACACGAAAAAACTCTTCCATTTTGTTCACAAACTAATGGATACCACTGCGCTCACATCATCCAGTACAGACATCCCATCTGCTGCTAGCCTGGCCAAATATTTCAAGGAAAAAATTGAAACGTTACAGAGTTCCTTACCTCAGAAAAATTCTAGCGTGATTTCATCAATGGCCTGGATCCGGGTACAGTAGAACACCCAGCTGACCGCTCTCTCTCAGACTTCAAACCCCTTTCCGAGGATTCAGTCAAGCAGGAGCTCCGCAGATTCTCCAGGAAGTTTTGCAAACTAGATATTTGCCCGACTTACTTGCTCCCTCGCAGATTTAACACTACATATTAACTTCATGCTTGGCTGTGGAAAGTTCCCAGAGCCACCTATTCCATAGTAGCCCAGAATGTCCCGCAATAACAGAGATAGGGCAATACACTCTCTTCTGATCTCTCTTCCCCTTACTCTCACCACACTTAAAACTCTACCCACAAATGGAACTGTTAAACCCTAATGTTCTCTCGCCATTGTTCTATCGCCGATCACTTCCCCATTGTTACATTCTACTGTTCCACTCCCAAACTATGTTTGACTTTGACTTGTTTCCCCAAAATATGTTTGACTTCGACTGTCTTCCCATAACTCCTCTCTATATAACCCATAACCATATTGTAACCAATGTAATTCCATGACTCACAATGTATTGTAAGCCACACTGAACCCGCAAACAGGTGGGAAAATGTGGGATACAAATGCAATAAATAAATAAATATCTCATGGTCCAGTAGGTCGAAAGCACTAGACATATCGAATTGCTCATTATAAACCATAGAAATGTACTGCTTTGTTTGTCACCCTCCTGCCTCCATGCATATCTCCCTCTCACCTATCCACTCCCATCCTGTTAGACTGTCACTGGAATGCTTTGATGTTTCACTTATATATACTGTCATCTACCAGCATTTGCTTATTTCTGATCTGACAAAGAAGGGCAACCTTTGAAAGCTAATCAAGAAATGTATTAAGTTATGTCCAATAAAAAAGGTATCATCTTATTTTCTTTTCCATGTTTTATTTTGTTTTTATTGATTACCTTTAAAAGTGGACTAACACGGCTACCGCACCTCTCGTCATACAGGATGACTAATTTCTTACCGTACACCACCTTGAGTGAATTCCTTCAATAAGGCGGTAAATAAATAAATAAATACATGGTCTTTCTTGCATCTCTCATGCTATATCATTGGTGATATTGACCAACCTGCAGCCCTTAATGTTGCACAGGCTATTTGGTTTGACAACACTTTGCTTTATTGACTTTCCAAACCTCACCTTTGGCCTGTTGGTCTCTTTCCCAGGCCTATATGGGTGTTAGGGATTTCTACCACACCCTTCCTTTTGGGACACTGATGGGAAAACACAGTATCATAATACAGTTCATAAGACCTCTTGCTGGAAGGAGTGGGGAGACCACCTTTTTCACTTTACAGGGGCAGGGGGTTGAGTGAACAAATATTCATTTGTTACATTTACACCCAACATTTTCCCACCTATTTGCAGACTCAATGTGGCTTACAAAGTACCGTAAAGGCGTTTGCCATTTCGGTTGATAAATACAAGATTGTGTTGTGGTCAAATGAGATAGAGGTGAATCAGGCGTCATAGGTCGAGGGGAAAGAGGATAGTAAATTGTCCAGTACGATCTTTGATTATGTTGTGTTGCTGGGTGTAAGGATTTTTGTTGGATCGTTGGGATAAGCTTTTTTTTGAAGAGGTGGGTTTTTAATGACTTCCTGAAATTTAGGTGGTCATGTACTGTTTTCACTGCATATGGGAGTCCATTCCATAGTTGTGCACTTATGTAGGAGAAGCTAGATGCATAAGTTGTTTTGTGTTTTAGCCCTTTGCAGTTGGGGTAATGTAGGTTTAGGTATGGTTGTGCTGATCCGAGTCTGTTTCTAGTTGGTAGATCTATTATTAGGTCTGTCATGTATCCTGGGACTACACCGTAGATAATTTTGTGGACCAATGTGCATATTTTGAAGATGATCCATTCTTTGATTGGGAGCCAGTGCAGCTTTTCTCGAAAGGGTTTAGCGCTTTTGAATCGTGTTTTACCATATATCAGTCTGGCTGCTGTGTTTTGGGCAGTCTGGAGTTTTTTTGTGAGTTGTTCTTTACATCCCGCATAGATTCCGTTGCAGTTGGTTTATGAAAGGTACCCCTCGGGAAGAAAGGTTTTATTCGTTTGAGTTTCCACATTGAGTAGAACATTTTTCCTTTACATCATACTGAAGATGGGGGAAAATAATGATCACACTCACCTTGTTCTAGGCTTTTCACTTTTCTCTTAATAGCAGACATCATAGCATCAGAACACAGTGCATACAGATCTGCCCCTGTCAGCTGCTGAGGGCATTTTTCAATGATGCATGAAAGATTCACAAATGGATCCAGTTTAAACCTAAAGTCAAAATGGAAAAGCCCAGAGGTAACAGCAGAAGCATCAGAAAAAAAAAAAAAGAAAAGAAAAGAAAAGAAAAGAGGGTACATGCTGCTATATTATGTGGTATACTGTTAGAACTTGTAAGGTTACACTATTCATTTTCACAGGAAAGCAGGGACTCCATGTTACTAGTATGGCAAAGGTCAGTCACATTACAGTAGGCTTGGCTAGGTAAAAATACAGCTGTACTCAGAAATATGACAGGGCAGCAAAGGACCTGCTGCAAAGAAATCTTAACATTTTTATATTTTTTGTTATCTTATCTTCAGGGTAGTTTTCAGCAGGCTGCAAGCTGCGTTACTCTTGCAAAAATGGCTTGGCTGCTGGTGACACAGGAAGGCTTCTCTATTCAACTACTGCAGGAATAAAAGTGTTCAGAGAACGCAAGGAAGGTGGCAGTGTGAGGATTTTAAAATTAAATCCCAGCACAAACTTTAAATGAAGTGCCACATCCCACTGATTTCCCCCATGGGAGAAGGCAAGTTTTGAAAGGAGAGTGGTGAATGGGTAAACCCCTTTACTTGTAGGGATTCATTTGAAAATTACCCACATCATTATTAGAGCCCAGAACTCCAAGAAAAGCAACAAGAGTGATGCTGAAAAATGTTCTTAGAACATATAGTAGACAACCAAACATCTAGCACAATGTTATCAAAATATCAGCAACAGTGCTGTTATAAGAATGATATAAAAGGCATCAACTCAGCCTATCACAGACATCAATAACCTCATGTTATCTTATCTGTCATGACACCACCGCCTCATTGATCTTCACTGAACGGGTGAGACTGGTTTTATCATGAATGTCCTAAGTCAAGCTCTGTAATTACTTTCCCTTGGGTAATGAATTGATGGTCTAATTTTGTGCCATAGGGAGCTGTGTTTACTTGTTCTAACCAACATCTGCTTAGTTCAGTACATATTTTACTTTTATTCTGTAATATACCAACATGTTCATAGCCTAGGTATTTCTGTATTTATTTATGTGTTTGTACATTATTCTTAAGTAGAGGAGTGTGGTAGCCGTGTTAGTCCACTGTTTGATACATTATTCTTATAAATAGTAATTTCTTAAATGTAAATAAATTCTTTGCTCACACTTTCCACCACAAGTGTACCAGTGAAGAGTGGGAAATGGGCCTGGATCCCCTTCTTTACAGTGCACTGCATCAACCACTAAGCTACTCCAGGGACCTGCCTGCTACTCTACTAGGACTGGCCATAACATCTGAAGCTGTCATAGAGGCTGGTATGTACCAGTAGCATAGCTACATGGGGCTGTGGGGACCTGCCCCCCCCCCCCCCCCCAAAAAAAAAAAAAAAAAAAAATTTCCTCTGGGCCCCTGGTTTTGCTGGCGGGGGTCCCCAAGCCCCACAAGCATAAGCCTTGTCCAGCACCTGTCTCCAGCGCTGCCGCATTGCCTGCCCTGCTCTGTCTTCCCCTCACGTCTGGTATGCTCAATTTCATTAAAAGGAGTATGCAGGATGTGAGGGGACGAGAGAGCAGGGCAGGCAACGTGGCGGTGCCAGACACTGGCGCTGGACAAGGCTTCAAATGGCGAAGGTTGGGGACCCCCACCAGCCAAGGTATTTGCTGCGGCAGTGGGTGGGGAGCAGCAGGGTGGTGAGGCAGCAGACCAAAATGTGCCCCCCCCCCCCACCTCTGTCCCCCTCCCACTGCGAGGTCTGGTTACGCCCCTGGTATGTACTGTTTCTTTCACATCTTTAGGGGGTGGGAAGGGGGTCACACCTTAATCTCTGCAGTGGTCATTTAGGGCACCTTTTTCTGACATGGTTGTGATTGAAACAGGTCTAAACCAAAACATCTAACTTTTAGCTCCAGGCATTTTTGCTTTGTTCTAGAAGTCTTGCAAGTTGGATAACTGCCCATCATATTTGTTGACATTGATTCCTATGAATCTGGTAACTTGGTTAACAGTACTACTGAGATCACTTTCACAGGATGGTTCCCATTTTGATTCTATTTCTGGTATAATTCTTACCCCTATTCCTAAATATACTAGTGAAGATTTATCTTTAGTGGATAATTACTGTTCAGTTGTGCGTATCCCTTGGGCTGCTAAACTCATGGAGTTTCTGGTATATCAACAATTTCAGGAATTCATCTTTGCTAATAACTGTTTACATTTCACTCAACACGCTTTCTGTCCTTTACATAGTACAGAAACCTTGCTTCTTACTTTAACATCGGAGGTAAAGGGCATATTGAGTAGAGGTGGTCAAGTTGCTATTTTGCAGTTTGACATTACTGCAGCTTTTGACACCATTGATCATTTTTTATTGCTTCATAGACTTGCAGAATCGACAAGTAATAAAATGGTTCGGATAGTTTTTGATTAAGAGTACATTTATTTTATTTGTTGCATTTGTATCCCACATTTTCCCACCTCTTTGCGGGCTCAATGTGAATAATGAGAATACATGAGGAAGTATGTGTGGTTCATAAAAATGGTGCCTTTTCTGATTCTTGGTCACCTGGCACGGTGACCCTCAGGGGGGCTCACCTTTATTCCCTCTGCTATTTAATGTTTACATAATGCCACTTGGAACTCTGCTTATGAGGATGATTTTTTTGTGTGTCCAGCAGTAGAAATGAAAAGTATCTCTATGATTGACTCAAGTTGAATAGGCAGAAGATTAATATTGTTTGTTTGGGAATTATGGTTTTTTTGTCTCAAACATTTTTACAACTTGCTACAGGTGAAACTTGACCACTTACAAATAGGTTTAAGGTCCTGGGCATAATTCTATATTTGAGATTGTCCTTTGACAAATAAATTACAGGCCTCGTGAAAAAGCTTAATTTTCACTTGCATCAGCTTACAGTGATACGATCCAGCCTCAGTGTTGAAAGCTTCAGAAGTATAGCCCAGGCTGTTCTTCTGCCGAATCTCGAATACAAAGCTATACGAAGATTGCAGCTTCTTCAGAATACAGCTACTAGACTGACTTTTAGAATTAATAAATTTGAGAGTGTATCTCCTCTTTTTAAAAAGTTACACTGGCTTCTGGTTTCCTCATGCATAAGGTTCAAAATAGCCAGTATGGTTTTTAAACCTTTAGTGGGACAAAATTCAGTTTGTCTTTCTAAGTATCTGATTCTCTTGTCTATTGGTAGGGCTTTTCGATCTGCTCATTTCCATACTTTAGTGTTTCCAGATCCCCAAGGTGTCAAGTTTAATTCAATTCAAATCAATTCTCGTATACTGCCAACATCCCCTTTTCCAGGGTTTAGTAGTCCGGTTTACATTCTAGTGTTAGTGTGAGAACATAAGAGTTGCCATACTGGGACAGATTGAAGATCCATCAAACCCAGCATTCTGTTTCCAACAGTGGCCAATCCAGGTTACAAGTACCTTTCAAGATTCCAAAACAGTACAATACTACCCGTTCCACTCCACTCATTATTTTATAGACCTCTATCATACCTCCCCTCAGCCGTCTCTTAGCCAAGCTGAAGAGCCCTAGATGCTTCAGCCTTTCCTCATAGGGAAGTCGTCCATCCCCTTTATCATTTTCGTTGCCCTTCTCTGTACCTTTTCTAAAGCGAATGCTACATACCTGTAGAAGGTATTCTCCGAGGACAGCAGGCTAATTGTTCTCACTGATGGGTGACGTCCACGGCAGCCCCTCCAATCGGAAACTTCACTAGCAAAGTCCTTTGCTAGTCCTCGCGCGCCCATGCACGGCCATCTTCCCGCCCGAACCGACTCGTGTTCGTCAGTCCCGTATGTAGCAAGACAAAGACAAGGGAAGACACAACTCCAAAGGGGAGGCGGGCGGGTTTGTGAGAACAGCCAGCCTGCTGTCCTCGGAGAATACCTTCTACAGGTATGTAGCATTCGCTTTCTCCGAGGACAAGCAGGCTGCTTGTTCTCACTGATGGGGTATCCCTAGCCCCCAGGCTCACTCAAAACAACAAACATGGTCAATTGGACCTCGCAACGGCGAGGACATAACTTGAGATTGACCTAACAATTTATCCAACTAACAGAGTGTAGCCTGGAACAGAATAAACATGGGCCTAGGGGGGTGGAGTTGGATCCTAAACCCCGAACAGATTCTGAAGCACTGACTGCCCGAACCGACTGTCGCGTCGGGTATCCTGCTGCAGGCAGTGATGAGATGTGAATGTGTGGACAGATGACCACGTCGCAGCTTTGCAAATCTCTTCAATAGTGGCTGACTTCAAGTGGGCTACCGACACTGCCATGGCTCTAACATTATGAGCCGTGACATGATCCTCAAGAGCCAGCCCAGCCTGGGCGTAAGTGAAGGAAATACAAACTGCTAGCCAATTGGATATGGTGCGTTTCCCCACAGCCACTCCCCTCCTGTTGGGATCAAAAGAAACAAACAATTGGGCGGACTGTCTGTTGGGCTGTGTCCGCTCCAGATAGAAGGCCAATGCTCTCTTGCAGTCCAATGTGTGCAGCTAACGTTCAGCAGGGCAGGAATGAGGACGGGGAAAGAATGTTGGCAAGACAATTGACTGGTTCAGATGGAACTCAGACACAACCTTTGGCAAGACCTTAGGGTGAGTGCGGAGGACTACTCTGTTATGATGAAATTTGGTGTAAGGGGCCTGGGCTACCAGGGCCTGAAGCTCACTGACTCTACGAGCTGAAGTAACTGCCACCAAGAAAATGACCTTAAAGGTCAAGTACTTCAGATGGCAGGAGTTCAGTGGCTCAAAAGGAGGTTTCATCAGCTGGGTGAGAACGACATTGAGATCCCATGACACTGTAGGAGGTTTGACAGGGGGCTTTGACAAAAGTAAACCTCTCATGAAGCGAACAACTAAAGGCTGTCCTGAGATCGGCTTACCTTCCACACGGTAATGGTATGCACTGATTGCACTAAGGTGAACCCTTACAGAGTTGGTCTTGAGACCAGACTCAGACAAGTGCAGAAGGTATTCAAGCAGGGTCTGTGTAGGACAAAAACGAGGATCTAGGGCCTTGCTGTCACACCAGACGGCAAACCTCCTCCATAGAAAGAAGTAACTCCTCTTAGTGGAATCTTTCCTGGAAGCAAGCAAGATGCGGGAGACACCCTCTGACAGACCCAAAGAGGCAAAGTCTACGCTCTCAACATCCAGGCCGTGAGAGCCACAGACCGGAGGTTGGGATGCAGAAGCGCCCCTTCGTCCTGTGTGATGAGGGTCGGAAAACACTCCAATCTCCACGGTTCTTCGGAGGACAATTCCAGAAGAAGAGGGAACCAGATCTGACGCGGCCAAAAAGGAGCAATCAGAATCATGGTGCCTCGGTCTTGCTTGAGTTTCAACAATGTCTTCCCCACCAGAGGATTGGGAGGATAAGCATACAGCAGACCCCCCCAGTCCAGGAGGAAGGCATCCGATACCAGTCTGCCGTGGGTCTGAAGCCTGGAACAGAACTGAGAGACTTTGTGGTTGGCTCGAGATGCAAAGAGATCTACCAAGGGGGTGCCCCACACCTGGAAGATCTGTCGCACTACTCGGGAATTGAGCGACCACTTGTGAGGTTGCATAATCCTGCTCAACCTGTCGGCCAGACTGTTGTTTACGCCTGCCAGATAAGTGGCTTGGAGCACCATGCCCTGATGGCGAGCCCAAAGCCACATGCTGACGGCTTCCTGACACAGGGGGCGAGATCCGGTGCCCCCCTGCTTGTTGATGTAATACATGGCAACCTGGTTGTCTGTCTGAATTTGGATAATTTGGTGGGACAGCCGATCTCGGAAAGCCTTCAGAGCATTCCAGACCGCTCGTAACTCCAGGAGATTGATCTGCAGATCGCGTTCCTGGAAGGACCAGCTTCCCTGGGTGTGAAGCCCATCGACATGAGCTCCCCACCCCAGGAGAGACGCATCCGTAGTCAGCACTTTTTGTGGCTGAGGAATTTGGAAAGGACGTCCCAGAGTCAAATTGGACCAAATCGTCCACCAATACAGGGATTTGAGAAAACTCATGGACAGGTGGATCACGTCTTCTAGATCCCCAGCAGCCTGAAACCACTGGGAAGATAGGGTCCATTGAGCAGATCTCATGTGAAGGCGGGCCATGGGAGTCACATGAACTGTGGAGGCCATGTGGCCCAGCAATCTCAACATCTGCAGAGCTGTGATCTGCTGGGACGCTCGCACCCGCGAGACGAGGGACAACAAGTTGTTGGCTCTCGCCTCTGGGAGATAGGCACGAGCCGTCCAAGAATCCAGCAGAGCTCCTATGAATTTGAGTCTCTGTACTGGGAGAAGGTGGGACTTTGGATAATTTATCACAAACCCCAGTAGCTCCAGGAGGCGAATAGTCATCTGCATGGACTGTAGAGCTCCTGCCTCGGATGTGTTCTTCACCAGCCAATCGTCGAGATATGGGAACACGTGTACCCCCAGCCTGCGAAGTGCCGCTGCTACTACAGCCAAGCACTTCGTGAACACTCTGGGCGCAGAGGCGAGCCCAAAGTGTAGCACACAGTACTGGAAGTGACGTGTGCCCAGCTGAAATCGCAGATACTGTCTGTG
This sequence comes from Microcaecilia unicolor, assembly GCF_901765095.1. Classification (NCBI taxonomy): domain Eukaryota; kingdom Metazoa; phylum Chordata; class Amphibia; order Gymnophiona; family Siphonopidae; genus Microcaecilia; species Microcaecilia unicolor. The sequence continues at coordinate 550,187 of NC_044033.1, forward strand.
AGCTGGCAGTATCGGGAGGTGCGTGTAGGCGTCCTTCAAGTCCAGAGAGCATAGCCAATCGTTTTCCTGAATCATGGGGAGAAGGGTGCCCAGGGAAAGCATCCTGAACTTTTCCTTGACCAGATATTTGTTGAGGGCCCTTAGGTCTAGGATGGGACGCATCCCCCCTGTTTTCTTTTCCACAAGGAAGTACCTGGAATAGAATCCCAGCCCTTCTTGCTCGGATGGCACGGGCTCGACCGCATTGGCGCTGAGAAGGGTGGAGAGTTCCTCTGCAAGTACCTGCTTGTGCTGGAAGCTGTAAGACTGAGCTCCCGGTGGACAATTTGGAGGTTTTGAGGCCAAATTGAGGGTGTATCCTTGCCGGACTATTTGAAGAACCCACTGATCGGAGGTTATGAGAGGCCACCTTTGGTGAAAAACTTTCAACCTCCCTCCGACCTGTAGATCGCCCGGCACTGATACTTGGATGGCGGCTATGCTCTGCTGGAGCCAGTCAAAACCTTGTCCTTTGCTTTTGCTGGGGAGCCAAGGGGCCTTGCTGAGGCGCACGCTGCTGACGAGAGCAAGCGCGCTGGGGCTTAGCCTGAGCTGCAGGCTGTCGAGAAGGACGATTGTACCTACGCTTGCCAGAAGAGTAGGGAACAGTCTTCCTTCCCCCATAAAAACGTCTACTTGTGGAGGTAGAAGCTGAAGGCTGCTGGCGGGAGAATTTGTCGAAAGCGGTATCCCGCTGGTGGAGCTGCTCTACCACCTGTTCGACCTTCTCTCCAAAAATATTGTCCGCACGGCAAGGCGAGTCCGCAATCCGCTGCTGGATCCTATTCTCCAGGTCGGAGGCACGCAGCCATGAGAGTCTGCCCATCACCACACCTTGAGCAGCGGCCCTGGACGCAACATCAAATGTGTCATACACCCCTCTGGCCAGGAATTTTCTGCACGCCTTCAGCTGCCTGACCACCTCCTGAAATGGCTTGGCTTGCTCAGGAGGGAGCTTGTCCACCAAGCCCGCCAACTGCCGCACATTTTTCCGCATGTGTATGCTCGTGTAGAGCTGGTAAGACTGAATTTTGGCCTCGAGCATAGAGGAATGGTAGGCCTTCCTCCCAAAGCAGTCTAAGGTTCTAGAGTCTTTGCCCGGGGGCGCCGAAGCATGCTCCCTAGAACTCTTAGCCTTCTTTAGGGCCAAATCCACAACTCCAGAGTCGTAAGGCAACTGAGTGCACATCAGCTCTGGGTCCCCATGGATCCGGTACTGGGACTCGATCTTCTTGGGAATGTGGGGATTAGTTAAAGGCTTGGTCCAGTTCGCCAGCAATGTCTTTTTTAGGACATGATGCATGGGTACTGTGGACGATTCCTTAGGTGGAGAAGGATAGTCCAGGAGCTCAAACATTTCAGCCCTGGGCTCGTCCTCCACAACCACCGGGAAGGGGATGGCCGTAGACATCTCCCGGACAAAGGCCGCAAAAGACAGACTCTCGGGAGGAGAAAGCTGCCTTTCAGGAGAGGGAGTGGGATCAGAAGGCAGGCCATCAGACTCCTCGTCAGAGAAATATCTGATGTCCTCTTCCTCCTCCCACGAGGCCTCACCATCGGTATCAGACACAAGTTCACGAACCTGTGTCTGAAGCCGTGCCTGGCTCGACTCCGTGGAACCACGGCCACGGTGGGAGCGTCGAGAGGTAGACTCCCTCGCCCGCACCGGTGAAGCTCCCTCCGCCGACGTTGTCGGGGAGCCTTCCTGGGAGGCGACTGCAGTCGGTACCGCAAGCGGCACCGATGTCGGAGACCTCACCCCGGGCAAGGGGCCAGCCGGCACCTCACTCGACGGTACCGGAGGCGCAAGCACCCCCGGTACCGGAGGGGAAGGGCGCAACAGCTCTCCCAGGATCTCTGGGAGAACGGCCCGGAGACTCTCGTGCAGGGCGGCTGTGGAGAAAGACATGGAAGCCGATGCAGGAGTCGAAGTCAGAGTCTGTTCCGGGCGTGGAGGCTGTTCCGGGCTGTCCAAGGTGGAGCGCATCGACACCTCCTGAACAGAGGGTGAACGGTCCTCCCGGTGCCGATGCCTACTGGGTGCAGACTCCCTCAGTGACCCAGAGCTCTCGGTACCGACGCGGGAAGGAGACCGGTGTCGATGCTTCTTTGACTTTTTCAAACAAAGCATGTCACCGGAGCTTCCCGGTACCGACGAGGACGTAGAATCCAACCGTCGCTTCCTCGGGGCCGAGGCCGAAGAAGGTCGGTCTCGGGGGGGGGGGGGGGGCTGTACCGCAGGAGCCCTCAAGGTAGGGGGAGACCCACCCGAAGGCTCACCGCCACCAGCAGGGGAAAGGACAGCCCTCACCTGCACTCCAGACGAAGCACCACCGTCCGACGACATCAGCAGAAGCGGAGGTCCCGGTACCACCGAAGCCGACGCAGCCTTCCGATGCCTCGGCCCCGACGATGCAGAGGGTCGATGCGTCGATGCAATCGATACCATCGCGGCCGAGGGCGGAGGTGTTGACGCTGTCGACGCACTCAATACTCCCGGTGCCGATGCCGACGAAGAGCCCGAGAACAAAACGTTCCACTGGGCCAATCTCGCTACCTGAGTCCTTTTCTGTAAAAGGGCGCAAAGACTGCAGGCCTGCGGGCGGTGCCCAGCCCCCAGACACTGAAGACACGACGCGTGCCTATCAGTGAGCGAGATTACCCGGGCGCACTGGGTGCACTTCTTGAAGCCGCTGGGAGACCTCGATGACATGGGCGGAAAAATCACGCCGGCGAAATCAAAACTCGTAATTGCGGTAAGGCACCAAAAAGATGGGGAGAAAAACCTCGACCCGAGGCCTCAAAGGGGCCTACCCCGAAAACGAAAGAAAACTTAACGGGGCCAAAAACTAGAAATAGGGGGAAGGGAAAAAGACCAAAGGCCCTTCTCCGGAATCCCCTTTTTTTTTTTTTTTTTTTAGTGAAAAGTCAAAAAGATGCGCGAGGGTCAACTTAAGGGGCGCGAACGGCGCAAACACGACCGTACCGAGCGCGGACAAAAGAAGACTGATGAACACGAGCCGGTTCGGGCGGGAAGACGGCCGCGCATGAGCGCGCGAGGACTAGCAAAGGACTTTGCTAGTGAAGTTTCCGATTGGAGGGGCTGCCGTGGACGTCACCCATCAGTGAGAACAAGCAGCCTGCTTGTCCTCGGAGAATTCTACTATATCTTTTTTGAGATGCGGCGACCAGAATTCAACACAATATTCGAGGTGAGGAGAGGAAGTGACGTCAGCGTTGCAAATGGTGGCTTGAAACGATAGCTCCCGAACCAGCAACCGCAAAGCTTTAATTATAGGCGCGATCTGCACCACGCTGTAAGGCGAACCCCGAAGGAAAAGCGGTGTGAAAGCGGAGCGCAGGGGACGATGACATCTGGAAGTGCCAAAACAGCTGATTTGCAGGCATTTGCGTTTAAACGCAAAGACGCCAAGACGATGCAGCAGCAGGAAGAAAATAGCGCGAGTCAGAAGACCGACCACGAAGTCTCGGCTCTCCTAGAGGGTGGAGTGGCGGACGCACCACAACAAGAAGTCTGGGCAAAGCTCTGTAACTGGTTCCAGGAGATCCGCACAGATTTAAAAGACCTAAAAGAGGTACGCCAAGATATAGCTGCCTTAGGTGCGGAGCTTCGGGGAGAAATGGCCGAACTAGGCAGCCGCGTGGTGGAGTTGGAGGCGGGCCTAGAAGGAAATGCGGAGACGCTGCAGACACTAGAGCAACGTGTGCAAGGCCAGAAGGCAGAGACTCAATACCTACTAGACAAAGTAGAAGATCTAGAGAATAGAAGCCGACGAGCTAACATTCGGGTACGGGGCGTACCCGAACTACGGGATTATGTGAATTGCGAAGTGGTGGTACAACGCATAGCGGCCCAATTGCTCTCGGAGCCGGATAGCCCACTAGACTCGGAATCCATACAGATTGAGAGAGCACATAGAGCGCTGGGCGGTCGCAAAAATAATGCGCCAAAAGACATAGTGGCCTGCTTTAAAGACTATAAAACAAAAGAAGCGGTGATGCGGAAAGCTAGGGCGGCTGAACCGATCGAGTGGGATAGCTATCCCATAGCAATTTATCATGATTTGTCATCCACCACCCTGAAGCGGCGCAGCGAACTCAAACCCCTAACAAACCAACTGAGAGAAGCAGGGATTAAATATAAATGGCAGCATCCGTTCGCCTTGATGTTTTACAAAGAAGGCAAACAATGCAGAGTGGGGTCGATTGAGGAAGCACAAGACTATTTGGCGGCTCATGGATCAGATGAGGCTACTACAGCTCCGCAGAAAGCAGGTCAACCACGGAAAGAAAGGCCGAAATGGCAGCGAGTGTCCCAAGGAAGGGGGAGACTGAGGCGCCAACTATCAGATAAGCGGATGACCCCATCGGCGAGCATGGGATGACCATTTGACTATAGCCCTATGGGATTATTGATGTTAACAAAAGACTGGAGTTGTTTCACACTGAAGTTAACTAGCCCTGTGGTGCAGAGTGATGGTATGCTGAAGGTTGCTGAGTTATTGACGTGATTTCCTCTTTAATGGACATGCCAATATTGGGTAAATTGGCATGTCAAACACAGATGTGGGGGGCGGGAGGGGGGTTGGGAGGGGAAAGGAGGGGAGGGAGAGCACTAGGTGGTGGATATATAGGTGGGGGAAAAAATAGAATGCCATGTCGGTATGCACGTATGTGACGATGAATGTGCGAGGCCTAAACACCCCCCAGAAAAGAAGGCAGGTGTTCAGAGAGATGCTGCGTCTGAAAGCAGACGTGGTGTTTCTTCAAGAAACCCACTTAAAGCGAAGCCATGAACACTTGATGAAGCATAAAAGCTTTCCAATAATACAGTATGCGTCGAGTCTAGATGGCAAAAAGACGCGGGGGGTGATGGTGGCTATGTCTGGTGCTCACCCATGGTATACATAAAACAATAAGGGACAAATTAGGCAGATATGTATTGGTGGTGGCATCCCTATACAGTATATTTTATACCTTGGTATGTGTATATGCTCCAAATGAGGGACAGGGAGAATTTTTGGAGGAACCAGAGGAACTCATGCAAAAACACATACAGGGACAGCTTATGGTGGGAGGTGACCTGAATCTCACGATGGACCCAGCAATAGATAATTCGGGGGGAAAGGTGACCTATGCCAAAAAGGATAGAGTGGCCCTTAAGGGGTGGATGATGAGATGGGGGCTAAAGGACCTATGGAGAGAGAGGCATGGGCCAGTAAAAGACTTTACATATTATTCACCAAAATATAATTCATATTCTAGGATAGACTACTGGCTAGGTGAGGAAGCAATAAGGGATAGAGTGCGTGATGTGGAAATTGAACCAAGAACTTGGTCAGATCACTCCCCGGTGGTTCTAACCATGAGGATAGTAAACGCGCCTAAAAGACAGTGGCAATGGAGGATGAATGAAGCTCTCCTATTAGACCCGCAAAATATAAGTACCATAGAAAACTATATAACAGAATACCTTAAATTTAATGACACGGGGGAAGTACAGCCTATCAGCATATGGGAGGGGCTTAAAGCAGTACTTAGGGGACAGCTGATATCACTTCAGGCCCACTGTAATAAAATCAGGGCGGAGCGGGAAACCACTCTCAGGAGAGCAGTAGCAGATCTGGAAAAAGCCCATAAAACTGACCCGGCAGATAAGAAAAAGGCGGCAGAGCTGCACGAGCTTAGGGCGCAATTAAATGAACTACAGTTGTCAGAAATAGCAACGCAAATGCAGCAAACACAGCAAGAATACTTTCAGTTTGGGAATAGGGCTAGCAGATTACTCGCTTTTAAGCTTAAAAAGAGTGCGCAACGGAATGTCATTACTGGCATAAAGGATGCTCTGGGAGAACACCACACTCAAACAGAAAAAATACAGGAAATATTTTGGGAATTTTACACCAGGTTGTATCAGTCAGAACAGACAGCATCTGAGAATGAGATAGCTCAGTATTTGAAGGAAGTTGACCTACCTAAAATGGCCTATGAGGAACTGGAAACACTGTCAGGTCCTATGACACTAGAAGATGTAGAAAGGGCAATCGCAGATCTACCCAATAACAAGGCCCCTGGTCCAGATGGGTTCCCTGTCAGGTTCTATAAAATGTATGCCAAATGGTTGGCCCCTGTGTTGCTGAGGGTGGTGACCTCCCTAGAAACGGCCAGAGAACTACCATACTCTTGGAGAATGGCAGAGATAGTACTGATCTTAAAACTGGTAAGGACCCGCTTCATTGCGGATCGTACCGACCGATTTCGCTCCTAAATACTGATTATAAGATATTCACTAAAGTGCTGGCTAAGAGATTACAGGGGGTAATGCCACGCTTGGTGCATGAGGACCAAGCGGGCTTTATTGAGGGACGGCAGACATTTGACAATATTAGATGTCTGCTCCATATTATTCAACAAGCGAGGGATGATGAAGCTCCGGTGATTGTGTTCTCGGTGGATGCAGAGAAAGCGTTTGACCGAGTAGAGTGGCCATTTCTGTTTGCGGTCCTAAAACAGATAGGACTAGATGGAAGATTTCTGACTTGGCTTCGCCTGCTATACGCTAACCCACTGGCAATGATTAAGATAAATGGTACACGTACCAAGCCGCTGTCTTTGAGCAGAGGTACACGACAGGGGTGTGCGGTCTCGCCACTGCTGTTTGCACTATCAATTGAGCCACTAGCCAGGATGGTTAGACGCCATCAAGAGATACGGGGAGTGGTCAGAGGTAGACGTGAGCACAAGATCATGCTGTTTGCAGACGATATCTTACTAACCCTTACACACCCAAGACAATCACTGGAGCGGGCGATGGAGCTCATGGACCACTATGGGCGCATGTCAGGCTTTAAAATTAATGCAAACAAGTCAGAAATCTTAAACCTCACGACGCCTCCAAGCGAGGTAGAACAAATACAGAGGGCTCACCCATTCGTTTGGGCAGAGAAGTCCATCAGATATTTGGGAATCCAAATTACTAATCAGGTAGAGACAATGTTTCAAGCAAACTATCCCAGAAAGATAAAGGAGTTGTTTGAAGAGTTAGACAGATGGGAAGATCTAAACATATCATGGATGGGCAGAGTCCATGCAATAAAAATGATGATACTCCCCAAAACTACTATACCTGTTCTTGGCCCTTCCAATACCAATTCCCCGCTCGTTTTTCCAACAATTAAATAGGAAAATGTTTGCGTACATTTGGCGGAAGAGGCCGCCCAGGGTGCGCAGGTCGGTGATGTTCCAACTCCCGGCCATGGGAGGCATGGGTGTACCAAATTTCTATCTATATTATCAGGCTGCACAGTTGAGGATTCTAGCGGAATGGTACCCTGAAAATAATAAGAAATGGTTACACTGGGAGAGAGCATGGCTAGGAACCCGATACTTAGGAGCTATACTATGGGCCCCGGGGAAGGACCTCTGGGCAGCTATTAGACGGGCTCCGGTGGGGATAGGTCATCTCTTACACACCTGGTACCACATCCGAGCGCAGACATTCCCAGACAGGAAATATTTCCTACAAATGGCTATCTGTGGAGCTCCAGGATTCCCACTGGGAAAATCAGAGAGTGTGTATCAAAGGTGGGCTAAGCAGGGACTCCATAAAATAGATCAGATATGAGATAAGGGGACAATACGGGAATTCCAGGATCTACAGGTGGAGTATGGATTGGAGGAGAAGGATCTGGTATACTATCATTGTTTGAGAAATTATATACACAGACGAGCAAGGGAAGAACTAGAGTTGGCTGAAACAGTGCTCGAGAGAGCGATCAGGGGGGGAGGGGGCAGGGGCGGTGTGACTAGGCTTTATAGGGCCCTGCTGCTGCTCTCAACTCCCCAGGAATATTATGTGAGGAGATGGGAGTCGGTGCTCCAAACTAGCTGTACGGATGAGAGCTGGAGGAGTGTGTATAGATATTTGTTAAAGCCATCTATAGCACAACCCCTAATTGAAAATGGGTATAAGATACTGTACTGGTGGTACTACACGCCGGACAAACTCCAGAGAATTTACACACACATGTCTGCAGACTGTTGGAGAGGCTGTGGGATAAGAGGGACGTTTATGCATATTTGGTGGGAATGTCCAAAAGTCAAGGTGTATTGGGCACAGGTGCTGGAGATGGTTCATACAATGGTTAAGGTGACATACCCTAGTCAGGCAGGATATTGCTTATTACACCTTCGGCCCTCGAAAGTCAGGATACACTGGCATAAATTAGCGATCCAGTGTTTTGTAGCAGCTAAAATTATGCTAGCGAAGGCCTGGAAGCAGGTCGAAACACCAAGCATGCAGCTGGTGGCACGTAAATTAGATTATATATACCAGATGTCTAAGTTGACAGCAATTAGAAAAGGCCATGTTAATTTGTTTCAGAAGATATGGCTCCCATACGAACAGAAGAGAGAAATGCTTTTGTCACCACCATAGTGCGGGAGGGATGGGGGGGGGGGAAGGTTGCTTTATCTGTAACTGTTTTGAATTGTATGTGAAAGCCTATGTCTGAGACTTGGCAAATGTTTTTTTTTTTTGTTGAAATTGAAAAAGCAATAAAAATATTTGGAAAAAAACAATATTCGAGGTGAGGTCGCACTATGGACCAATACAAAGGCATTATAATGTCCTCACTTTTGTTTTCCGTTCCTTTTCTACTAATACCTAACATTCTAGTTGCTTTCTTAGCCGCTGCAGCACACTGAGCTGAGGGTTTCAATGTATCGTCAACCACGCCGAGATCCCTTTCTTGGTCAGTGACTCCTAACATGGAACCTTGCATTATGTAGCTATAGTTTGGGTTCCTCTTTCCTACATGCATCACTTTGCACTTATTCACATTAAACATCATCTGCCATTTAGATGCTAATTGCTTTTACTACATTCTCTGGCACAGAAATCCAGAGTCTAATCACATGTTGAGTGAAGAAATATTTTCTACGATTTGTTTTAAATGTACTACTTTGTAGCTTCATTGCATGCCCCCTAGTCCTAGCATTTTTGGAAAGAGTAAACAAGTGATTCACATCTACTCGTTCCACAATCGATGCTGGACGTGGGGGCATATTTGCTTATGTTGATATTTATACAGGCAGGAGATGAGACCCCTCAACCCCCCTGGAGTCTTCACAAAAATCCTCACGGAAAGAGTCCTCACGAAACACCCTTGCCTTAATCCCAGCAGAGGAGAGAAAATGCGTCAGCTGAGTGTAAGCAAAAATTTCATGTGGTAAAAGTTGGTAATTCTCAGCCAAGGAGTCAAAAGAAATAAAAGCCTCATCGTCAAAAAGCTGGCCCCAGTTCGTGAGAGCAAGGGAGATCCAGCGAATAAAGGGCCCTGGCACCAGGCCAGGAGAAAAAAGTGGGTTGTATGCTATGGGAGACAATTTAGACCGGATTAAATCAAGCTTAGCAAACAATCCATCCAAATAATGAAAGGCAGGGACAGGCATCATTCCGCAGAGCCCGGTGTTTACGCAGAAGTCACACTAGTAAGCACAAGGGGCAAGGACCAACAGAAACCTGTTCCAAGTGTATCTAAAGTTTTTGAGAGTTAGCCTGGAACTACTCAAGAGCAACGTGGGCTTCAGTAGCTTTATAGTACCAGAAAACATTAGGGACTCCCAATCCACCCTTTTTGGATCTCGGTAAAGTAGGGATCGAGGCAAGCATGGGCATTTGCTGCACCATATAAAGCGAGTGAGATGGTCCTGCATGCCGGACAAAAAACTATGAGATAGGCGGAGAAAGAGAACCTGGAAAAAATACATCAATCAGGGCACAATGATCATTTTCAACGTGGCAATCCTACCAAACCAAGACAGGTCTGAGGTGCCCCAGCGGTCCAAGTCTTTATACAGTTCCTGTAAAAGAGGAGGGTAATTAGCAGAAAATAGGTCAGAGAACTTTGGTGTAAACTGAATCCCCAGATACTTGAGGCTTCTGGTCACCCATCGAAATGGGAAAGAATGCTGGAGAGATTGTAAGATCTGGGGAGAAATCCCAATCACCATGGCCTCCGATTTAGCCATGTTACGTTTAAAACCCGATACTGAGAAATATTCCGCTAGAAGCTTAACAAGATTAGGCAAGGAAATAAGTGGTTTGGTTAGGGAAAGTAATACATCGTGAGCGAACATAGCCATCTTAAACTCATATCCCCCTACCGCAATGTCAAAGACATTAAGATCGGAACGCACAGTAGCCGCAAGGGGCTCCATGACCAAGGCAAATAACATTGGTGAGAGGGGGCATCCCTGATGGGTTCCCTTATATAAAGGAAACATGGAAGAATTACCACCATTGATGCAAACACACGCTTGAGAGGCATATAAAGCTTGAATCCAGCCTCCAAATCCGGGTCCAAGGCCAAACCATTCCATTACACAATGAATAAAAGGCCAATGAACTTGGTCAAATGCCTTCTCAGCATCTAAACTAAGAAGGCAAACTGAAAGGTCATCCCTCTTAGCAACATGTACCAGATTAATCATACATCGAACATTATCCATGGCCTGCCTATGAGGGACAAATCCTACTTGATCCGGGTGAATTAAGTCTGGCAATACTGTGGCAGGCTGGTTTGCTAGGATTTTAGCTATTTTTTTAACATCAGAATTAAGAACAGAAATAGGGTGTTAAGATGCACACTCCGTTTTGTCCTTACCTGGTTTTGGGATCACTGCAATCCATGCTTCCATCATTGAGGGGAGAAGACCTGACCAGGAATGAACCTCATTAAGAATCTCAGCTAACATGGGTGCCAACTCGCTCCAAAAGAACATGTAGAAATCATTTGGTAAACCATCCAAGTCAGGGGATTTCCCAACTGGGAGTTCTTTAATAACCTTACTGAATTCCTCTATAAGAACAAGGCCCTCCAAAGCAGCGTGTTTCGTGTCTGTTAAGGTGGGAAATGATTGAGAGGACAAAAAAACCCCACTAGACTCCGACTGAATCGAGGAATCAGCAGAGTATAAAGATTGGTAAAAGGATTGAAAACGCTGACAAATCAGAAAGGATTTAGTCAGAAAATTTCATCAACCGTCCCCCAATCTAAGGATAGTACAGTCAATTCATTGCTGCCGTAGCTTAAAAGCTAAGGAGCGACCAGGCTTATTGTTATGCACATAATGGGTCTGTTGTTGTTGGCCCCTAAGGAATTGCAACTGGTCTATGTTACCTAACCGCAAATAAAGAGTTTGAATTTCCCTTAAGGTAGATATCGAGCGGGAGGACTTATGAGTTTCCTCCAACAGGGCTAGCTGGGAAAGACAGTTTGCCACTTCTAAGCACTGTGCTCGAGCCTGTGAACTGGCCTTTTGCAGAAAAAACCCCTAGTAACAACTTTAAGGGCATCCCAGACAACCCCTAACGATGGTCCTGAATTCAAGTTAGTATCAAGATATTCCCGCAATAAAGACTATAGGCCGCCCATGTCTCCTCATCCCTCAACAGAGTTGTATTCAGAGTCCACCTCCTATCCCTATCGTCCTCTCAAATTGAGGGAAGATGGATCCAGGTTGGGGCATGGTCAGAAATAGTTATAACACCAATGTCTGAGAGGCACCCTGCCTGAGCTAAGGAGATATCCACTAGTAGATCATCAATACGAGAGTATGAATCATAAGAGTGAAAATAAAAGTAGTAGTTACGAGCTGTTGGGTGATGCATGCGCCACAAGTCACAAATACCCAAGGTATGTGCAAAATCAGTTAGAGCATTTGAGATCTTAGCATCCGCGGCCGTAGCCGGGCCTATCTAGGGTGGGATGGAAAGTTGCATTAAAGTCTCCTCCCACTATTATCTTTCCATAGAAATATGATAGGAAAGTCTTACCAAGCCTGTCAAAAATGAACTCCTGAGAATTAATAGGAGCGTATACCGAAGATAAAAGGTGAAGGCTAAATTGTCTAACAATAAATTCTAAAGCAAAAATCTACCCCCAGGGTCTTGTTTAATCTTTAACACCTGTACCTGTAAAGAGGAATGGAGCAAAATAGCAACCCCACGTTTTTTAGAAGCATCTGCCACAGAGGCAAAGTAAACAGAGGAGTAACGAGGATGGGATAAGAATTTCTCATGTTCCCTTTTAAAGTGCGTCTCCTGCAAGAATACCACAAGTGGCATTTTTGAGGCAAATTCAAGCCTAACATTGTAGGTCAAAAACTTCAAATCAGCACTCAAAGAAATAGGAAACTAGACCAGAAGGCAACTTGTGAAAGCATATACAGGGACCCCATTGATCCTGAGAAGAGAAAAAGACCCCCACCCCACAGAGAAAAAACACCCACCCACAACCAGTCCCTGCACACACACAACCTCCCCCACCCTGAGTCCCCCCCAACCACACCCCATCCAACGCCATACATAGAACCCCAATAGGTTCCGAATGGGAAAGTGAGATGACTCAACACCGAACAGACCATCCCGAACCCTCTCCTGCATATGCAAGCAAAACCAACCCATCCAGACTCAAACACCCACCATCCCGCCAAAAACGAAGAAAAAAAAGTTCCAAGTGTCCACTTTACAGCAGGATTCACCCAGAGAAATTCAGACTGTAGCTGAAGTCTTCTTAAATTTAGACTGGACCCTTTTCTATTTTTGAAGTCGGGCTGATGTCGACAAGGAGCCAACTCCAATGGGGGAGCAGCAGGAGACAAACCCGCTTCGTATAGTATCTTCCAAGCAATGTTAAGATGACGAGCCCGTTGTAATTTACCCTTGATTGTGAAGAGCAGCGCAAAGGGAAAGGCCTACTGATATGACATTTTGACAAAGAAAATATTTCTTATGTATTGCCACACTAGGACAGACCAAAGGTCCATCAAGCCCAGTATCCTGTTTCCAACAGTGGCCAATCCAGGTCACAAATACCTGGCAAGATCCTGAAAAAGTTCAATACATTTTATGCTGCTTATCCCAGAAATAAGCAGTGGATTTTCCCAAGTCAATTTAATAATGGTCTACGGACTTTTCCTTTAGAAAGCCATCCACTAAGCTAACCACCTTTTCCACATTTCTCTGGCAACGATGGGCAAAGTAGCTTTACTTAACATGAGACAAGTCAATGATTGGTTGCTAGTTGTACCTCTTTTTATGCACCCCACTTGAGAGAGGTGTGTCATTTTTCACACACCCCACTTGAGACATTTTTATCACGGCCCTTTTCATTTTAGTTATGTCCTTCATGCTCCTGCTAAAAGTTTGGGACAGGCTTGGTAGATTTTTCCGATTTTCCATTCTGCTCATCTCACTTGGCAGTAGGTGTGTTGGTAATCTCCCCTTTGATAACTCCATTTTTGTCTCTACAAGGTAACGGAGATTTTCTCTCAGGCCTCACCTCTAGTTGCTTTAAATCTGGGAGCAGTGTGGTTTAAAACTTCTTTTTCAAGATGATTGCAGAAGATGGGACTTTGAAATCCTTTGATATTCTTAAAACAGAATTTCAGCTGCCGGCCCACGATGTGTTTTCCTATTTATAATTACAACATTATGTCAGCTCACTGCCAGTCTCTGCCCTGATGGCAGAACTTCATGAAAGATTAATGGAGACGTTTACACTGGAGGCCCAAAATCATATACCATTAAGTTTTTATCATGTGGCCTTAAAGGAATTATTACCAGAGTTCACTTTTGATGCCTTGGTGCAGAGGTGAACAGAAGATCTACAGGTGGAAATTACAATATTACGCTTGCAGAGTAGTCTCCAATCACATGCTGTCTTTACTAAAAACATCTTATACTGGGAACAGCAATCTAAGTTGATTTTGCAGCTATACATTTCGCTAGTCCGGGTCCATAATGCCAATTTTAGTAACATCTATTGCTGCATCAAATGTCTATGCCCAGCAACATCCCTTGGTCATTTATTTTAGCATAGTCGGAGTACTCAGCGTTTTTGGCATAAAATCAATGAACATGTTTTGTTGATATGGAAAGCTCATTGGACATCAAGACCTACAGCATTATTTAGCTCTTCTGATATTATCCATCCTGTGCCCAAAGGATTTCTGCAATTTATGCAACATTACAACGCTGGCTTCAACCAGAGTCACCCACATTTTCCCAATGGAGATCTTTGATGATCACACAAGCTTCTCTGGAACATTGTGAAGTTACAGAGCTGGATTCTGCTCCTGGGCAACATGTTTGTACAATTTGGGAACCCTTTTGGAACTCTAACACCTTTAGCTCATAGTCGTATAGTGAATGCTTAATATATGTAACTTTGGGGAGAGGGAAGCGGGAGGGAGGTGGTGGGGGGTTTAAAATGTTTACTGAATGCTAGTACTTGAGAGATTATTTTTTGTTACATTTGTACCCCGCGCTTTCCCACTCATGGCAGGCTCAATGCGGCTTACATGGGGCAATGGAGGGTTAAGTGACTTACCCAGAGTCACAAGGAGCTGCCTGTGCCTGAAGTGGGAATCGAACTCAGTTCCTCAGTTCCCCAGGACCAAAGTCCACCACCCTAACTACCACCCTAACCACTCGGCCACTTCTCCTCCAATATGTAAGCCGCATTGAGCCTGCCATGAGTGGGAAAGTGCGGGGTACAAATGTAACAAAAATAAATAAATAGTACTGAAGCAAGAGGGTACTGTTGGTAAAGAGGTGAGATTAAGGTGAAGATTTGGGGGTTAGGGGATGGGAAGGGTGTTCATTGTTATTTAGTTCAAAGTGTTCTTGATGAGTAAAGATCAGGTTCTTTTTTACGTTACCATTTCTGCTGACTGATTTGCGGGAAGCTGCCTATTATTCACTGTGGTAGGTAACTATTGCTCAGCTCTTGTACTCATTGTACCGCATCATGTGCTGGTCAAGCAATCTTGAACTATGACTGCACACCAGCACTTCCAGTGACCCAGGACTGGGCTCTTAAAGCTGGACTGCTGACAAACTTGTCCTTGACTTGTCCAGACATAGGCAGCAGAATGGGATGGACCACCAATGCCACTGTGTTTGATCAATATTTTGCCCAGATCTGGGGTGGGCCTAGAGATTAGGCTGTTTGACCTCTGAAACTAAAAAAGTGTTCTGTTGTTCCTGCCTAAAGAAATAATTTAAACATCCTAAAAGAACTCTAAACTTGATATGCTCCTCAGAGTAATGAACCCTCAAGAAATATCTGATATTTAGATGTGTTGAGAACTCTGTTGGACTCTGAAGGGAATTTTTGAGGCCGAGAGTAACAGGAGCACTCACTTTCTAGTGATAGCCTTCAGCACTCGGAGCTGGGATTCTCGATCGTCATTCATTCCCACAAAGAGCAATTTATCAAACCTGTCAGAAAAAAAAAAGAAATTAAACAACAAATGATCCAAATGTTCTCTGGCTATTTGGCATAACTTTTCCTTCACTGGATACAATTATAGTTTATTTTATTTGCTATGGATTAATATTTTTGAGCTGGTTGATGCTAATTTTTCTTAATTGTGATTTGCTTTTATCTATAGGTAATATATATTGTTGAAAACAGAAAACGTGAAGGAGGATACTGCACTGGTGAAACAGGCTAGATGTCAACAACTCGATATCAGAGCATAGTATCAATGACCTTTATTAGGATACTTTATAGCAGGCTTTTCAATTAAATCTAGGAGCCAGCTACTAAGACCTCCTTCCCTACCCCTCCAACATTGTCCACAGTAGCTCTTTCAGAAACAGAAAAGGAAACGAGCCTTAGTAAATTAGTGTCTGTGGGCAAAAATATGGCCTGGGTCCCCACCAGTCTCTCTCACACACGCTTCTCAGCCTCCACCCAGCCTCTCATACCCCCACCCCCGGCCTTCACCCTGTCTCTCGTACCTACTCTCCAGCTTTCACCTAGCCCTCTCATATCCCCCTTCACCCCAGCCTCTCATAGACCCACCCACCCCCAGCCTTCACCCAGTCTCTCTTACCCCTTCCCCCCTCCCCAGCCTCCACCCAGACATACCCCCTCCCCCACTCCCAGCCTTCACATAATCTCTCTAATACCCTCTCCCCCCAACTCCCAGCCTTCACCCAGTCTGATATACCCCTTCCCCCACTCCAAGCCTTCACCCACTCTCACACCCCCCTCCCTCACTCCCAAGCCTTCACCCAGTCTCAGCCATTCCCCCTTCCCCCACTCCCAGCATTCACCCAGTCTTTCAAACCCCCTCCCCCACTCCCTGCATTCACCCAGCCCTCAAATAACAGCCAATCCCAGGCAGCCAATGTGCTTGGGATTCCTGCCACTTATTTCTTTTTGCAGAACTGCCCCACAAACTGCATCTCCCAGTCTGCACTGCAATTAGCTTTCTATAAACTTGATCCAGGCAGTGCAGCAAATTCACAAAGTCTTGCAGTTTAAAGTCCCTGTGATGTATCTAGTTTGAGGCAGGGGTACTGCTATTCTTCCACAACCCAAATTTAAATGAGAAGCTACTGAAAAGTCTCACCGGCCAGGTCGGAGCAGTGCTGGGTCAAGGAGATCAGGTCGGTTTGTAGCTCCTATGACAAATACATCAGCACTAGGATGAAGTCCATCAAGCTCAGACAGCATCTGTGATACTACCCTGTGCGACAGAAATGGGGTAAAAATAAAAGATGAATACACACTTAACGCATGGAAACAAATGCAAAGGAAATACAAATATGCAATAAGACAACCCAAAAGGTCATACTACAAAACCAAAATAGGGCCAGACCACAAAGACACGCATAAACTTTTCCAACTCGTGAACAAACTACTAGATACCACACCGGTTACCACAACCAGCACAGACACCCCATCAGCAGACAACCTTGCTAAATACTTCAACGAGAAAATTATAACGCTACGAATCATATTACCACTCAATACCACCGACCATGAAAAATTCATTGACTGGACCCAATCCCCGATGAATATCCAGCAGACCAAATCTGGACAAACTTCGCTCTACTCACCGATGAAACCGTCACCCAAGCGATCAACAGGTTTGCCAAATCCCACTGCAAACTGGACATATGTCCCAACAACCTAATAAAATCCGCCCCTCAACGCTTCATAGCAGACCTCACGTCACACCTAAACTACATGTTACAACATGGTCTCTTCCCTAAGGATAAAGGACACATACTACTCACCCCAATACCTAAAGATTCAAAGAAAAAAGCAAATGACATAACCAACTACCACCCGGTAGCATCTATCCCTCTGGCAGTCAAACTAATGCAAAGTATGGCAACCAAGCAGCTTACCGACTACCTAAACAAATGCTCAATACTACATGAATCACAATCAGGATTTCGATCCAACCACAGCACCGAAACAGTACTAATCACTCTCCTAACCAAATTCAAACAAGCAATTGCAACTGGCAATTTTGTACTTCTACAATTCGACATGTCCAGCGCGTTTGACATGGTAAACCACAAAATACTGTTAAACATCCTAGAATACTTCGGGATTGGTGGAAGTGTACTTAATTGGATCAAAGGCTTCCTTACTGCAAGAACATACCAAGTGATATCAAATTCAAATACATCATCACCATAGAAACCTGAATGTGGAATACCCCAAGGATCACAGCTTTAACTGACCCTTTTCAACCTGACACCTCTAGCCAAATCACTATCCAACCAAGGCCTTAATCCCTACATCTACGCAGACGATGCCACGATCTACATCCCTTTCAAACATGATCTAACAGAAATCACAAATGAAATCAAACACAGCCTCCAAATCATGAACTCATGGGCGGATGCATTTCAACTAAAACTCAACGCAGAAAAAACACGTCTCATCCTATCATCACAATATAACACAAACAAACCCACCACTATAAACACCCCAGACTACACCCTCCTTGTTTCAGATAGCCTGAAAATTCTCGGAGTTACAATTGACCGAAATCTCACACTAGAAAGCAATGAGAAAAATACAGCAAAGAAAATGTTCCATTCAATGTGGAAACTCAAAAGAGTAAAACCTTTCTTCCCAAGGGAAATATTCCGCAGCCTGGTACAATCAATGGTGCTAAGCCACCTAGATTACTGCAATGACATCTATGCCGAATGCACAGAACAAATCATAAAGAAACTCCAAACTGCCCAAAACACAGCAGCCAGACTCATATTCAGAAAAATGAAATACGAAAGCGCCAAACCCCTAAGAGAAAAACGACACTGGCTCCCACTTAAAGAACGTATTGCATTCAAAATTTGCACCCTGGTTCATAAAATCATTCACGGCGAGGCCCTGTTCTACATGTCAGACCTCATAGATTTACCAACCAGGAACACAAAAAGGTCAGCACACACATTCCTGAATCTCCACTACCCCAGCTGCAAAAGACTAAAATATAAATCAACATATGCATTCAGCTTCTCCTACATAAGCATGCAACTATGGAATGCACTACCAAATGTCAGAAAAACAATGCATGACCTAACAAACTTCCGAAAATCACTAAAAACCAACCTGTTCAAAAAGGCTTACCACAATGATCCATCCTAAATACCAGACAACGAAATTTATACCAGAACTGAACAAAACTGAACTCTCTATACTTGATTGCTCATATACTTTGTCACTAATGAACTTTAACGCAATACCACTTTGTATTTCTCATTCTGGAAATGGCGATCGCCATTACGGCATAATGTAAGCCACATTGAGCCTGCAAATAGATGGGAAAATGTGGGATACAAATGCAACAAATAAATAAGAGGGAAGAGTGTGAAAATCTGCGACAGTGATACTAACAGACTAGTCTACCCTACACTTCCCATTATATGCTCAGACACAGCAACACAACCCTGTGCCATGGGTTATTCCTTTAACATTACTTTTTTAAAATTTAAAACAATTTATACACCTGCCTAATCTACAGTTCTAGATGGTATACAATAAAACGAACATAATATTAAACAAACATCTGATTAACATAAATACAAAATATTGTATGCACAGAAAGCTAAAAAAACTCCAGCAAAAAGTAAATCTCAGGTCACAATCCATTATTCATCTGTTTCCTCCACAATCACAGAAGAGAAAGTCAGTAAAAGAAGCAAAGGTATTTCAGCTTGGAGAAGAGACAGCCAAAAGGAGATATAGTAGAGGTCTATAAAATTCTGAGTGGAGTGAAACAGGTGACTGTGAATCATAAGAACGTAAGAGTAGGCACACTGAGTCAGACTAATGGTCCATCTAGCCCAGTATCCTGCTTCCAACAGTGGCCAATCCAGGTCACAAGTATCTGGCAGAAAACCAAATCGTGGCAACACTCCATGTCACCAATCCCAGGGCAAGCAGTTGATTCCCATGTCTGTCTCAATAGCACACTATGGATTTTTTCTCCAGGAATTTCTCCAAACCTTTTTTAAACCCAGATACGCTAACCACTGTTATCACCTCCTCTGGCAAAGAGTTCCAGAGCTTAACTATTTGTTGAGTAAAAAAATATTTCCTTCTATTTGTTTTTAAAGTATTTCCATTTTACTTCCTTGAGTGTCCCCCTAGACTTTGTACTTTTGGCATGAGTAAAAAATCAATTTACTTGTACTCGCTCTACACCACTCAGGATTTTGTAGACCTCGATCATATCTTCCCTCATCTATCTCTATTCCAAGCTGAAGAGCCCTAACCTCTTTAGCCTTTCCTCATATGACAGGAGTTCCAATCCCTTTATTATTTTAGTTGGACTTCTTTGAACCTTTTCCAAATCTGCTACATCTATTTTGAGATACAATGGCCAGAACTGAAAGCAATACTCAAGGAGTGGTCGTACCATGGAGCGATACAGATGCATTGTAGTATTTTTTGGTCTTATTCACCAACCCTTTCCTAATTCCTAGCATCCTGTTTGCTTTTTTGGCTGCCGCTGCACACTGAACAGAAGATTTCAGCGTATTATCTATGACACCTAGATCTTTTTCAGGTAACTCTGATTCAGATTATTCTTTTCAATGTGCATCACCTTGCATTTGTCCACATTAAATTTCATCTGCCATTTGAATGCCCAGTCTCATAAGCGGTCGGTGGCCCAACTGTTTGGGGAGGCTAAAGGGGGCGGGGTTAGGGGTGGGGCCAGGGGTGGGGCTTAAATCCATAATTCTCAGATCACACACAGAAAAAAAAAATAAATGTCACAATTAATACCTTTTATTAAATTTAGATATTAGCTATGTATCATATGTCAAAGAATAAAGTGGTTGCTCAAAGCATATACTAACCACAATCGCTCAACTGCAAAACACTATGCACAACTTTGTGCAAAAACACACTCTGAACCTTACTGTACCATAAATATTACACTGGGCAGAACCTAATACACCAATATACCACCCATATGGAAAATGCAGACCGTCAACAATATTGAAACAAGGGATCATAATATCACAATTCTCATGTAGAGCCACAAAACATCCTAATTCATGTTTAATGTGGGACAAAATGTCATAAATAAGTAAATCAACTTTTAATGTTGAACACCTAATTCTCAAAGTGAACATATTCCAAACACTATAATGAAAATAAAATGATCTTTTCTACCTTTGTTGTCTGGTGACTTTGTTTTTCTGATTGTGCTGGCCCAGTATCCGATTCTGCTGCTATCTGTCCTCTTAACTCCGTTTCCAGGGCTTCCTTTCCATTTATTTGTTTACTTTCCGCCTTTCTTCTTCATTTCTTGTCCTACATCCGTAAGTAAAAGCTGGGTCCTCCGCAAACTTGACTGTCCAATCGATCCAGCTTTTGCCTATTTTCTTCATCCATGTGCAGTTTTTCTACTCTCTTCCTTTTCCGTCATCTCATCTCCTTCCTCACTCCTCCCTCCATGTCCAGCAACCCTCCTCTCCCCCCTACCCTCCCCTCCATCCACCCATGTCCAGCAACTCTCCTCTCCCCTGCCCTCTCCTCTCCCCTTCATCCACCATGTGCAGCAACCCTCCTCTCCCCTTCCCTCCATCCACCCATGTCCAGCAACCCTCCTCTCCCCTGCCCTCTCCTCTCCCCTTCTTCCACCATGTCCAGCAACCCTCCTCTCCCCTTCCCTCCATCCACCCATGTCCAGCAACCCTCCTCTCCCCTCTCCTCTCCCCTTCATCCACCATGTCCAGTAACCCTTCTCTCCCATTCCCTCCATCCACCCATGTCCAGTAACCCTCCTCTCCCCTGCCCTCTCCTCTTCATCCACCATGTGCAGCAACCCTTCTCTCCCCTTCCCTCCATCCACCCATGTCCAGCAACCCTCCTCTCCCCTTCCCTCCATCCACCCATGTCCAGCAACCCTCCTCTCCCCTGCTCTCTCCTCTCCCCTTCTTCCACCATGTCCAGCAACCCTCCTCTCCCCTTCCCTCCATCCACCCATGTCCAGCAACCCTCCTCTCCCCTTCTTCCACCATGTGCAGCAACCCTCCTCTCCTCTCCCGTCTGCCCTGTTTCCTTCCTGCCCCCCCCCCCCCGCCGTACCTTTAAATATTATAGTTTTGCTGGAGTCGCGGGCAGCCGGCATTGAAGACATCGGCAGGCTTACGCCGGTTCCAGCAGCCTGCCTTCCCTTCCCTCGTTGCAAGTCGGATGATGGCTCCGCCCTCTTCTGACGTATTTCCTGTTTCTACGAGGGCGGAGCCATCATCCGACTTGCAACGAGGGAAGGGAAGGCAGGCTGCTGGAACCGGCGTAAGCCTGCCGATGTCTTCAATGCCGGCTGCCCGCGACTCCAGCAAAACTATAATATTTAAAGGTACGGTGGCGGCGGGGCGGGGCAGTGGCGGGCTGGGGAGACTTAGCCTCCCCAAGCCTCTTATACGGGGCGCCTATGCCCAGTCTTCCAATTTCCTAAGGTCTTCCTGCAGTATTTTACAGTCTGCACATTTTGCAGTTTTACACCATCTGCAAATTTAATCACCTCACTCACTGTACCAATATCCATATCATTTATAAATATGTTAAATAGCACCGGTCCCAATACAGATCCCTGCGGCACTCCACTGTTCACCCTTTCTCAAGAAATATAAACCTTTGTTCCTTACGTAGTAACAGGTCACTCAGATCAATATGCCACATGTGGTAAGGCGGGTGTTTACATTGTGTACCCGCACTGATTGCAATACTACACAATTTGTATATGGGATTTGTTGTCCCTGTGGGGTGTGGTATATTGGACATGCGATCCACAAGATCAAGTGTAGGATACCTCAACATTTGAGCAACCTTCGTGTGCAGAGACAGGAGGTCATGCTGTTCAAGATTTCAAATTTGTGGTGTTATGTCAATACAGGAGCATTAGAGGTGGTAATATTTCCATGCTGTTACTACATAAGGAACAAAGGTTTATATTTACTTGGAATACAATCATTCCCCATGGTTTGAATAAGGAAGTGGAATGGTTGAATGTATGACAGGGCAGGATTTAAGGTATTTGAACTGCTAAGAGTCCAGAGGCTCCATACGCATGCATCAGCGTTCTTTGGAGCTCCGATTGAGGATGTGAGAGTAGTATTATTATTTATTGCATTTGTATCCTACATTTTCCCACCTATTTGCAGGCTCAATGTGGCTTACATAGAGGCATATTTTCAAAGCACTTTGGGAGGCTAAGTTCCATAGGTTTCTATGGAACTTTGGGAGGCTAAGTGCTTTGAAAATGAGCCAGATAGTGGCTTACATAGTTTTAACATTGACGTTTCAGTATGTCAAGTACAATTAGTGATGTGTGGCGATTAGGTAAAGGAAGTAAAAGGAAGGAAGGGAGTGATTGGGTAGTTATATAAGGTGGGGATTCATGGTTGAGTGGCTTGGTGAGGTAGTTCGGTGAGGTTATAGGTTCTCTTTGTAGGCCTTGTTGAAGAAAAATGTCTTCAGAGATTTTCGAAAGATATTTATTTCGTTGATTGCTTTTAAGTCTGTAGGCAATGCATTCCATAATTGCGTGCCCATGTAGGAGAAGGTGGAGGCACGCATGTTACAAAAAAAAAAAAACGGGGAAAGAAGTGCTCATCAGGGACGTCCTTTATGTTCACTATATATTAAAAAAAAAAAAAGACGAGCTGTGCCTATGGACGTCCTTTATGGACATCCTTCTCCGCCGCCCCCGCCCCCCCCCCCCCCGGGTGATCGAGTCCCGACAGGAGCAGGAGAGAACGCCAACACCAGGTCCCAGTTGGATGCTGGGGAGGACCCGGGAGGAGCAGGCACTGCAGGACTTCAGGCCTGAGCCTCTGGTTTGGCTGGCAGGGGTCCCCCAAGGCCCCACCAGCAGAAGATGTCTTCCTCCAGCGCTGCTCTTCACTCTGCCCCCCCCCCCCGAGATCGCTGCCGCTCCCCCTCCCCCCTGCATTGAAATGACAGCTTCCCGCAGCCCCAGCCTCCAAGCCATCCTCCGCACCCCCGAGGCACCGCCCCTACCGCCCCCCCTGAGTTCGTCACCACCGCTGCTCCCCCCCCTCCACCCGCCCCCCTCCGTCTGCCACCGGGACGGGCCCTCACAGCGCCTCTCAATTCAGAAAACAACAGCTGATCGCCTCCCTTCGGACTTCCCTCCTTTCCTCCCTGGCTCGCCCTCGTCTGACGTAAGTAACGTAGGTAAGTAACTTACGTCAGACGAGGGCGGGCCAGGGAGGAAAGGAGGGAAGTCCGAAGGACGTCCATAAAGGACGTCCATAGGCACAGCTCGTCTTTTTTTTATATATATAGTGAAGGACGTCCATAAAGGATGTCCTTGGCATGCGCAGAGCAGCCAGCATAACGCTTGGCTGCTTTGCACAATCTCGACCGGCCGACTGTTTAACGATGGAATAGAGAATGCAAGTGAGCTACAACAAGCAGCTCATTTGCATTCCTATTCCTTGATGCATGCCCGTTCCTTACCGATTCGCTAAGGGAATCAGTAAGGAAAGGGCTTTAATGAGTCTTTAGTGCATCTTGGCCAGAATCTGAGAAGTTCCGAGAGAAAAGGACATTTCTCTGGTAAGTGAACACTATTTTGCTTTGTGCTTTGAAAACTTAAAGATTGGGGTTTAAAGGAGGAATTGTAGGTTAGTGACAGGCAAAATAAAAATATATAAAGCAAATTTTATCAACTAATCTCCATAGTCTTTTCCACTTAGTTTTAAAAACTTTCTACCACAGCACCAACAGATAGAATCAAGCAGGCACTGCAGGATCTAGTTTAGTATTAAGGGGGGAATAAAAAGAGAGAGAGAGAGAGAGAGAGAGAGAGAGAGAGAGAGAGAGAGAGAGAGAAAAGCAAGCATTATTAACTAGTTGCCATAGTGTACAAACCCTTTTCCCATAGTTTTAAACTGAAATTTTCTCTAGAAATAGGCATTTTTCCCATAGTTTTAAACTGAAATCTTTTCTAGAGGTAGAAACTAAAACAGCCAAAAACTCTTGTTCTAAAAGGCAGCTATTTTCTGCTGCTGGAGAGGTAGCACATCCAGCAACTTCAACTGTGTTAATTAAGGTGTGGGGAAGTAGAATACTTGCATAGGTTGCTGAGTCAGCTTCAAAGAGCCTGTTTAAAAAAGTCCCCTTAGATTCAAAACTATATAAAGAGGACAGGTCCCACTGAACTTTCTTTCTGAGAAGTTCCGAGAGAAGACATTTCTCTGGTAAGTGAACACTACTTTGCTTTGTGCTTTTGGAACATAAAGATTGGGGATTAAAGGAGGCATTGTAGGTTAGTGTTAGGTAAAATAAAAATCTAAAAAGCAAATTTTATCAACTAATCTCCATAATCTTTTCCACTTAGTTTTAAACACTTTGTACCACAGCATTAACAGATAGAATCAAGCAGGCACTGCAGGATCTAGTTTAGTCTTCCCACCCACCCTCCCCAACACCTGCTCACCTCTAGGACAACTCTTCATTTATAATCAGTTCTTGTAATTAGGGTAACAAGCAAGGAGTGCTCTTACAGAGTTTTAAATACATTTCATTACCATCTAAGAAGGAAACACTAAATATACTATATAAACTAAAAGACACTTTTATTTAGGCTAATAGTAACATAGTAGATGACAGCAGAAAAAGACCTGCACGGTCCATCCAGTCTGCCCAACAAGATAAACTCATATGTGCTACTTTTTGTGTATACCTTACCTTATTGTACCGTATAAGTCTGCCCAGCACTATCCCCGCCTCCCAACCACCAGCCACGCCTCCCACCACCGGTTCTGGCACAGACCGTATAAGTCTGCCCAGTACTATCCCCGCCTCCCAACCACCAGTCCCGCCTCTGGCACAGACCGTATAAGTCTGCCCAGCACCATCTCCGCCTCCCGCCACCGGCTCTGCCACCCAATCTCGGCTAAGCTCCTTAGGATCCATTCCTTCTGAACAGGATTCCTTTATGTTTATCCCACGCATGTTTGAATGTTTGAATTCCATTACCGTTTACGTTTCCACCACTCTAAGATAGAGTCAGCAGTCCAGCAGCAAGAGGGGTGCTATCCAGTCTTTTGCATTGAGTGCCACATGTATGATTATCTCCCAGTTGGTGAGATGTCTCATGTGTGTGTCCGATGCAAATGAGGACTTGCAAGATGCAAATGTCCATTCTCTTGAGGCTAGAGTAGCAGACTTGGTGGAGCTAAGGGAGACAGAGAGGTACATAGAGGAGACCTACAGGGATGTTGTAGAGAAGTCCCATCTCCAGTCTGGTAGCCCCTGTGCTACCTTGGAGGAGGGCAGTTTCCTACAAGGAGAGCATCACCCTGGTGAAGTAGTACTCCTGTAGCCAAGACCTGCCCACCAGTGGATGTACTATCCTCTCGCACCGAGGATATGTCTCCAAGTGCTGACCGGGAGGGAAAGGTTAGGACAGCTGTTGTAGTTGGTTATTCATTAGGCATATAGATAGCTGGGTGGCTGCTGGACGTGAGGATCGCCTGGTGACTTGCCTGCCTGGTGCGAAGGTGGCGGACCTCACGCATCACCTAGATAGGATTTTAGATAGTGTTGGGGAGGAGCTGGCTGTCTTGGTACATGTGGGTAGAGAGACTCTGGAAGCCAAATTTAGGCTCTTAGGTAGAACACTCAAATTCAGATCCTCTAGGGTAGCATTTTCTGAAATGCTACCTGTTCCACGCGCAGGGCCCAAGAGACAGGCAGAGCTCTGGAGTCTCAATGCGTGGATGAGACGATGGTGCAGGGAGGAGGGTTTTAGATTTGTTAGGAACTGGGCAACGTTCTGGGGAAGGGGGAGCCTATTCCGAAAGGATGGGCTCCACCTTAACCAGGGTGGGACCAGGCTGCTGGCATCGGCATTTAAAAAGGAGATAGAGCAGCTTTTAAACTAGAAATGGGGGGGGGGGGGGGGGGGGGGGGAGGCAGTCGCTCAAAAGCGCATGGTTCGGGATAAGGTATCTTTCAAAGATATCACCAAAACAGGGAAGATAGGGTACCCTGATAGTGAGGTTGCAAAAGAGACCGTAGTAGATTAGGTGTCCTTAAATAAAAATCAAGGAACGAATTGAGTTCAAGATCTGCACGACTGTACACAAAATCATTCACGCAGATGCCCCACTCTATATGCTAAACTTAGTGGACTTACCGCCCAGGAATGCCAAAAGATCGGCCCGCAAATTCCTCAACCTGAACTTTCCCAGCTGTAAAGGAATGAAGTAAACAGGCTTATGCTACCACCTTTGAGTACAAAAGTACACAGTTTTGGAACGCACTACCCATGGCCCTTAAAACCATGACCAATCTAACCAGCTTTCGCAAAGCTTTGAAAACACATCTCTTCAACAGAGCCTACAAAAGTCACCCTCATTGAAACAAATCATTCCCTAAACCACCCAAGTACACCAAAAGACCTCTTTCACGACCTTACCTAACACCTTCTACCTAAATTCCTCTTTCACCTCAGCTTATGATCGACTGTTTTCTTAGATCATGTAATGATGTTCTCATTTCCATACTCTGTAAGCCACACTGAGCCTGCAAAAATGTGGGAAAATGTGGGGTACAAATACAATAAATAAATAAATAAATGAGGAAAGCATGGCGGTGGGTCTGTAGGTTTTATGGCCTATCCGCAGAATCCTCTCCGTTGCTGCCAATCCAGGGTAACAGAGACTTCATGCCTGGTTCCACCTCGGCAGATTTTGCCACGCGGGGGACAAAAAAATTTACAGTATTTATACCAGCTATATAATGAGGATGGCACACAAAAATCTCAGGAGGACCTGCAATTGGAATATGGGACTAAATTTCTTTTCTATGTTTCAACTGCGCCATTATTTAAGATCCCTGCCGGCCCCTACTATGACAGCGCAGGTGTGGGAACAATTAGTCACTATATTGGGGTTAGACGCACAATTAAGGGTCCCGCTCAAATACTATCATGCTTCTCTGCGGGAAAACCTGGGCGAGGTGGAATACGGTAAATTAACCAATTGCTGGAATAAAGAGCTAGCGATAAACCTCCAGACGGAAACGGTAAAGGTCTGTCTCTTGGGAACCCAAAGACTGACGGAGAATGTGACGTTGCAAGAAACACATTATAAATTTTTGATGCGGATGTATATTTCCCCTCATAGAGCGTATAGGGCATCCATGGGGACGGAGGATAGGTGTAAGAAGTGTGCCCAATCCCCAGCTGATCTAGGACACATGTTTTGGAGGTGCCCGCGGATCCTTGGTTTTTGGCGCCAGGTTTGTCAGCATGTGTCTGGGGACCAACTCCATCTCAGCTATTTGAGGTGTTCAGGGTGTCCCCGTTTGTTCCTCGGGGCCTTAGATGCTTCTTGATAAAAACAACTTTGGTTGGAAAGAAATCGATTCCTCAACAGTGGATAACCGGAGATCCGCCCACACTACAACACTGGCGATCCAATATGATTCACCTCTGCGCTTTGGAGCGCAGGGGAGTGGAAGACCTATCCTCGCCACAAGGAGACTGGCTTTGCCAAGTCTGGTCCCCCTTCTGGGACTCATTGACTGCAGTAGCGCGTAGTAGAATTTTGAATTCTTAAGTGTGACATAGGAGGGAGGGGATTGGGGTGGGTGGGGGGAGTGGAGTTGTTCAAGGGGACGGGGAGGGAGGCGGGAGGTGGGTAAAAGCAAAGGAGAAATTAGATCTTACCTGCTAATTTGCTTTCCTTTAGTCCCTCCGGACCGGACCAGGATTGGACTGATGGGTTGTGCTCGCCTACCAGCAGGTGGAGACTGAGAAAAAACTCTAACTCTAGAGAGCCAATAGGAGCCCTGGCCATGTGACCTTAGCCTCAGTATTTGAATAGCAAAGCAGGAAAGAAAGAAAGACCTTCTGTGCCGTATGGAATCCTAGCAGCCACAAAGCACTCGGCAATGCCAAGTATCAGAGCTCACCAGCAACTCTCACCAGAGAAGTGGTATGGCCCGATATGTATTACAGCTCACCAGCAACTCTCACTAGAGAAGTGGTATGGCTCACTTGTACTATAGCTCACCAGCAACTCTCACCAGAGAAGCGATATGGCTCACATGTAATATAGCTCACCAGCAACTCTCCCCAGAGAAGTGGTATGGCTCACATATAATATAGCTCACCCGCAACTCTCACCAGAGAAGTGGTATGGCTCACTTGTCTTATAGCTCACCAGCAACTCTAACCAGAGAAGTGGTATGGCCCACTTAAGATTTTATATATATTCCATCAACTGAGCTTACCAGCAACTCTCACCAGAAAAGTGGTAAATCATATTTAAGGTTTTATAGATATTCCAGCAACTGAGCTCAGCCACAACTCTCACCAGAGAAGTGGTATGGCGTATTTAAGGTTTTATAGATAGATTCCAGCAATTGAGCTCACCAGCAACCACCAGAGAAGTGGTATAGACCACGTAAAGTTCTGTATATATATAGTATTGTTCCACGAATCGTAAAGGAATGAATACACTTCCTACTGAATACACTTCCTACTTAATAAAAGAAGCTAAAGAGTAGAGAGAACATGGGAGGGGCCTGGTCCGGTCCGGAGGGACTAAAGGAAAGCAAATTAGCAGGTAAGATCTAATTTCTCCTTCCTTAGCGTCCCTCCGGACCGGACCAGGATTGGACTGATGGGAAGTACCAAAGCAGTAATCTGAAGGGAGGGACCTTATGAAAACTGCAGAGAAATGTTCATGCTGCATAGGCCACCTGGCGACAACTAACATGTAGTGTGTCCCAATGAGCAAAATAAAATGAAACTAGGACTAAGTTGCCAACTTACCAATGTGCACCGAGAGCACCAAAAATCGCCGTAGTAAGAATAGAGCCCGCTTCTGAAGTTGTGGAATATGTTGTAATACGCTGTGGAACTGCCCTCTCAGCGAGAAGAGAAATAGACATTCTCATTTCCTTGATCCTTCGCGATATAGCAGGTTAGAAACAATGAAAAACTTTTACGCCTACTGGCTAGAAGGACAAAACCAATAAGAAAAAACCGATTGGGAAAGGTGAAAACTTTAAACTACAGCAGACCGAAAAGAAGTTACCAACCATAGAAGTATTCCACACATAGATCTACTTGCTGCAATGGCTACTGGGAACACTGCTTGAAGAGGAAAACTTTATAGAAAAAGTTATGGCTACTAGAAAACAGAACTTTAAGAGTCTGTTCACCTAGTTCACCTAGCTGGTGGATGAAGCGGGAGGTACAGGTGCAGGACTCCTTTAAGAAACCGCTTTGACAGTGGATGCTGCATAAGCGTGCGGTTGTCAACAGTATCATGCATCACTGATAGAGCTGCCAAATGAACTCTAATGGATGAGTAAGACAGACAAGATTTCGCAAGATGCAGAAGATATTCCAAAACATGCAAAATGGATACTGTTTGTGGAATGAAGTGGCGAGAGGAGTACCACAGAGTGAACCGTCGCCACTTTGATTCATAGGACTTTAATGTAGATTTCTGTCTGGAAGCAATTAAAACTTGAAGTACTTCCTGCGAAAATATCAAAGATGTTGCAGACCCAGTAACCACGCCATAAGTTTGAGTGACTGGGGGTCCGGATGTAGAAGGGTGCCTTGGTTCTGCGTAAACACCTAGTGAGATGATGGAAGAAACGCATAAAGAAGGCTGAAAAACCCCTGCTGGACGTTGGCATCTGTCCCTGTCTCCGTCAAGACTGTTGCTGAACGGAAGAAGCAAGAAATGTTCATGAGCCTGAAGGCAAAAAGAGATAGCCCTGAAGTGTCGCAGTGAGGAAGTAAGGCTGAAAAAATGAGAGTCCATTCACCTAAATGCAGGGTGACACAACTAAGAAAAAATGAGTACAAACTCAAGAGTATACTCTTAACTCCTCCTTGGCGGATGACATAACCCATTGCCCAACATAGCTCTCTCCGCCTTGTTTGTCAGTAGGGAAAACAAAATTCACCCGAAGGTAAAACGAATTGCTGAGGTCCCCCAGAAAAAAAATATATACAAAAAAGCTTCTGCCAAAAAGTGTACTGCACGAAGCATCCCAATGACAGAACTAAGGTTCTTGAGATAACTAGATGACACTTAAATAGCGCGATTGATGACCCTGAGATTCGCAATAGTATGAAGGAAAATTCCTTCTTGGGCATTAGAGAGTAAAATTGCATTCTGCAGAATAGAGCGAGGAAATGGCCGAAGGCCCAAGGTCACCAAGAAAAATATAAACTGGGATGTTTGCAGAGGAGACAAAAGACTGTGCGCCAACCTGACTAAACAAAGAGAAAATCAGAGATATCTGATGAGAGATCAAATGAGAGGCCTGGCTACAATCACCACCCAACCTAGAGACTGTAAGAAATGCAACACCCGGTGCGTGACCCGAGAACTCTGCTGATAAGACTTTCTCCAATTAGGCAGTCGTCTAGGTAAGAATGAAATGACCCTAAGATCTATAAAAGAACGGAAGAGAGAGTACTGCTGAAAATGACCGGTTAATGCATAAGCAAAAAACTAGCCATTCTCTGGATCCTGAGGAGAAGAGGAAGGGTGAGCAAGGACACCAGTTAAATAGGGCTACAAACTCCAACCCTATCTCTATGGCGTTCCATAGTTGGGTAAGTTCTGAATATAGAAAGTTCTGAATATAGGAGTCCACCAGCTATGGTAGTACGCTCCGGACAGAAAAAAATTGTCCCAGTATGAACGTCTGATTCACCGGCCTGTAATTTCTTGGATCTCCCTAATCCACATACCACTAATCCACGTACCACGGTCATGCGTCCTCCCTCACTGAGATGTAGATTGTAAGCTCCTTTGAGCAGGGAACGTCCTTCTTTGTTAATTTGTACAGCGCTGCGTAACCCTAGTAGCGCTCTAGAAATGTTAAGTAGTAGTACCAAACTCACACCCAATAGATATGAATGTTGAGCTTGTTTCAGGTTAAAACACCGAACCTAGGCCCAGGGTCCCCGGTGTTCCTAGTGGTGAACAGCCATGGCAAATATTGTATGCGTTAGTTTGCAGAATTACTGCAAAGCCTTGCTTTTGGAGCAGAGATTTCTGTTCGATACTCTCGTGAGAGTTTTTTTTTTTTTTTTCTTTAATGCTGTTCTGGCTGTAGAAAGGTGGACATTTGAGCTTCCCCAGAATGGCAAAACTTATGTACCTATGCCCATTAGATATGAATGCTGGACTTGATGGACTTTAGGCCTTACCCAGCATAACCATACTTATGTACCTATGGTATAAATACACAGGAAGTGAGTGAATCCCCTTCCAATTGAAAGAACACTCTGGAGTGAAGGCGCATAGAATGAAAATGAAAAAGGACAAACTTGGAAATTACCTGTAACGAAAAAAGTGAAGTTGTGCCACAGCCACTTGGTGAAGGCAGTGTAGACAAGACTGTATCTGAATTCAAGAAAGCTTGATATAACATCAGGTCTCTAAGGAAGAGGAAGAGATAGCAGATGGTATGTATAGGCATACTGGACCAAACCAGGATGTTTATAATCTGCCAATGCTGAACTGATAGAGTAGAGACAAACACGAGTAGATGGTTTGAGGACCGTCCACTATCTTTAAGTGAAAGGATGACTTTATTCTCTAAGTGACCATATGTCCTGTAAAAACCAGAAGAAAGCTAAAATGAAATATGAGAGGCTTCAAGGCAGTTGGAAAAGAAGGGAAGACATGAATAAAGCATGCCTGCTAAGGCAGCTGAGTGACTGGGAGCTTGGTAGACAGGACTGTCCCTCAGAGAATATGAAAGAGCTGATATATCCCCATGGCATCTGAACAATATACTGTATGCCTCTAGAGAAGGCTTCTTAAAGTCGGAAAAAGAAAACACTGTATAACACTACAGCCATTGAGAGTGTCTGTTAAGTTCTTAAAACACTATATAACATCATAGGCATGGAGTAAAATGCTTGAAAGGAACTAAGATATTATGGTCAGAATTGCAAAGTACCAATCAATTGACTCTTAGACAATGTAGTCCTATTCACCAGGGAATGAGAAAGACAGAAATTTACTCTATGCCTATAGAGAAAGTTTCTAAAGTTCTTAAAACACTGTATAATACTACAGCTATTGAGGAAAATGCTTGAAATGAATTATGATATTATGATAAGATGTAGATTTTCCACCAGGCAATGAAAAATGACTGAGCACCAGAAAAAACTAGTGTTAACAGCCCCGTGATACATAGAAATTTAAAGAAGAAAAGCTTGTTATATATCCATATATGAAAGGAGCCCCTTTCAATCAAATATTGCCTGCTGATGTGAAGAGCATTTTAGAATACGCCGTTCAGCACATACAAAAGTGTACACATCTTGGAGCCGAACTGCTCTATGAACTGCAGCCTTACCTTCAGCAGAGAGATCCCCGACTGATAAGATGGAGGGAGAAACAAAATGGCCGCCGTTCGCGCCACTGGCCCTGTGGTGATCGTCGACAGCGCGCCCAACACCTCCGAACAAGTGAAGCCCAGTGGAACGGCGAAGAAACAACAGCCGGCGAAAAAGGCCCCGAAAAAAACCGGAGGCAGCACTGGACCCGAAGAAACCTTGAAGGGAGAGCAAAATTTACACGTTCCGGCTGCGTGAACTGCGCCTGACCGACAGCAGCTGTTTGAACTTTTAAGCCATATCAGAAAAAACAGGTGGCCGCGCTTATGCAGTTCGCACCTTTCTTTTTTTTTTTTTTTTTCATTTCTTTAAACTGCCGCTGCCAAAACGCAAGAAAATGGAGGAAATTAAATCTGACGAGAAAAATCGCTGTTTAAAGTCACAGACACTGAATTATTTTCTTCTGTTTTTTTTTTTTTTTTAATAACCCCTCAATCATAATAAAACACTGGAGCTGCCTGCTCGTTAGAAGTCTGGGGAAAGAAAGGCTGCTTCTTTGAATTTCCTTTTATTTGATTTAATTCTTTTAAAGCAGCTACCTGTTAAAGTGGCTGCCTCTCCCAAAGACGGTACACCTTTCCAGAGAAAGGGACGGCCCTTCCCTGCTAAGCCAGGGAGATGGGGAGGAAGGGGGGTGGACTCGAGACACCCGAGTTTAACACCCCCGAGGCTGTCAAAGAAAGAAGAGAAAGGAAACCCTGTCAAGCCTCTAAATAAGATTCCAGGCACAGAAGAATTATCACAAATATCTGTAATATCTAAAGAGAAAAGGAGAGAGACTAATGGGCTCACTTCCTACCTGCTGGGAGACTGAGAAAATACTGAGGCTAAGGTCACATGGCCAGGGCTCCTATTGGCTCTCTAGAGTTAGTTTTTTCTCAGTCTCCACCTGCTGGTAGGCGAGCACAACCCATCAGTCCAATCCTGGTCCGGTCCGGAGGGACGCTAAGGAAAATGTATTTGTACTGAGTTCCATTCTACCAATATGACATGGCTTTAGTGGTGTATGGAGTGTTTTTACAAGGACAACATTGTGTTTATTTTTTGCACCAATAAAAAATATTTAAAATAAAATAAAAAATGCTCCCCCTGTCCAAGAGGTATTTTTCCTGTAGAGAAGGAAAACTGTCTAGTCTACCCTCTTCAGTCAGTACTTGAAACAAGTAGCAAATTGCTTTACCTTTCCAAGTCTTATGATTTAAAGTTTTTATTGATGATGCATAGACATCTTATCACACAGGTCATGATATAATACAATACTGATAACACCACCACCACCATATTAAAGAAGTCCATCATCTCGTTTTTAGCCTTTTACATCAAAATTCTTCCCCCCAGCCCTCTACACCCCCCCCCCCCCAAAAAGGAGGTCTGAATCTACATGTAGTGGTGAGGTACATGCAGCTTAAAGAGATCACAATCGGGATCCAGCAATGCGCCCTACGCGGCTCAAGTCAACTGCCGCCCTGTAGCATCAATCCCACTGGTGGTCAAACTGATGGAAAGCATGGTAACCAAACAATTTACTGATTACACAAACGAATTCACAATCAGGATGTCATCCCCTCCATAGCACTGAAAGAATACTAATTACCCTCCTAGCCAAATTCAAGCAGGAAATAGCAACAGGAAAAAGCATACTTCTCCTCCAATTCAACATGTCCAGTGCGTTCGACTTGGTAAACCATAAAATACTACTAAGACTCCTAGATTACTTCGGGATTGGTGGACACATACTTAGTTGGATCAAGGGTTTCCTAACCACTAGAACAGATAATGTAAGATAATGTAATGACTGCATCATAACAACACTCTGTAAGCCACATTGAGCCTGCAAAAAGGTGGGATAATGTGGGGTACAAATGCAATAAATAAATAATAATCATCATCAAGTGAAATCAAGCTCAAACATATCACCGTGGAAAGCAGAATGCGGAGCACCTCAAGGATCACCACTATCACCGATCCTTTTCAGCCTAATGATGACCCCACTAGCCAAATCCTTATCCAACCAAGGCCTTAACCCTTTCATCTATGCAAACGATGTCACAATATACATTCCTTACAAATGTGATCTGACAGAAATCACCAACGAAATCAAGCTCAGCTTGAATACTACTACTACTACTATTTAGCATTTCTATAGCGCTACAAGGCATACGCAGCGCTGCACAAACATAGAAGAAAGACAGTCCCTACTCAAAGAGCTTACAATCTAATAATTATCATGGACTCATGGGCAAACGCATTTCAACTAAAACTCAACACAGAAAAAACACACTGTCTCATCCTCTCATCCCAATACAATACGAACAAACTCACAAACATAAACAACCCAGATTATACCCTCCCTATCTCAGACAGCCTCTATATGCTAATAACCACAGCAGCAAAATATCTACCCTTTCTCCCTCTTACCCAGTTTGCCCATAGCTCCAGCCTAAGGGTCTCAATCAATCAGATAAGAGAGGCAGGGATTGAGGGACTAGCTGGACATAACACTCCTCACCAAATGACATCAAAAATATATTTGTTTTTAATGCACTTTGAATGTTGGAAATGAAAGTTCCACTTGGAGTAGGGCAGGGAGAGTCAAGTCTAACCCTTAAAAGACCCAACCCCTTGACCTTTGGTGAGAAGCACCTTAGAGATTAGTAATGTAGCTTTTTTTTTTGCCCTGCCACAGATATCTGTAACATGGTATATACAGGATGTAACCTTCTCTCATCTTTACCTAGAAAAGGCAGCGGGAGCATCTCGAAGACATAAAGCCACTTTGGCACAACAATCATATTACAGACACGAATCCTACCCTATATGGAAATGGGATACGTATCTGTTGAAGTGGACGTGCCAAAGATTTCGTTAAATTTAGTTTGAAAGCTAAGACTAATCCAAAGTTACTACATAAGGTAAGGCTCTATGGAGGGATATATAGAAATAAGACAATACTAGCATAAGATCTGCAAAATCCAAAATTTTAACCTGATGAGGACTGAACACCCGTAACCTTGGCATCAAGTATATGCAGTAACGGTTCAAGAAATAGTAAAAAGGAGGGGAAGCAGATAGCCCTGTCTTGTTACCCTTTGAATAAAGTGGGGAGGTAAAAGGGAAGGACCAAAGAGCACACTGTACGTACATTAAAATTACTTTCACTTCGGGGGGGGGGGGGGGGGGGGGGGGAGACTGGTTCTGTGTGGGTGGTTGGGAGGGTTGTTAGGGTGTTATATTGAAACTGTATTGTAATATAATAGTAATAATTCGGTTTGGTTGTCTTCTTGCAATAATAAAGAGATTATAACTAAAATTACTTTCACTTTTATTACTTTTCTTGTAAACTGCTTGGATGCTCTCCACAAGGCAGGATATCAAATAATAAATGAAATTTGAATATTTAAAATTAGGGCCTATAAAGCCAGCAGAAAGAAAATGTTGCTGTTTTGAAGGGGATGCCTAAATAGGCTTTGGCAAGTTATAGAAAAAAAAGGGAGGGGGGAAATAGTAATTCAAAGAGAAACCCAGGAAAAAAAAATCAGAGTGAAGAGGTCCGATAAGGTTAGTTTCTAAATTGTCTATCTTGGTATAGCTGGGGAGGGGTGAGGGCATAAGATATTAGGAGGATCTAGGGGAGGAGACATTCAAAATGTTAATCAGAGAAGCATCATTGCACTATTTGTAAACTGCTTTGAATTAATAAGCCAATACATAAGCTGTTCATTAATGCAGTTTTTTTGGAAAGGGTTCTCACCTGTCCATAACACCACCCGAGTCTCCACTCCTCCCACGGTTTGGTGCCAAAGAATCCAGTTCATCAAAGAATATAATGCAGGGAGCAGCTGCCCTGGCTCTGGCAAACACTGAAAAGAAGATAAATTAGAGAGTGAGACAGAGGAAATGCAGGAGGGATATGAGGCGAAGGAAGGATCAGGAACTTAGGGAAGAGATGTGGGAGAAATATGATTAATTCTCTGTCTTCCCCCCTGTAGAGCTAATGCTGGGCTCCTGGGGATTGAAAGAGGGGGACCCTCGTGGAGCAGTGCTGAAACTAAACATGACCAAGACTGAGCTTCTCATCTTTCCCCCTAAACCAACCTCTCCTCTTCCCCCATTCTCTATTTCTGTGGATAACACGTTCATCCTCCCTGTCTCATCAGCTCGTAACCTTGGGGTCATCTTCGACTCCTCCCTCTCCTTCTCTGCACATATTCAACAGACTGCTAAAACCTGTCGTTTCTTTCTCTACAACATCAGCAAAATTCATCCTTTCCTTTCTGAGCACACTACCAGAACACTTCTTCACAGTTTTATCACCTCTCGCTTAGACTATTGCAACTTGCTTCTCACAGGTCTCCCACTTACATAAGTACATAAGTAATGCCATACTGGGAAAAGACCAAGGGTCCATCGAGCCCAGCATCCTGTCCACGACAGCGGCCAATCCAGGCCAAGGGCACCTGGCAAGCTTCCCAAACGTACATTCTATACATGTTATTCCTGGAAATTTGGATTTTTCCAAGTCCGTTTAGTAGCGGTTTATGGACTTGTCCTTTAGGAATCCGTCCAACCCCTTTTTAAACTCTGCTAAGCTAACCGCCTTCACCACTTTCTCCGGCAACGAATTCCAGAGTTTAATTACACGTTGGGTGAAGAAAAATTTTCTCCGATTTGTTTTACATTTACTACACTGTAGTTTAATCGTATGCCCCCTAGTCCTAGTATTTTTGGAAAGCGTGAACAGACGCTTCACATCCACCTGTTCCACTCCACTCATTATTTTATATACCTCTATCATGTCTCCCCTCAGCCGTCTCTTCTCCAAGCTGTATAGCCCTAGCCTCCTTAGTCTTTCTTCATAGGGAAGTCGTCCCATCCCCGCTATCATTTTAGTCGCCCTTCGCTGCACCTTTTCCAATTCTACTATATCTTTCTTGAGATGCGGCGACCAGAATTGAACACAGTACTCAAGGTGCGGTCGCACCATGGAGCGATACAACGGCATTATAACATCCTCACACCTGTTTTCCATACCTTTCCTAATAATACCCAACATTCTATTCGCTTTCTTAGCCGCAGCAGCACACTGAGCAGAAGGTTTCAGTGTGTTATCGACGACGACACCCAGATCTCTTTCTTGGTCCTTAACTCCTAACGTGGAACCTTGCATGACGTAGCTATAATTCGGGTTCTTTTTCCCCACATGCATCACCTTGCACTTGCTCACATTAAACATCATCTGCCATTTAGCCGCCCAGTCTCCCAGTCTCGTAAGGTCCTCTTGTAATTTTTCACAATCCTGTCGCGATTTAACGACTTTGAATAACTTTGTGTCATCAGCAAATTTAATTACCTCGCTAGTTACTCCCATCTCTAAATCATTTATAAATATATTAAAAAGCAGCGGTCCTAGCACGGACCCCTGAGGAACCCCACTAACTACCCTTCTCCATTGTGAATACTGCCCATTTAACCCCACTCTCTGTTTCCTATCCTTCAACCAGTTTTTAATCCACAATAGGACATTTCCTCCTATCCCATGACCCTCCAATTTCCTCTGTAGCCTTTCATGAGGTACCTTGTCAAACGCCTTTTGAAAATCCAGATACACAATATCAACCGACTCCCCTTTGTCCACATGTTTGTTCACTCCTTCAAAGAATTGAAGTAAATTGGTCAGGCAAGATTTCCCCACACAAAAGCCATGCTGACTTGGTCTAAGTAATCTATGTCCTCGGATGTGCTCTGTAATTTTGTTTTTAATAATAGCCTCTACCATTTTCCCCGGCACCGATGTCAGACTCACCGGTCTATAATTTCCCGGATCTCCCTTGGAGCCTTTTTTAAAAATGGCCGTTACATTGGCCACCTTCCAATCTTCCGGTACCACGCTCGATTTTAAGGATAAGTTGCATATCACTAGCAGTAGCTCCGCAAGCTCGTTTTTCAGTTCTATCAGTACTCTAGGATGAATACCATCCGGTCCAGGAGATTTGCTACTCTTCAGTTTGCCGAACTGCCCCATTACGTCCTCCAGGTTTACCGTGAAGTCAGTAAGTTTCTCCGACTCGTCCGCTTGAAATACCATTTCCGACACCGGTATCCCACCCAAATCTTCCTCGGTGAAGACCGAAGCAAAGAATTCATTCAGTCTCTCCGCTACGTCTTTGTCTTCCTTGATCGCCCCTTTTACCCCTCGGTCATCCAGCGGCCCAACCGATTCTTTTGCCGGCTTCCTGCTTTTAATATACCGAAAAATTTTTTACTATGTTTTTTTGCCTCTAATGCTATCTTTTTTTCATACTCCCTCTTGGCCTTCTTAATCTGCGCCTTGCATTTGCTTTGACACTCCTTATGCTGTTTCTTGTTATTTTCAGACAGTTCCTTCTTCCATTTTCTGAAGGCGTTTCTTTTAGCCTTTATAGCTTCCTTCACCTCACTTTTCAACCAGGCCGGGTGACTTTTGGACTTCCGTCTTTCTTTTCTAATTCGCGGAATATGTATGGCCTGGGCCTCCAGGATGGTATTTTTGAACAGCGTCCACGCCTGTTGTACAGTTTTTACTCTCTCAGTTGCCCCCCTAAGTTTTTTTTTTTACCGTTCTTCTCATTTTATCATAGTCTCCTTTTTTAAAGTTAAACGCTAACGTATTTGACTTTCTGTGTACAGTTACTTCAAGGTCGATGTCAAAACTGATCATATTATGGTCACTGTTATCAAGCGGCCCCAGTACCATAACGTCCCTCACCAGATCATGCGCTCCACTAAGGACCATGTCTAGAATTTTTCCTTCTCTCGTCGGCTCCTGCACCAGTTGCTCCATAAAGCTGTCCTTGATTTCATCAAGGAATTGTATCTCTGTAGCGTGTCCCAATGTTACATTTACCCAGTCTATATTTGGATAATTGAAGTCACCCATTATTATCACATTGCCCATTTTGTTCGCGTCTCTGATTTCTTTTATCATTTCTGTGTCTACCTGCTCATCCTGGCGAGGCGGACGGTAGTACACTCCTATCACCATTTTTTTCCCTTTTATACATGGAATTTCAACCCACAGTGATTCAAGGGTGTGATTTGTGTCCTGCTGAATTTGTAATCTATCTGAGTCAAGGCTCTCGTTAATATACAATGCTACCCCTCCACCAGTCCGGTCCACCCTATCATTACGATATACTTTGTACCCCGGTATGACAGTGTCCCACTGGTTATCCTCCTTCCACCAGGTCTCAGTAATGCCTATTATATCCAATTTTTCATTTAGTGCAATATATTCCAACTCTCCCATCTTATTTCTTAGACTCCTAGCATTTGCATATAGACATTTCAGAGTATGTTTGTTGTTCTTATTTGCATGATGCTTAGTACCTGACACTATTGATTTGACATCTTTTGTCTGATCTTTAGTTGTATTTAAGGGCACCTGGCCTACCACAG
Organism: Microcaecilia unicolor; assembly: GCF_901765095.1. Taxonomy (NCBI): domain Eukaryota; kingdom Metazoa; phylum Chordata; class Amphibia; order Gymnophiona; family Siphonopidae; genus Microcaecilia; species Microcaecilia unicolor. The sequence goes on from NC_044033.1 coordinate 590,450, forward strand.
TCTGTTGTGCAACCTCACTATCCAGAAACCCTATCTTCCCTGTTTGTGAGGTATCTTTGCAAGATACCTTTTCCCGAACCATGCGCTTTTGAGCGACTGTCGGCCTTCCCCCCATTTCTAGTTTAAAAGCTGCTCTATCTCCTTTTTAAATGCCAACGCCAGCAGCCTGGTCCCACCCTGGTTAAGGTGGAGCCCATCCTTTCGGAATAGGCTCCCCCTTCCCCAGAATGTTGCCCAGTTCCTAACAAATCTAAAACCCTCCTCCCTGCACCATCGTCTCATCCACGCATTGAGACTCTGGAGCTCTGTCTGTCTCTTGGGCCCTGCACGTGGAACAGGTAGCATTTCAGAAAATGCTACCCTAGAGGATCTGGATTTGAGCTTTCTACCTAAGAGCCTAAATTTGGCTTCCAGAACCTCTCTCCCACATTTTCCTATGTCATTGGTACCCACATGTACCAAGACAGCGGACTCCTCCCCAGCACTATCTAGCCATCTCTCTCCTCTTCACTCTGTTCAAAATTCTGCTGCACGACTTATATTCCACCAGTGTCACTATGCTCATATTAGCTCTCTCAAGTCACTTCATTGGCTTCCTATCCGTTTCCGCATACAGTTCAAACTCCTCTTATTGACCTATAAGTGCATTTACTCTGCAGCTCCTCCGTACCTCTCCACTCTCATCTCTCCCTACATTCCTCCCTGGGAATGCCGTTCACTGGGTAAATCTCTCTTATCTGCACCCTTCTCCTCCACCACTAACGCCAGACTCTGTTCCTTTTATCTTGCTGCACCATATGCCTGGAATAAACTTCCTGAGCTAGCCAGTCAGTCAAGCCCACCTTTTTGATGCTGCTTTTAACTCCTAACCCTTACTCACTTGTTCAGTACCCTTATTTTATCATTCCCACCTTAGTAATTCCCTTATCTCTTATTTGTCCTGTTTGTCTGTCCTAATTAGATTGTAAGCTCTGTCGAGCAGGGACTGTCTCTTCATGTTCAAGTATACAGCGCTGCGTACATCTAGTAGCGCTATAGAAATGATAAGTAGTAGTAGTAGATAAAAGGTTAAAGAACAGTTTATCTTTAAATCTGATAGCATTGATTGCTCCATGGGGACTTAAATCAAGGTGTAGGCTAATATTCTTTTCCTGTGCTGGCTCTTACTTTCACTTTTACTCTGGTATATTCACAGAAACACATGTTTAAATTTAGGTTTCTATTTACACGTGTATTTTTATATAGGTATATACATGGACATACATGCAATGTGTATACGTATACAATGACCCTAGAGCTGTGATTATCGACCTTTCTTCTTCTGTGACATGACTGACAGGCAATGTTCATGTGTGTCATACACTAAACACTAAAATTCACAGCTAAACAAAAACAAAAAACCTCCTAAATATTTCATTGTGAAAAAAGATGCAAAGGAAATATAAAAAATCCTTAAAGCGAATTAACTGTTTTATAAACTGTCACTAAAATGCAACTTGTTAATTTTTTTTCAAAGAAGTTTCAATCTTTATCAGTGATGTGTTGCTACAGTTTTTTCCATATGGGACTGAATAGTAGGGAAATTTATTTATAACATTTATATCCCACAATATTCCCACACATGGGCAGGCACAATGTGGCGTACAACAGTCTATAAAAACATACAACAATTTAGCAAACAAACAATGTCGTAAGAGAGAAAGGGAAATAGCTAAGGAGGGAAAAGGGGAAAGAGTAGTGGTGAACAATATGTCGCTACGACAGTTGGAATTCAGACGGAAGAGATGCCAGGCGGGTTTGAAGCGTATGCTCTACCAAAAAGGAAGGTCTTGAGGTTCTTCAGTAAGATGTTATGGTTCACCATATCAAAGGCACTAGACATGTCGAACTGCAAAAGCAAAATACTCTTTCCAACAGCTATTTCCCTCTTAAAATTAGTCAGGAGAGTGAAGAGCACGGACTCCGTACTATGGAGCAGATACAATCCCGACTGTGAGTTATGCAAAATATTGAACTTGTCCAAATATTCACTGAGTTGTTTATTCACCATGCTCTCCATTAGTTTCACGAAAAGTGGAATAGATGCAATCGGCTGATAGTTGGACAGGTCATTGCTTTTTTTCTTGGCATGTTTGGGTACTGGGGTAAGTAAGATGTTTCCATAGCTTACAGGGAACTTGCCATTACCAAGCATGAAGTTGAGATGTAGCGTCAAGTCAGTTATAAAGCAGGTAGGGGCACACTGGAGTAAGTAGTTTGGGCAAACATCCAGCTTGCAATATTTCCTGGAAAATCTGCAGAACTCCTGCTTAACGGAGTCTACAGAAAGAGGTGAGAAGCGTGAAAACGAACGGTCTGCTGGGTGCTCATCGGATCCCGGATCCAGGCATCTAATAAAATCACTAATGTTTGAATTGCTCCTTGGAAGGGAACTCTGTAATTTTATGAGTTTTTCTTGGAAAAACTTGGCTAGATCTGCAACTGATGGGATACCTTTACTTGTAGATGTAAGCGCAGTAGTATCCATTAATTTATTAACAAAGAAGTAGAGCTTTTTCATATCATTGTAATCCGGGCCTATCTTGATTTTAAAGTAGTGTTTTTTAGACTGCCTAATTTCATATTTGTACATTCTCTGAGATTGCTTGCATGCATTAAGTTATTGAGTGTCCTGGTGCTTTCTCCAGGCCCTTTCGAGTCTTCTGCTATTGTTTTTAAGTTTTCTGAGGTCATCATTAAACCATGGGGCAGCCACTTTCCTTTTTGTTGAACGCGTTCTGAGGGGCGCTATGGTATCCAAAATGCTTCTGCATCGATTGTCCCAGTTGAGGAAGAAGCTTTCCGAATCCACCGGGTCAGGCCAATCTGACTCATAGATGGACTGCCAGAATACCTCTGGGTCAATATACCCTCTTGTTTTGTACGACATTAGGGCTTGAGTGCGCTGTGGACCTTTTACCTGCCACAAAATGGAACAGTTGAGCTTGAAGTGATCTGAACAAGGGATAGCTGATCAAAGGACTTTGGTTATTTGCAAATTGTGCTGATCCGCCGATTTGAGGGAGAGGAGATCAAGAATGTGATATTTTGAATGTGTAGCTTGAGAATTTCAGCAGGAGAAATCCCAAGAATGAAGGAAGTCTAAGCAGTCATGCGTGTGGGTAGAGGAATAGTTTTCAAGGTACAAATTAATGACTCCCAGGACGAGTACATTGGGACTGGACAAACATATATTAGAAATGAAATCCGCAAAAATAGGCTGTGCTTCGTTCCAGTTGCTAGGTGGCCGGTATAACAAGATACAGGTCAGGTGACCAAGTAAGGTATTAAGGATTCTCACAGAAGCAATTTCAAGATGCGGTGTAATGGAGTCTGCAACGGGTTCTATAATGAAGGTGGAGCGATAAATAAGTGCAATACCTCCACCTCTCTTCCCAGAAATCATAGTAACATAGTAAATGACGGCAGATAAAGACCTGTTCGGTCCATCCAGTCTGCCCAACAAGATAAACTCATTTTACATGGTATGTGATACTTTATACCAGAGTTTGATTTGTCCTTGCCGTTCTCAGGGCACAGACTGTATAAGTCTGCCCAGCATTGTTCTTGTACTGAGTTCTGAAGCTAACGTCGAAACCCCTTAAAATTTACACTCCAGCCCATCCCTATCCGTTCAGTCACGATCAGGACGTAGAATCTCCGCTAAGATTCTGTGGATCCATTTTACATGGTATGTGATGCTTTATATGTATACCTAAGTTTGATTTGGCCTTGCCTTTCTCAGGGAAAAGAACATAAAAGTCTACCCAGCATTGTTCTTCAAATTTCCATACCTATTCAGTTACATTAGAGCATAGACCGTAGAAGTCTGCCCAGCACTGGTTTTCCTTCCCAATTACCGGCGTTGCCACCCAATCTCCGTAAAAGATTCTGTAGTTCCATTCCTTCTAAACAGGATTCCTTTGTGTTTATCCCATGCATGTTTGAATTCCATTACCGTTTTCATCTCCACCACCTCCCGTGGGATGGCATTCCACATATCTAGCACCCTTTCTGTGAAAAAATACTTCCTGACATTAGTCCTGAGTCTGCCCCCCTTCAACCTCAATTCATGTCCTCTAGTTCTACCGTCTTCCCCGGAAAAGGTTCGTTTGCGGATTAATACCTTTCAAATATTTGAACGTCTGTATCATGTCACCCCTGTTTCTCCTTTCCTCCAAGGTATACATGTTCAGGTTGGCAAGTCTCTCCGTGTACAGTTTACAATGCAAATCTCATACCATTTTTGTAGCTTTTCTTTGCATCCTTCAATCTTCAGGTACTACAGATGATTTTAACAACAGGTTACATACTAACAGCAGATCAGCAATTTCATGTTTGAGTTCTTTCAGTACCCTTGGATGTATGCCATCTGGTCCAGGTGATTTACTACTCTTAAATTTGTCAATTTGGCCCAGTATATCTTCCAGGTTCACAGAGATTTCTTTCAATTCCTCCACATCACCCCCCTTGAAAACCATTTCTGGAACAGGTAGATCTCTTACATCTTCTTCCGTACAGATGGAAGCAAAGAATTCATTCAGTTTCTCTGCTATGGCCTTGTCCTTCCTGAGCGCTCCTTTTGCTCCTTCGTGATCCAATGGTCCCACGGATTCTTTCACAGGCTTTCTGCTTCTGATGTACCTGAAAAAGTTGTTACTGTGAGTTTTAGCCTCTGTGGCAAGTTTCTCTTCATATTCTCTTTTAGCCTTCTTTATTAATGTTTTGCACCTGACTTGCCAGTGCTTATGTTGCTTCTTATTTTCTTCATTTGGGTCCTTTTTCCATTCTTTGAATGACAATCTTTTGGCTATAATGGCCTCTTTTACTTCACATTTTAACCATGCTGGCTGACGTTTTCTCCTCTTTCCACTTTTGCAAATACGTGGAAAGCTTCTGGACTGGGCTTCCAAGATGGTATTTTTGAATCATGTCCACGCCTGATTTAGTGTCCTAACCTTTGCAGCCAATCCTTTTAGTTCCTTTGCAGCCAATCCTTTTAGTTTCTTTTTAACCATTTTCCTCATTTTATTATAGTTGCCCTTTCGAAAATTAAACACAGCAACAGTAGATTTCCTTTGCGGGTTCATCTCAGATAGTAGCTCAAACTTGCTCATGAGCAACATGAGTTAACAGTGAGTAAGCTAATTCTGATTTTATGTGTGCCTTGATATATTGCCTATACACATTCAATGTTATGAACTCCAGACGTTAGCTCTCTTTGGCACAATAGTAGTAAATATGAGGGACTGAGATCATCTCCAACATACAAAGGCTCGAGAGAGAGGTTCATTTCTGCTATGGTGACACTGACCCCCTCCCATCCCAAAAACTGCACTATGGTGAGAACCATGTCTGCTAAAACCGATGTAAAACAAGGGGCACACCACACAGACTGGATCCTGCTGTCTTGCTTAAAAGTGAACTTTGTTTCTGGGGACAAAAAAGCTATGGAAACATATTTAGCATGAACAGTGATGTACCATGTTGAACTCAGAGAATGTCTACAGAACCTAACTAACAGTAAAAGCCTGAGAGAGTAAAGGTATTTTCTAAAAGATTCTTTTACTACTCACCTTCACGAACATTTTCCTCACTCTGTCCCACGTACATGTTTATTAATTCTGGACCCTTCACACTGGAGAGATGGAAAAAGAGACAGACATGGTAAAGTATGAGGCAATGTGGCGATGTCGCTGTGTAGCTAGAAAGACAGAGAGAGATATGAAGAGGCAACGGAAACTGAATTCCTGTTATAGTGTCTGGTGACAGCAATACATCAAACCACACTGATGGGTCACATGAGTTTAATCTCATTTTAAAGTGAAGGATTGTTCCAGAGCTTTCTGGGAACTCATATTCAGCAGCAACCTCCACAGTTCTAGACCAGCAGCCACTCAGGTTAATGACTACTACTACTACTACTTAGCATTTCTATAGCGCTGCTAGGGTTACGCAGCGCTGTACAAGTTTAAACAAGGGGAAGGACAGTCCCTGCTCAGGAGAGCTTACAATCTAAAGGTTACGAACTATGTAGTCAGTGTAGGTATCATGAATGGGGAAGGTGGTTAGGCGCCAAAAGCAAGGGAGAAGAGATGGGCTTTGAGTAAGGACTTGAAAATGGGCAGGGAGGGCGCATGACGTATGGGCTCGGGAAGTCTGTTCCAGGCATAAGGTGATGCGAGGCAGAAGGGGCGGAGTCTGGAGTTAGCAGTGGTGGAGAAGGGTACAGATAGGAGTGATTTGTCCTGAGAGCGGAGGTTACGAGTGGGAACATAGGGGGAGAGGAGGGTAGAGAGGTAATGGGGGGCTGCAGATTGAGTGCACTTGAAGGTCAATAGGAGAAGCTTGAACTGTATACAGTAAAGGATCGGGAGCCAGTGAAGCGACTTGAGGAGAGGGGTGATATGAGAGTATCGGTTCACGCGGTAGATAAGACGTGCAGCGGAATTTTGGACAGATTGAAGGTGGGATACATGGCTAAGAGGGAGGCCAGCGAGAAGAAGGTTGCAATAGTCAAGACGAGAGGTAACGAGCGAGTGGACGAGGGTTCGGGTGGTCTGTTCAGAGAGGAATGGGCGAATTTTGCTAATATTATAGAGGAAGAAGCGACAGGTCTTAGCTGTCTGCTGGATATGGGCAGAGAAGGAGAGGGAGGAGTCGAAAATGACTCCGAGATTGCGGGCTGAAGAGACGGGGAGGATGAGGGCGTTGTCTACAGAGACGGAAAGTGGGGGAAGAGGAGAAGAGGGTTTGGGTGGAAAGACAAGGAGCTCAGTCTTTGCCAAATGACAAACCAGACTAAGAAATGGGCTCTCTGATTACTTGGATTTCACTGTTTCAGGGCAATACTAAGGGTGAGGCAAGGGGAGAAAACAATGCATGTTTCTTTAAATAACCCAAACTGTACCCATTTTCTTATAGAAAAAATTATCTGCTGAGAAAACAGGTATCTATGTAATGTACATGAAAAACAACAAAGCAGTGGAATCAAATGTATTTATTGGAACAATACCCGACGTGGCCACGTTTCGCCCTCAGGCTGCGTCAGGGGTATAAACTATTAAAAACAAACAAAACACAAGTATAAAAACATGTATAACCATACATATTAACAATGTCATAAGCATGATTCAACTAATAAAAGGCAATTATATAAAAAAGAGATTCAACATATATAAAACAATCCTTTAAGAGTTCTAAAAAAACATGTATAGACATACATGATATCTGTAAAACAAATATTTATAATTATCATTAAAATCATACATCACATAAAATATTTTATCAGAACATCTACAATTACTCATATCACATTTATAACTCTCAATAAAAAATGTTAAGATCATACAATTAGAATCAAAACATTTCAATGAAGAGGGGAAGAAATTTCTTTATACATACCTATCAAAAGTGTATGTAAATATATCATACACACTAGTAGTTCCAAAATCTAGTTCTACACAGATATAAAAACAAAAGATAAAAATATCATCAGACAAGAAATATATCTAAATGTGCACAAAACCTTTAAAAGACTCTAGACATTCTAGTTTCTCCACTGATATTCTTAACACAAAACCAAAAAACCTCCTTAGAAATAAATAACCAGTCCACATTACTGCTAGAGGCAGGAAGCAGTTCACTAAATAAAAGACTTCTCACAAAAATATAACAACAGAGGAAGCACTGCAAGCACTCAATCTTCAAAACAACATCTAGTAGGTCTCCATCAGATCACAGCTAGACTCCCTACATATTCCAAAGATGTGCAAGATGAACAGAAATAAAGCAAACACTTACCCACTTATCTGCTACTTCCAACTAAACTGATATGCATTAGCATTACTAGCTTCTGTATGATTTTAATGATAATTATAAATATTTGTTTTACAGATGATATCATGTATGTCTATACATGTTTTTTTAGAACTCTTAAAGGATTGTTTTATATATGTTGAATCTCTTTTTTATATAATTGCCTTTTATTAGTTGAATCATGCTTATGACATTGTTAATATGTATGGTTATACATGTTTTTATACTTGTGTTTTGTTTGTTTTTAATAGTTTATACCCCTGACGCAGCCTGAGGGCGAAACGTGGCCACGTCGGGTATTGTTCCAATAAATACATTTGATTCCACTGCTTTGTTGTTTTTCATCTACTGTTTTGTAAGCAGTTGTGTGCCTTTTTTTTTTTTTTTTATCTATGTAATGTACATACATTTTGTTAGATAATAATAAAAGCAAAATCATTCATGGTAAAAAAAATATTTGCGGGGTTTGTAAAGCTGTAAATAATTCATTTACCCCAAAGGATATAGAGGGCTCCTCTCATGAGGCAGCAGAAAGATGGGTGGCTTATATTCTGAGGGCAATATGGTAATAACTACTATAGTTAAACAACTTTGCTTTAACAGCAGACTGCAAATAAGTTGAACTGTCTTCAGATTAACATGAATGCAGGAAGATCCCATCTCCTCATGAGAGGAAGAGAATAATGCAGAAAATGATAGCATGATCCATCTCTAAGAAATTAATTTATTTCATATCACTCTTTCAGAGACAGAAATCAGTCTAATGCTCATGCTGGTTCCCGTTTCAAAATGGCTACCGGGACCTCAACTACCACAAGAAGTCTTGGCAGCCACTGCAAATGGAGCTGCAGCATGAGGCAGGAACAAGTGGGATTTACTCCTGCCCCTGAAAACTTCACTAGAGCATCAGGCCTTCCTAAGGTAGGCCTGAGGAGGGTCTACAGGTGGGATGTGGGGGGGTAGAAGTGATTGTGGGGAGGGAGGGAGGGGGAGGAGTGAGTGTCGTGTGTTAACCGAACATGCATAGGTAGCTCAACTGATTGCAACTTCAATTCTGTCACTCCGTGGCTTAGAAAACTGCACTGCTACCGGTGGATGCTCGAGCACAATTTAAGCTCTGTACTATCATTTTTAGTTTTGTATGTCAGTGTCCACTAGAATGTGTGTGCTTGGGGTCAACTTCTCCAAAAAGGTAATGTAGCCAAAACTCATAATCAAATGTATTTTTTTTTTTTTTTAATTAACAAGAAGTCTTTATTGAAAAAATGAAAGAGCCCTGTACAGCCATGGAAAATTACAACTGTATCATATATAAAATATCCTTCTCCATATTTCACACAAAACAGTGTTCATCTTACAAGGTTCACTTCTAATGACAACATATGTCTAGACTTCACTTTTTATTCCCATTTTCCCCCATAAGAAATATTCTTAACCTAAAGCAAAATATCAACCAAAGTTAATTATAGAAAACTAGTAAAAAAGCCCCGTTTCTGATGCAAATGAAACAGGGGCTAGCAAGGTTTTCTTCAGAGTGTGCATGTGGGAGTGTGTGTCCCTGCCCTCTGCCCTCTCTCCCTCTCCCTCCCCCTCCCCCCTTGGAGTCCAGTCCTTCAGTGTTAAGTTTCCTGCTGTTCTGTGTTACAGAGAGTGAGGGCATCTCTCTCCCCTCCCCCTCTGAGTTCTTCACTGTTACAGAGAGGGGGATTTCGTGCTGTGCTGTTTTCCTTCACTCATGGGGAAACCGGATATCTCTGGCGCTTCACACTTCCGGCTGGAGGCTTCATAGAACGTTGGTCTTGCCTTTTATATATATAGAAGATAACCCACCCTTCTAACCCAGTACAGTACCCAGCAAGTAACACAATCACCAATAATCAGCAGTCAAATAGTCACAACAACCCCATTTATGATCCCAAACCCAAGGGGGCCCATATTCTTCCCCATTTTGCCATTTGCTTACGATCCTTTGCTAATAATCTCTCTTTTTCTGCGATATTTCCAAGCATAGTTTTCCACCTAATTATTGAAGGGCAGTTTCGCTGTTTCCAAGCTTGTGCAATGGTCAATCTACCTGCACATCTCTCTATATAAAACGCACCTCCAACGTTCTATGAAGCCTCTTTTAGCCAAAAGTGAAGGGGGTGAGATCGCATTGTGTCTGCCCCGCCCACGCGTCAAACGTGATGACGTCGAGGGCGGAGCAATGACACTCAACCAATCGCATCGCTCGGCAGCGAAGCGTCAGGGAAGGAGGCGGCGCTCTCGACGTCTAGGTTTCCCTTCGCTGTGTTCCGCCTTCAAGTTCTTAAGGATGACGTCAAAAGAAGGCGGAACACAGCGAAGGGAAACCTAGACGTCGGGAGCGCCGCCTCCTTCCCTGACGCTTCGCTGCCGGAACCGCCACGGAGGTAAATTTTAAAAGAAGAAGAAAAAAAAAAAACCGGATGCATGGATGCGAAGGGGGGGGGCATGGATGCGAAGGGGGGGAGGAGAAGAGGGCGGGCCAGGCTGGGACATGGGAGAGAGAGGAGCATGGATGTGAGGGGGGGTCATGGAAGGGAGAGAGGGGACTTGCTGGAAAAGGATGAATGGAGGCGGCAGGGGACAGAGGAGCATGGATTGCAGGGCAGGCCTCAGGCAGAGAGGGGAAATGCTGGAAAGGGATGAATGGAGGGGGCAGGTGACAGAGTAACATGGATGGCCATGGATTGGGAGGGCAGGGCTCAGGGAAAGGGGAATTGCTGGATAGGGATGAATGAAGGGGACAGATGGGCATGGATGGATATGGATTGCAGGGCAGGCCTCAGGCAGAGAGGGGAAATGCTGGAAAGGGATGAATGGAGGGGGCAGGGGACAGAGTAACATGGATGGCCATGGATTGGGACGGCAGGGCTCAGGGAAAGGGAAATTGCTGGATACGGATGAATGGAGGGGACAGATGGGCATGGATGGATATGGATTGCAGGGCAGGCCTCAGGCACAGAGGGGAAATGCTGGATAGGGATGAATGGAGGGGGCAGGTGACAGAGTAACATGGATGGCCATGGATTGGGACGGCAGGGCTCAGGGAAAAAGGAATTGCTGGATAGGGATGAATGGAGGGGGCAGGTGACAGAGTAACATGGATGGCCATGGATTGGGACGGCAGGGCTCAGGGAAAAAGGAATTGCTGGATAGGGATGAATGGAGGGGACAGATGGGCATGGATGGATATGGATTTCAGGGCAGGCCTCAGGCAAAGAGGGGAAATGCTGGAAAGGGATGAATGGAGGGGGCAGGGGACAGAGGAGCATGGATGGCCACACACACACACTCTCTATCACACTGTGTCTCACATACACACTTGCACACACTCTCATTCTCACACACACACTCTCTCTCACAAACACACTCACACCCAGACTCACTCTCTCTCTCACACACTCACACTTTCACTCTGACTCTCAAACAGTCACTCTCACATACACTCTCCCAAACATACACACTCCGAGGAAAACCTTGCTAGCGCCCGTTTCATTTGTCTCAGAAACGGGCCTTTTTTACTAGTAAACAATATTTCGCTAGGATCTTGCCCTCTTCTTTGAGTCCTAAGATATTTTTGTGAAATAGATACACTGCAGGGTCCCATGGTATATCCACTCCTACCCATTGTTGCATCCTCTCCTGGATAGCTTTCCAGAATGCTCCCACCTTTCTGCATGTCCACCATATGTGGCCCATGGGTCTTTTTGTCAAGGCTCATTCATTAAAGAACTGTGTTCCATTTTTAAAGGCCCGTGGTGCTGTTTTTTTTGTTTGTAATCTTACTGGGGTCAGATACCAACGATATATTATTTTCGTAACGTTTTCCTGAATATTTATCGCTGGAGAGATCTGTGCTGAGCCTCTTTCAAATCTCTGCCACTCCGCCTCTGTGTACTTTACTCCCAATTCTTTTTCCCACTGGTCTCGATGTCTAGAGTTCTGTGGAAGTTTATCTGTCAAGTATCCATATAGCAAGGAGATTAGACCTCTTGTTCCCTGTTCTCTTACACATAGCTCCTCTAAGAACGTGACCTCTCCAAACAGATTAGCTCTTATTCCTGGGGAGTGTAGAAAACGGATTAGTTGCGTGTATGCGTATTGATCCCTCCGGGAGAGGTTATAGGTTTCAGCTAATTCTGAGAATGTGACAAATCTCTCTCCACTTAATAATTGTCCCCAAAGATCAAGACCACTCCGTGCCCACTTAGTAAAGGTCGAGGGTTTACATCCCAGAGGAAAAGCTAAATTGTATGCTATAGGGGACAGCCTAGAGTTATACACTTTCCTTCTACGTTCCATCTTATCCCAATACGATAATGTGAAGCGAATTACAGGGCTCACCTCCATTCCTAACCGCCTATGTTTAGGTGTTAGCCATAGCATATGTCCTAATTTTAATGGGCTACGAAGTAGATACTGTTCTGCCCTTATCCAAAGTTTATGAGAAGTCTCCTGGAACCATTCTACTGCCGCTTTGACTTGGGCTGCCCTGTGGTAGAACTCCAAGTGGGGGACTCCCAGTCCTCCCTTAGATTTACGAGCCATATAGGTCACACTGGAGTGAATTCTCGGCTTATTACCTTTCCAGATAAACTTTGTTAATCGACTCTGTACACGCTGAAGCAAATGTTCATCTATTGGCAATGGAATTGATTGAAAGAGGTATAGTAGGCGTGGCAAAATGTTCATTTTTACTGTGGCTATCCTGCCAAACCAAGACAAGCCAAGAGGTTCCCATCTATCCAAATCTGCCTTAAGCTCAGTAACTAAAGGAGTATAATTCACCTCACTTAGGCGTTGCAGATTACTAATGAGAACTCCTAGATATCGGATGCCATCAGTTACCCATTTCAATGGGAACAACTGCCGACATGCCTGATAAGTTTGCTCGTCCACACCTTGTGCCAATGCTTCCGTCTTGGTGTAATTAATTTTGAAACCAGAGACCTTTCCGTAGGCATCTAAGATTTGAAATAGCTTTGAAAGGGAGTCCAAAGGTGAAGTAACTGTCAATAGAACATCATCCGCAAATAGCGCTACCTTGGACTCCCATTCCCCTACCTTCACTCCGGTGATTTCCGGGTCGTTTCTAATGACCCACGCCAGAGGCTCCATCACAATGGCAAACAAGAGAGGTGATAATGGACACCTCTGGCGCGTTCCTCTTTGTAAGTCAAAGAAGGGGGAAACCTGTCCATTGATCTTTAAGCATGCTTTAGGTCTAGTATAGAATTCTTCTATCCAACCCATAAATTTAGTGCCAAAACCAAGACGTTGCATTGTCTGATATAAAAAGGGCCAATGTACCCCCTATCGAATGCCTTTTCGGCGTCAATACTTAACAGGCAGTAGGGTAAATTTCTTTGCTTTGCAGCATACATAACATCAATTGTTCGCCTTATGTTGTCAGAGGCTTGTCTATTAGCAATGAATCTCACTTGATCTGGGTGAATAATAGATGGAAGAAAGCGAATGCTACATACCTGTAGAAGGTATTCTCCGAGGACAGCAGGCTGATTGTTCTCACTGATGGGTGACGTCCACGGCAGCCCCTCCAATCGGAAACTTCAATAGCAAAGGCCTTTGCTAGTCCTTGCGCGCCCATGCGCACCGCGCATGCGCGGCCGTCTTCCCGCCCGAACCGGCTCGTGTTCGTCAGTCCCATATGTAGCAAGACAAGACAAGGGAAGACACAACTCCAAAGGGGAGGCGGGTGGGTTTGTGAGAAAAATCAGCCTGCTGTCCTCGGAGAATACCTTCTACAGGTATGTAGCACTCGCTTTCTCCGAGGACAAGCAGGCTGCTTGTTCTCACTGATGGGGTATCCCTAGCCCCCAGGCTCACTCAAAACAACAAACATGGTCAATTGGGCCTCGCAACGGCGAGGACATAACTGAGATTGACCTAACAATTTATCCAACTAACAGAGTGTAGCCTGGAACAGAATAAAACATGGGCCTAGGGGGGTAGAGTTGGATCCTAAACCCCGAACAGATTCTGAAGCACTGACTGCCCTAACCGACTGTCACGTCGGGTATCCTGCTGCAGGCAGTGATGAGATATGAATGTGTGGACAGATGACCACGTCGCAGCTTTGCAAATCTCTTCAATAGTGGCTGACTTCAAGTGGGCTACCGACGCTGCCATGGCTCTAACATTATGAGCCGTGACATGACCCTCAAGAGCCAGCCCAGCCTGGGCGTAAGTGAAGGAAATGCAATCTGCTAGCCAATTGGATATGGTGCGTTTCCCCACAGCCACTCCCCTCCTGTTGGGATCAAAAGAAACAAACAATTGGGCAGACTGTCTGTTGGGCTGTGTCCGCTCCAGATAGAAGGCCAATGCTCTCTTGCAGTCCAATGTGTGCAGCTGACGTTCAGCAGGGCAGGAATGAGGACGGGGAAAGAATGTTGGCAACACAATTGACTGGTTCAGATGGCACTCCGACACAACCTTTGGCAAGAACTTAGGGTGAGTGCGGAGGACTACTCTGTTATGATGAAATTTGGTGTAAGGAGCCTGGGCTACCAGGGCCTGCAGCTCACTGACTCTACGAACTGAAGTAACTGCCACCAAGAAAATGACCTTCCAGGTCAAGTACTTCAGATGGCAGGAGTACAGTGGCTCAAAAGGAGGTTTCATCAGCTGGGTGAGAACGACATTGAGATCCCATGACACTGTAGGAGGTTTGAGGGGGGACTTTGACAAAAGCAAACCTCTCATGAAGCGAACAACTAAAGGCTGTCCTGAGATCGGTTTACCTTCCACACGGTAATGGTATGCACTGATTGCACTAAGGTGAACCCTTACAGAGTTGGTCTTGAGACCAGACTCAGACAAGTGCAGAAGGTATTCAAGCAGGGTCTGTGTAGGACAAGAACGAGGATCTAGGGCCTTGCTGTCACACCAGACGGCAAACCTCCTCCATAGAAAGAAGTAACTCCTCTTAGAGGAATCTTTCTTGGAAGCAAGCAAGATGCGGGAGACACCCTCTGACAGACCCAAAGAGGCAAAGTCTACGCTCTCAACATCCAGGCCGTGAGAGCCAGAGACTGGAGGTTGGGATGCAGAAGCACCCCTTCGTCCTGTGTGATGAGGGTCGGAAAACACTCCAATCTCCACAGTTCTTCGGAGGATAACTCCAGAAGAAGAGGGAACCAGATCTGACGCGGCCAAAAGGGAGCAATCAGAATCATGGTGCCTCGGTCTTGCTTGAGTTTCAGCAAAGTCTTCCCGACCAGAGGTATGGGAGGATAAGCATACAGGAGACCCTCCCCCCAGTCCAGGAGGAAGGCATCCGATACCAGTCTGCCGTTGGCCTGAAGCCTGTAACAGAACTGAGGGACCTTGTGGTTGGCTCGAGATGCAAAGAGATCTACCAAGGGGGTGCCCCACACCTGGAAGATCTGTCGCACTACTCGGGAGTTGAGCGACCACTCGTGAGGTTGCATAATCCTGCTCAGTCTGTCGGCCAGACTGTTGTTTACGCCTGCCAGGTATGTGGCAACATGCCCTGACGGCGAGCCCAAAGCCACATGCTGACGGCTTCCTGACACAGGGGGCGAGATCCGGTGCCCCCCTGCTTGTTGATGTAATACATGGCAACCTGGTTGTCTGTCTGAATTTGGATAATTTGGTGGGACAACCGATCTCTGAAAGCCTGCAGAGCGTTCCAGACCACTCGTAACTCCAGGAGATTGATCTGCAGATCGCGTTCCTGGAGGGACCAGCTTCCCTGGGTGTGAAGCCCATCGACATGAGCTCCCCACCCCAGGAGAGACGCATCCGTAGTCAGCACTTTATGTGGCTGAGGAATTTGGAAAGGATGTCCCAGGGTCAAATTGGACCAAATCGTCCACCAATACAGGGATTTGAGAAAACTCGTGGACAGGTGAATCACGTCTTCTAGATCCCCAGCAGCCTGAAACCACTGGGAAGCTAGGGTCCATTGAGCAGATCGCATGTGAAGGCGGGCCATGGGAGTCACATGAACTGTGGAGGCCTTGTGGCCCAGCAATCTAAACAACTGCCGAGCTGTGATCTGCTGGGACGCTCGCACCCGCGAGATGAGGGACAACAAGTTGTTGGCTCTCGCCTCTGGGAGATAGGCACGAGCCGTCCGAGAATCCAGCAGAGCTCCTATGAATTCGAGTCTCTGCACTGGGAGAAGATGGGACTTTGGATAATTTATCACAAATCCCAGTAGCTCCAGGAGGCGAATAGTCATCTGCATGGACTGTAGAGCTCCTGCCTCGGATGTGTTCTTCACCAGCCAATCGTCGAGATAGGGGAACACGTGCACTCCCAGCCTGCGAAGCGCCGCTGCTACTAAAGCCAAGCACTTCGTGAACACTCTGGGCGCAGAGGCGAGCCCAAAGGGTAGCACACAGTACTGGAAGTGACGTGTGCCCAGCTGAAATCGCAGATACTGTCTGTGAGCTGGCAGTATCGGGATGTGCATGTAGGCGTCCTTCAAGTCCAGAGAGCATAGCCAGTCGTTTTCCTGAATCATGGGAAGAAGGGTGCACAGGGAAAGCATCCTGAACTTTTCTTTGACCAGATATTTGTTCAGGGCCCTTAGGTCTAGGATGGGACGCATCCCCCCTGTTTTCTTTTCCACAAGGAAGTACCTGGAATAGAATCCCAGCCCTTCTTGCCCGGATGGCACGGGCTCGACCGCATTGGCGCTGAGAAGGGCGGAGAGTTCCTCTGCAAGTACCTGCTTGTGCTGGAAGCTGTAGGATTGAGCTCCCGGTGGGCAATTTGGAGGTTTGGAAACCAAATTGAGGGTGTATCCGTGCCGGACTATTTGGAGAACCCACTGGTCGGAGGTTATGAGAGGCCACCTTTGGTGAAAAACTTTCAACCTCCCCCCGACCGGCAGATTGCCCGGCACTGACACATTGATGTCGGCTATGCTCTGCTGGAGCCAGTCAAAAGCTCGTCCCTTGCTTTTGCTGGGGAGCCGAGGGGCCTTGCTGAGGCGCATGCTGCTGACGAGAGCGAGCGCGCTGGGGCTTAGCCTGGGCCGCAGGCTGTCGAGAAGGAGGATTGTACCTACGCTTACCAGAAGAGTAGGGAACAGTCTTCCTTCCCCCATAAAAACGTCTACCTGTGAAGGTAGAAGCTGAAGGCTGCCGGCGGGAGAACTTGTCGAAAGCGGTATCCCGCTGGTGGAGCTGCTCTACCACCTGTTCGACCTTCTCTCCAAAAATATTGTCCACACGGCAAGGCGAGTCCGCAATCTGCTGCTGGATCCTATTCTCCAGGTCGGAGGCACGCAGCCATGAGAGTCTGCACATCACCACACCTTGAGCAGCGGCCCTGGACGCAACATCAAAGGTGTCATACACCCCTCTGGCCAGGAATTTTCTGCACGCCTTCAGCTGCCTGACCACCTCCTGAAATGGCTTGGCTTGCTCAGGAGGGAGCTTATCCACCAAGCCCGCCAACTGCCGCACATTATTCCGCATGTGTATGCTCGTGTAGAGCTGGTAAGACTGGATTTTGGCCACGAGCATAGAAGAATGGTAGGCCTTCCTCCCAAAGGAGTCCAAGGTTCTAGAGTCCTTGCCCGGGGGCGCCGAAGCAAGCTCCCTAGAACTCTTAGCCTTCTTTAGGGCCAAATCCACAACTCCAGAGTCGTGAGGCAACTGAGTGCGCATCAGCTCTGGGTCCCCATGGATCCGGTACTGGGACTCGATCTTCTTGGGAATGTGGGGATTACTTAAAGGCTTGGTCAAGTTCGCCAGCAATGTCTTTTTGAGGACATGATGCATGGGTACTGTGGACGCTTCCTTAGGTGGAGAAGGATAGTCCAGGAGCTCAAACATTTCAGCCCTGGGCTCGTCCTCCACAACCATCGGGAAGGGGATGGCCGTAGAAATCTCCCGGACAAAGGCCGCAAAGGACAGACTCTCGGGAGGAGAAAGCTGCCTTTCAGGGGAGGGAGTGGGATCAGAAGGAAGGCCATCAGACTCCTCATCAGAGAAATACCTGATGTCCTCCTCCGCCTCCCACGAGGCCTCACCATCGGTATCAGACAAGTTCATGAACGTGTGTCTGAAGCCGTGCCCGGCTCGACTCCGTGGTACCACGGCGTGAGCGTCGAGAGGTAGACTCCCTCGCCCGCACTGCGAAGCTCCTTCCGCCGACGTCGTCGGGGAGCCTTCCTGGTAGGCGACTGCAGTCGGTACCGCACGCGGCACCGATGTCGGAGACCTCACCCTGGGCAAGGGGCCAGCCGGCGCCTCACTCGACGGTACCGGAGGCGCAAGCACCCCCGGTACCGGAGGGGAAGGACGCAACAGCTCTCCCAGGATCTCTGGGAGAACGGCCCGGAGACTCTCGTGCAGGGCGGCTGTGGAGAAAGACATGGAAGCCGATGCAGGTGTCGAAGTCAGAGTCTGTTCTGGGCGTGGAGGCTGTTCCGGGCTGTCCAAGGTGGAGCGCATCGACACCTCCTGAACAGAGGGTGAGCGGTCCTCCCGGTGCCGATGCCTACTGGGTGCAGACTCCCTCGGCGACCCAGAGCTCTCGGTACCGACGCGGGAAGGAGACCGGTGTCGATGCTTCTTTGACTTTTTCAAACGAAGCATGTCACCGGAGCTTCCCGGTACCGACGAGGACGTAGAATCCAGCCGTCGCTTCCTCGGGGCCGAAGTCTCGGGGGGGCTGTACCGCAGGAGCCCTCAGGGTAGGGGGAGACCCACCCGAAGGCTCACCGCCACCAGCAGGGGAATGGACAGCCCTCACCTGCACTCCAGTCGAAGCACCACCGTCCGACATCAGCACTAGTGGAGGTCCCGGTACCACCGACGCCGACGCAGCCTTCCGATGTCTCGGCCCCGACGATGCAGAGGGTCGATGCCTCGATGCAACCGATACAGTCGCGGCCGAGGACCGAGGTTTTGACGCTGTCGACGTCGACGCACTCGATACTCCCAGTGCCGATGTCGACGAAGAGCCCGAGAACAAAACGTTCCACTGGGCCAATCTCGCTACCTGAGTCCTTTTCTGTAAAAGGGCGCAAAGACTACAGGCCTGCGGGCGGTGCCCAGCCCCCAGACACTGAAGACACGATGCGTGCCTATCAGTGAGCGAGATTACCCGGGTGCACTGGGTGCACTTCTTGAAGCCGCTGGGAGACTTTGATGACATGGGCGGAAAAATCACGCCGGCGAAATCAAAACTCGTAATTGCGGTAAGGTACCAAAAAGAGGGGGAGAAAAAACTCGACCCCAAGCCTCAAAAGGGCCTACCCCGAAAACAAAAGAAAACTTAACGGGGCCAAAAACTGGAAATACGGGAAGGGGAAAAAGACCGAAAGGACCTTCTCCGAAATCCCTTTTTTTTTTTTTTTTTTTAAACGAAAAGTCAAAAGACGCACGAGGGTCAACTTAAGGGGCGCAAACGGCGCAAACACGACCGTACCGAGCGCGGACAAAAGAAGACTGACGAACACGAGTCGGTTCGGGCGGGAAGACGGCCGCGCATGCGCGGTGCGCATAGGCGCGCGAGGACTAGCAAAGGCCTTTGCTAGTGAAGTTTCCGATTGGAGGGGCTGCCGTGGACGTCACCCATCAGTGAGAACAAGCAGCCTGCTTGTCCTCGGAGAACTGCGGTTAACCTGGTGGCCAACACCTTTGCCAGTATACGCACATCTACGTTTAAGATTGAGATTGGCCGGTAGGAAGAACATTCGGTCACATCTTTTTTGGGCTTAGGGATTACGGCAATCCATGCCTCTCGCATAGTTTCTGGCATGCTTTCCCCAGTTCGTATAGAGTTTAACACCTCTGCTAACAGAGGTGCCAGGTATGGAGCAAACCTTTTATAAAATTCGCTTGTATACCCGTCTAGCCCAGGTGCTTTACCAGTTTTTAAAGATTTAATGGCATTGAGCACTTCCTTTGCCTCGATAGGAGCATCAAGCATTTCCCTGTGTTCTAGGGCGATACTTGGTAAACATTTCTCTAGATATGACCGAACTTCCCCCTCCTGTATCGAGCCATCCTTAGAGTACAATGCAGCATAATACTGGCTAAATCGGTTTCTAATCTCTTGCGACTGTTGGAGACTCTCTCCTTGTTGTCCCTTAATACAAAAGATGGTGGCCGAGAGGAACAAGATGGCTGCCGCTGCATAGAGCTGTTTCAGCAGCGTTTCAACTTACCTGGGCAAAGAGATTTTCTTTCTTTAAAATGCCGCATACTAAGAGAAAAGGGGTGGTAAAGAGGGATCCCTTACCCTCTGCGACCTCAACACCAACCCAGATAAGTTTGGATCGTTTTTTGTCATCATTCTCCCAAGTTCCAAGGGAAGGCAATACCGTAGTGGAATGTACCGGGGAAGCGGTTTTTCCACCGGCTGACGAAACCTCCCTCTCTCCACCATCGCAGTTGCTCCCTCCGTGTCCAGCGGCATTAGCAGCCCTTGGGGCGACCCCGTTCACCACCGGAAGTGTGGTGGGAGAATCGCCAGTTGAGGGACTTGAGCTGCAATATTTGCCACTGAGCCCTAAGAGGAACATCTCGGGAGAAAAACCGGAGGTAAATTTAAATCAGATTTGGACTATGCTGAGTGGAATGAACGAAACCCTGTTAAAAACGTCTGGGGAAGTTCATGTTATGAATGGAAAAATTGAGGAGTTGAAATCCTCGATAGAGCAAGTTAAAATAGAAACTTCAACAAAGATAATGAAAATTCAAAAGGATGTGGAGTTATTACATGAATTTAAGAATGCAGCAGTAAAAGACAGCGGTGATATCCGTCGTAGAATAGAACAGATTGAGAACCATAATCGAAGATTGAATCTACGATTTCTTAATTTCCCAAGACTCCCAGGAAACTCCCCTTCTGATCTTTTTAGAAGATACCTAAATGAAATCTTAAAATTTCCCCTTGAAAATTTACCGCCAGTAAACAAAATTTACTACATTGGGAATCCTATGGAGAAGATTGGGGGAAAACTGAATTTGCCACAAACAAATAATCTAGATATATCTGCTCTATTAGAACAATCTCTAGAAAATTGCACAGAAAGAATGACCCTCATTGTTTCTCTAGTATTCGAGCAAGATTTGAATGCGATAATGAGAAATTACTTCAAAAATTCCACTACTCTTTTTGGTGGAGAAAGGATATGGATATACCCGGACGTTACAAAGCAAACCCAGCAAAAAAGGAAACTTTTTTTGGCAATGAAAGAAAGGACATTGGAGATAGGGGGTTCCTTTTTTCTTGCCTATCCTTGTAAATGTAATGTAAAATTGGGTTTAAATAAGTATGTTTTCTATTCACCAGACCAGTTAAAATCTTTTTTGGATCTAAAGCAACTTAAATAACATCAGAATAAGTAAATATGTTTGGGAGTATGCAGCGAATATTTCCTTGAATATTCTTTTTGTTAATTTAAAGACTTCCCTATTCTTTTGTTCCTCCAAACCCCTGTATTGTGGTCTGAGGAAGCCTATTGTTCATTTTCCTTTTGTTTTATATTAATTATCCTCATAAATTCAAGGCTGTATTTCATAAACAAGTTTATTCTTGTAAATATATTGAAATTATAAATAAATAAATAAATAAATTAAAAAAAAGATGGTACGCTCTACCCGAAGCTTTCGCAGTTTAAGCGCTGTCTGCCAATCTTATTTTTCTTTGTATAATTATGAAGCTTTAACTTCTCATTAAGAAAGTCTAATTCTTGGCTTAGCAAGGCATCTAATTGTATCCTCTTAGCTTGTAAGGCTCGGTAGTGTTTGAGAGAGCCTGTACTTTTATGTTTTAGTTCCAGTTCCCTGATTTGGCTTCTCAACTGGGCCAGTTCGCTCTCTCTTTTCTGTTTAAGTCACCCTGCCACCGCCATGAAGTGGCCTCGGGACACTGCCTTGAGTGCATCCCAAACTACTGCTACTGGTGGGCCTGAATTCAAATTGAATGACAAATATTCCTCAAGTAGTTTCGTATATTTACTGCACTCCTCTTCCTGTTTTAATATCGTGTTATTGAAAGTCCAGGTACCCCCCCCTTCTCTCTGTCAGATGACTGTCCCACTGTAGCATACACGGGGCGTGGTCAGAGAGGGTAATATTTCCAATTTGTGCTCTCCCAATCTGAGTTCCCAACAGTTTATCTATAAGGATGTAATCTATTCGGGAATATGTCTGATGAACTTGAGAGTAAAAGGAGTAGTCACGTTCTCTGGGGTGGCTGTCCCTCCAGGAATCACAAAGCCCCACTTCTTCCACAAAAGTGGCAAAGTGCTTGGCAATTACCTTATCATTCCTTGTGGGAGAGCCAGTTCGGTCCAGGTCTGGTTGCAATGTGGCATTGAAGTCGCCACCTAATATCACAGAACCTCCTATCACTTCCAACAATTTTCGCTTTAGTAACTGAAAGAAAGAGTGCTGTTCCGTGTTGGGGCCATAAATAGATCCAAACGTAACTTCCCTGTTTTCTATAGTACCTCTAATCAAAACATATCGCCCTTTTGGGTCCCGTTTCACCTGATGGACCTGCAGAGGGAGATTATTATGAAAAAGTAGGGCTACCCCTCTTTGTTTCTTGTTAGAGATATCAGATGCAAAATAGATTTTTGAATATTGGGGGTGTCTAAACAGAGTTTCATGGGCTCTCTTCAAGTGTGTTTCCTGTAGCATTATGACATGCGGTTTCAGTCTCATAAGTTCTTGCCACACTAATTGGCGCTTTCTCGGAGCATTAAGACCCCTTACATTAAGGGTTACAATATGTAAATTATGTGTCATTAGGATTGTGTCGACCTAGACCAGGTCTTAAACATGGTCGCTGTCTCTGAGTAATGTACTTCCCATATCCCCTCTCCCTACCCCTCCCAGTATCTCCCTAGTGGCAAAGAAAGACAAGGGGAGATCCATAAATAGGAATCTCTCTTGTCTTTCAACCCCGGCCAAGACAGCAAACCCATCCACAACCCTTCGCCCCATCCCCTCGCAACATTCCTCTCTCTTATTTTACACAGATAAGAACTATATCTTCCCCTTTTTATCTCCTATATTCACACATTGATGTATTTGCAAAACACTACCAGTTATATTTGTTCACTCAGTCCCAGCAGAGTTCATGTGGCAGATTTAGATGCAGTCAGTCGGGATTTCTTTGCTTTATTGAAGACTTGCTGCCACTGCCGCACTTTGTCTCGTGTTGTTACGGTCGTTGTCGTGGGTGTAGGCTTTGTCTCCATATCCATCAGCCCCGCCGTTTGTAACCGTTGTCGAGCCATGTCTACAGTGCGGACCTTATGGAGTTGACCCACTATGGTGAAGCACAGAGAAAACGGGAACGCCCATCGATATTTAATATTATGTTTTCCAAGGGCCTCCAAGATGGGTTTCATGTTTCGTCTTTGTTGTAGGGTATATGCTGAGAGATCCTGGTATATAGTAACTATATTTTCTTGAAATTGTAAGTCCTTCTTCTGTCTAGATAGGGCAAGCACGTTTTCCTTTTCAGCATACTTCCAGAAATGCACAACAATATCTCGTGGCTTGTTGGCCAACGGTTTTCCCAAAGCCCTGTGGGTCCTCTCAATTTCAGGGTGCGCTGTTTCTGGGGTCGCTTCCATTAATTGTGCGCAGAGTTCGCTTATTATTTTTGGTATGTCTTCTTGCTCGCCCGCCTCCGGAATTCCCCGGAAGTGTAAGTTATTTCTTCGTCCCCGATTTTCAATGTCATCCATCTTGTATTGTAATTCCTCTAACCGAGTAGAAAATCCATCTTCTCGCTGTTTTACTTGCGTCAACAGTTCGTCCTGCTCATCAACTTGGCCTTCAAGCTCTTCCAGCCGGGCCCCGACTTCTTTTATCGCGCCTCTCAAATTGTCTATACTTTCAACAATTTCTGATTTCATATGAGCCAGGTCTTTTCGGAGATCTTTAAGTATTTTGGCAAACTGTGATTCTTGAGCGTTGCCCGCTTCATTTTCAGAACGCATCGACTCAGAGTCTGAAACATCCTCGTGCTGCGGAGAAGCATGGCGGCCGGATGTCTTGCTCACCCTTTGGCTACTCCTCACACCGCTTTTGGGGTCCGATAATTTTGATTTCTGCGACATTTTGGCTTAAACAATTTGCCAGCAATTATTTAACTTGCAAATGCTATCGTGTTCGTCGCTCTGTGTCGCTGTGTTAGCTATTTGAACGAGAGGAGTCCGGGAGTCTCGAGCTTAGGCTGCCATCGAGGGAGCTGACGTCACCGGAAGTATAATCAAATGTTTTTATGTTTTCCCTCAGTGTAAAAAGGTGACTAAGAGGAAAATATTTGATTTTTTTCTCCAGTATCTTGTTGCCTTAGTGTGGAACTCTCTGCCTTATCAAATAAGTTCACTGACTAATTATTTGATATTTGAAAAAGTCTTAAAATCTCTATTTATAATGCATGTATAAATTCAGTTGGGCTCTAAAATGTATTGGGCATTTTTTGGACAGGGTTCACTATGGAAACTTTGATAGCATAAACATCCTCCAGACCATCTCCTCCCTTCCTGTGACTAGAGCTACCTTCAAATGCTCCATCCCCCACTATATTCCCACTGGCTGGATCCTACCCACAGTCTCTGCAACTAAAGCTGCCTTCCAGTGCTCTATCCCCACTACCATCCCATTGGCTAGATCCTACCCACAGTCTCTGCAGCTAAACCTGCCTTCCAGTGCTCCACCCCCAATGCCTTCCCATTGGCTAGAACTTACCTACAAGTCCCTGTACCTAAAGCTGCCTTACAGTGTCCCACTCCCACTGTATTCCCACTGGTTGGATCCTACCCACAGTCTCTGCAGCTAAACCTGCCTTCTAGTGCTCCACCCCCAATGCCTTCCCATTGGCTAGATCCTACCTACAGTCTCTGCAACTAAAGCTGCCTTCAAGTGCTCCACCCCCACTGCATTCCCTACTTGGTCTCTGCTATTAGTTACAATGGAAGCCAGGCACGGTAGACTCACTCATATTATGTCTTGGGGGGGGGGGGGGGGGGTGAATGGAGGTGGGGTAGAGGAGGAACAGAGAAAAGCCAGACAGATGGCAATCCTAACCTCCTAAGTACATCTCACAGGGCCCCCTAATTCTATAAAAGTTGCCAGAGAGGTGTGGTAGCCATGTTAGTCCACTTTTAACGGTAATCAATAGAAACAAAACAAAACATGAAAATGAAAATAAGATGGTACCTTTTTTTTTATTGGACATAACTTAATACATTTCTTGATTAGCTTTCAAAAGTTGCCCTTCTTCATCAGATCGGAAATAAGCAAATGTTGGTAGATGACAGTATATATAGGTGACTTACAATGCCACTCTCTCCTCTGCCCTGGACACCCTTGCACCATCCACCTCCCGTCCCACAAAGCATACTAATCCCCAGCCCTGGATGACCCCTTGCATCCGATACCTTTGCTCCTGCGCCCGATCGGCTGAACGGCTCTGGAGGAAATCCCGCACCCATACCGATTTCATTCATTATAAATTCATGCTATCCTCTTTCCAGGCCTCCCTATTCCTTGCCAAACAGGACTATTACACCCAATTGACTAACTCTCTCAGCTCTAACCCTCGTCGTCTCTTTGTCACCCTTAACTCCCTCCTCAAAGTGCCCTCCACCCCCACCCCCTCTCACTCTCTCCTCAATCACTGGCTGACTACTTCCGCAATAAGGTGCAGAAGATCAACCTCGAATTCACCACCAAGCCTCCTCCTCCTCTTCACCCTTTAACCCACTCCCTCAACCACCCAACCCAGGCCTCCTTCTCCTCTTTTTCTGATATCACCGAGGAGGAAACCACCCACCTTCTTTCCTCCTCGAAATGCACCACCTGTCCCTCTGACCCCATCCCCACAAACTTACTTAACACCACCTCTCCTACTGTCACCCCCCCCCCATCTGTCATATCTTCAACTTCTCTCTCTCCACTGCCACAGTCCCTGACACCTTCAAGCATGCTGTAGTCACACCTCTCCTCAAAAAACCTTAACTGGACCCTACCTGTCCCTCCAACTACCGTCCCATTTCCCTCCTGCTCTTCCTCTCCAAGATACTTGAGCGCGCCGTTCACAGCCGTTGCCTTGATTGTCTCTCCTCTCACGCCATCTTCGATCCGCTTCAATCCGGCTTTCGCCCTCTACACTCGACAGAAACGGCACTATCTAAAGTCTGTAATGACCTATTCCTTGCCAAATCCAAAGGTCATTACTCCATCCTCATCCTCCATGACCTATCCGCCGCTTTTGACACTGTCAATCACAACTTACTTCTTGCCACACTATCCTCATTTGGTTTCCAGGGTTCTATCCTCTCCTGGTTCTCCTCTTATCTCTCCCACCGTACCTTCAGAGTACATTCTCATGGATCTTCCTCCACCCCCATCCCGCTCTCTGTTGGAGTTCCTCAAGGATCTGTCCTTGGACCCCTTCTTTTTTCAATCTACACCTCCTCCCTGGGCTCTCTGATCTCATCTCATGGTTTCCAATATCATCTTTATGCTGACGACACCCAGCTCTCTCTCTCCACAACAGACATCACTGCGGAAACCCAGGCCAAAGTTTCGGCCTGCTTATCTGACATTGCTGCATGGATGTCCAACCGCCACCTGAAACTGAACATGGCCAAGACTGAGCTTATTGTCTTTCCACCCAAACCCACCTCTCCTCTCCCTCCACTCTCTATCTCAGTTGATAACACCCTCATCCTCCCCGTCTCATCTGCCCGCAATCTCGGAGTCATCTTCGACTCCTCCCTCTCCTTCCCTGCGCATATCCAGCAGATAGCCAAGACCTGTCGCTTCTTTCTCTATAACATCAGCAAAATTTGCCCTTTCCTCTCTGAGCACACCACCCGAACTCTCATCCACTCTCTCATTACCTCTCGCCTTGACTACTGCAACCTACTCCTCACTGGCCTCCCACTTAGCCATCTATCCCCCCTTCAATCCGTTCAGAACTCTGCTGCACGTCTCATCTTCCGTCTGGACCGATACGCTCATATCACCCCTCTCCTCAAGACACTTCACTGGCTTCCGATCAGGTACCGCATACGATTCAAGCTTCTCCTACTTACCTACAAATGCACTCGATCTGCAGCCCCCCTCATTACCTCTCTACTCTCATCTCCCCTTATGTTCCTACCCGAAACCTCCGCTCACAGGCCAAACCCCTCCTCTGTACCCTTCTCCACCACCGCCAACTCCAGGCTCTGCCCTTTCTGCCTCGCCTCACCCTATGCGTGGAATAAACTCCCTGAGCCCATACGCCAAGCACCCTCCCTGCCCATCTTCAAATCCTTACTCAAAGTCCACCTCTTCAATGTCGCCTTCGGCACATAATCATTATACCTCTATTCAGGAAATCTAGACTGCCCCAACTTTACATTTAGTCCATTAAATTGAAAGCTCCTTTGAGCAGGGAATGTCCTTCTTTGTTAAATTGTACAGCGCTGCGTAACCCTAGTAGCACTTTAGAAATGTTAAGTAGTAAACATCAAAGCATTCCAGTGACAGTCTTACAGGATGGGGTGGATAGGTGTTATAACCACTCCCTCCACTTTTGTGATATAAGGAGGAACTGATATGTTGCTTTGTTTCATTTTATTATGTTCCTTATATATTTCTTTTCTGTATGCTGGTGGATATTGCGGACATATATGAAAATAATGGTGCCCCCAGTTCAGAACGGAATAATAGGAGTTAAATGTTAGAATGGGAGAAAGATAAAAAGTGAACAAATGCTTCTGAACTGACAAGTCTAATCCTGCTTATTAATCAATGCCCTGTTCGGATGTCAGAAAGTGTCTAGCCTATTTTGTAAATAAGGGAAAGGACAGGGAACTGAGAATAATATACACCCTTAGCTTACATACCCATGGATCTCTGGAAATGCAGAAATAATATGGGCCAGCTCTATTATAAAACTGGAGACTTTACTGGAATTGTGGAAGTTGTTGAGGAACAATGTCCTGATTCTCCAATGACCTGCTGATAGCAGAATATTACCCATAGCTTGTGCCTTATGATCTATGATGTAAAACTGTTGACCTAGTAACTTATGACTTAATGCTTTTGTGAATAGAAGAGTGAAAGTGCTTAGCAAGCTGAGCTTTATCCAATGGTATTTGCTTTCTGCCAGAAGGCTGAAACACTGGCAAACTCGTTTCTTTTCTTTTTGGTTACACATGAGAACTTAGCAACTCTTGCAGGTGAGACTGTGACTAGGGAGGGCAATATATTTTGTGGTAAACCTTCTGTTAGAGTATAGTCTGAAGCCACAGTGGACTATATTTGCATTTTGTACCAGTGGTCATTTATAAAGTCTGTTGCCTCCTCAGCTTCATTCCCAAACTGTCATCTGTGCAAAGTACAATAACCAATCAATTAAGTATATCTTCCCTTAAATCTGAGACTTAAGGCTGAGCCTGAAATCAGTGTCAAAACATCACATATAGATCATACTAAATGCTTACCATGGTCATTTCCTGCGATAAGCATCTAAGAAAAACATGTTAGAAGAATCTCAAACAAAGTAGCCCTGGTTCTTAAGAAGTCACATTACCTCAGGAATGTCATAGAGCATTCTGTTGCCACAGCTTTTGCCAACAGGGTCTTGCCAGTACCAGGGGGGCCATACAACAGGAGCCCAGAGCGTCGCAGCCCTAGAGACAACAGCTCAGGGTGCTCCAGAGGTAACTGCACAGTATCCAGGATCTCTCTCTTCACATCCTGGAGCCCCCCAACATCTTGCCACAGTACTGAAGGGATCTGGAATGACAGATAAATCACGAAGTATGTATGTGGACACACAGAGATCTACTAAGATGCTACCGGTATGCATAAGGAATATGCAGCGATAAAGATATCAAAATATGAGCAAGGAGGAATAACCTAGAGGGTAAAAAGAGTAGCAGGTTCAGAACCAGGGAAGACAAGGCTCAAATGCCACTTCCTTACTGACACTCCTTGTGACCTTGGTCAAATCACTATTGACTAAGGTACAAAATTATAGCCTCATTTACTAATCTGCATTCACGTTTTAATAAACATTACTACACTTTAATGCAAACTACATTATCAGCTACAGGGTGTATTTACTAAGCGTATAACTTGCACATGTATTAAAATGTTAACACATATTAGGAAATGAGGCCCTGTTTGTTTAAGCTCATATCCTGTCTTATGCTTTAGCTTTATTTTATTCTATTTTTTGATATTGAATTTTGGGGTAATTCTATAAAAGTTAGGCACCAACAGAACACCCAAGAACAGCAGCATCTGGGCCCCCAAAAAGTAGGGAAGGCAATAAACACAATTCTGTAAAGGAAAAAGAGACACACATATGCCCAGAAAAGGGGACCAGAAACCATATGCACAAGACTTATTCTCTAAGTGTTGGGCACACTGCTACAAAAACTGATAGGACAGATGTCCTGCTCAGAAGGAAGGGATCCCCAGAAGCTTAGCCTGTGGTGAGAGGCAGGGCTGGTGGTTGGCAGGCGGGGATAGTGCTGGGCAGACTTATACGGTCTGTGCCCTGAAAAAGACAGGTACAAATCAAGGTAAGGTATACACAAAAAATGGCACATGTGAGTTTTATCTTGTTGGGCAGACTGGATGGACCGTGCAGGTCTTTTTCTGCCATCATCTACTATGTTACTATGTTGTCTCTTTTGTCCTGGAATGTTGATGGGTATATTTTGCTGCTCTTCGACATCTCAGTGAATGGTAAAGCTTCACTATCCTCAAACTATCAAGCTCTCTGCCCTCACTTGACCCTCTACAGCCCCTATCACTCAAACTGGTCCATATCACCCTTTTCTCCCAAATATCCTCCCCCAGCATTTAAACCATCTGCCTTCCCTGTCCCCTCTGCAGAACCCCCCTTCTCAACCCCCCCTGCCCCCCCCCCCCCCAGTGCTACATAATAACATAGTGTGAACAGATGACCCGTAAGGTCCCATCGAGTCTGTCCATGAATCTGGCTACTCTTCATGATTAAACACTGGCATCAGAAACAGGGTAGTCAGAAACATGCCACCTTGTCAACCTCATATAGGCATATGTACTACAATATTGTGTTATTAGATCCCCATCCCATATTTTAGGTTTCTAAGTTCAATTGTGTATTATGTCGATTGTTATTTGTTCAGTTATTACATTTTATGTTTCAACATTTTTTTATTGAGAAACTAGTAAACAAAGGCCCATTTTTGAGAGCAATGAAACGGGCGCTAGCAAGGGTTTCATGGCTGCATGGCTTGTCGTGGTTTTATCTTGTTTGTGGCGTGCACCGCTGTTGTTTCCATTGTAGCTCTGTGTGGGTGGCGGTTTTCGTGCCCCGCCCTCGACGTCATCGCATTTTGACGCGAGGGCGGAGCAGAGCTACAGTGTGGAAATCTGGAGTTTGTGGCCTGAGTAGATAGTTGGAGGTGAGAATGTGCTCCGCCCTCAACGTCATAACGTTTGACGCGAGGGCGGGGCCCAGAGTGTGATTTTCGTGGCTTCAGAGCTTCGAACACTCGAACCTTGGCTTCAGTGACGTCAGCAGACAATAGAACGTTGAGGGTGAGTTTTATATATATAGATCAACCAATGAAACATTTCAACATTCTCTATATGTTTGACTTAACTAAACAGCAATCAGAACAATACCGAGTAAGAAAATCCCTCCTCAAGTTTTTAAGTATCTCCCTCCCATAGTAAACCCCCCCCCCCCCCCCAATTCCCAAACTTATACACCAACCTATTCAAGAGAACTGAGTTATTGCCCACCTGGTATAGCAACAGGATTTACACCTTCCAAGAAAGAAGGTTTTTTTGTGTGTGTCAATCATATGTTTGATGACCGATTAACCCACTTGAAATGCGAACATATTACTCTACCTCTCTATACCTCATGCCACCATGCCCATAGACTCCTCCCATTCCCTATGGCCGTTGCCCATATGGCCCTCTCACCAAGACCAAGAAACCCCCCTAAACTATCCCTTTAATCGGTCCAACAATAACCTCTCAATAGTCCCCAACCAACCCTCCTACCCCCCTCCCCGAACCCCCTATCTTCTACTCAAACTACCGCACATACCGGACAGCTGTGACTCCTAAAGCCACTATATCTTGTTCACTATTAAACTATGACCCTGAGGACTGAGAGACTGCAGAAAAGGATTGCAGATCTGAAGAAACCTCTTCCCACAGCCCAACAACCCCCTTGCCGCCCTCACCTCCCATGTGGCTAACAGATGTATTTGATTCCTCCAATGCCAAAACTTAGAAGGATCCAAAGATGGCCAATACTACAAAACCGTTTTCCGAGCCACTAAAACCAATTTACGACACAAAATACTAGCCAGTCTAGGCATGGGCGGAATGCCCTGAATTTATCCAACAAGAATTGAACTTCTGATCCTTTGATCGTACATCCCACCAACTGAATTAGATATCTTCGAACTTGGGCCCAAAAATTACGCACTTTAAGGCATGCCCACACGACATGATAGAAGGAGGGCCCTGCCCACATTTGGCGCCTCCATGCCCTCCCATATACATAGTAACATAGTAGATGGCGGCAGAAAAAGACCTGCATGGTCCATCCAGTCTGCCCAACAAGATAACTCATATTTGCTACTTTTTGTGTATACCCTACTTTGATTTGTACCTGTGCTCTTCAGGGCACAGACCGCTTAAGTCTGCCCAGCACTATCCCCGCCTCCCAACCACCGGCTCTGGCACAGACCATATAAGTCTGCCCAGCACTATCCCTGCCTCCCAACCACCAGACCTGCCTCCCAACCACCGGCTCTGGCACAGACCGTACAAGTCTGCCCAGCACTTCCCACCACCGGCTCTGGCACAGACCGTATAAGTCTGCCCAGCACTATCCCCGCCTCCCAACCACCAGCCACGCCTCCCGATCTTGACTAAGCTCCTGAGGATCCATTCCTTCGGCACAGGATTCCTTTATGCTTATCCCACGCATGTTTGAATTCCGTTACCGTTTTCATTTCCACCACCTCCCGCGGGAGGGCACTCCAAGCATCCACTACTCTCTCCGTGAAAAAATACTTCCTGACATTTTTCTTGAGTCTGCCCCCCTTCAATCTAATTTCATGACCTCTCGTTCTACCATCTTCCCATCTCCGGAAAAGGTTCGTTTGCGGATTAATACCTTTCAAATATTTGAACGTCTGTATCATATCACCCCTGTTTCTCCTTTCCTCCAGAGTATACATGTTTAGTTCAGCAAGTCTCTCCTCATACGTCTTGTAAAGCAAATCCCATACCATTCTCGTAGCTTTTCTTTGCACTGCTTCAATTCTTTTTACATCCTTAACAAGATACGGCCTCCAAAACTGAACACAATACTCCAGGTGGGGCCTCACCAACGACTTATACAGGGGCATCAACACCTCCTGTCTTCTGCTGGTCACACCTCTCTCTATACAGCCTAACAACCTTCGAGCTATGGCCACCGCCTTGTCACACTGTTTCGTCGCCTTCAAATCCTCAGATACTATCACCCCAAGATTCCTCTCTCCGCCCGTACCTATCAGACTCTCTCCGCCTAACACATACGTCTCCCATGGATTTCTATTCCCTAAGTGCATCACTTTGCATTTCTTCGCATTGAATTTTAATTGCCAAACTTTAGACCATTCTTCTAGCTTCCTCGGATCCTTTTTCATGTTTTCCACTCCCTCCCGGGTGTCCACTCTGTTACAGATCTTAGTATCATCCGCAAATAGGCAAACTTTACCTTCTAACCCTTCGGCAATGTCACTCACAAATATATTGAACAGAATCGGCCCCAGCACCGATCCCTGAGGCACTCCACTACTCAACTTTCCCTCCTCCGAGCAAATTCCATTCACCACCACCCTCTGGCATCTGTCCGTCAACCAGTTCCTAATCCAGTTCACCACTTCAGGTCCTAACTTCAGCCCACCCAGTTTTTTTAAGAGCCTCCTGTGGGGAACCGTGTCAAAAGCTTTGCTGAAATCTAAGTAGATTATGTCCATAGCTCGTCCCTGATTCAAATCTCCTGTCACCCAATCAAAGAATTCAATGAGATTCGTTTGGCACGATTTCCCTCTGGTAAAACCATGTTGTCTCGGATCTTGCAACTTATTGGCTTCCAGGAAATTCACTATCCTTTCCTTCAGCATCGCTTCCATTACTTTTCCAATAACCGAAGTGAGGCTTACCGGCCTGTAGTTTCCAGCTTCTTCCCTATCACCACTTTTGTGAAGAGGGACCACCTCTGCCGTTCTCCAATCCCTCGGAACCTTTCCCATCTGCAAGGATATATTAAACAAATCTTTAAGAGGACCCACCAAAACCTCTCTGAGCTCCCTCAATATCCTGGGGTGGATCCCGTCCGGTCCCATGGCTTTGTCCACCTTTAGCTTTTCAAGTTGTTGATACACACTTTTTTCCGTGAACGGTGCTCTATCCACTTCATTCTCATTTGTACTATTTCCAGTCCATCGCGGTCCTTCTCCAGGATTTCTTCTGTGAAAACAGAACATAAGTTTCTATTTAGCACATTTGCTTTTTCATCATCATTTTCCACACAGCGGTTCGCAGTATCTTTTAGTCTCACAATTCCCTTTTTAGTCATTCTCCTTTCACTAATATATCTGAAGAAATATTTGTCACCCCTCCTTACATTTCTAGCCATTTGTTCTTCCGCTTGCGCTTTTGCCAGTCGTATCTCTCTCTTGGCTTCTTTCAGTTTCATCCGGTATTCCTCCCCGTGTTCCTTTTCTTGAGTTTTTCTGTATTTCTGGAACGCCAACTCTTTAGCCTTTATTTTCTCAACCACTTGCCAACTGAGCTCTAGTCATACATGCCTTTAGTATCACCCTATAACCACACTCCCTCAATCTTTCATCTGTTGTAAGGGACGCAACGCCTCTCAACGAGGTAGCCACATCCCAATCCTCCGAGACACCTATATCCCGTGCCCAACTATTTTTAATACTAGTGTAATCTTTACCTGGTGACTTCCTAATCAGCGATCTATGACGTCCTGAAACTGTAAGCTCATCATTCGGTGTGTCTTGAAAGAGTTCTCTAACCCACACCCCTAAATGATCCCCTACGGATCCCTCTAAGGAGGCTATATAATGTTTTATCTGAGCATAGGCAAATCTATTCCCCCAAGACTCCCCCACCCGAGTCTGCAACTCCGCGTACGAAACAATAGTACCATCGTCCCCCACTATATGTTCCAATGCCTTAATCCCTGCCTTTTCCCATTTAACAAATACCGAGTTATCCATTCCCGCCTGAAACATAACATTCCCTCTCACTGTTAACTGGCTGGATTCCCGACGGTTCCCTCCCATTTGACCAACTAGCATTTCCCACACCGCTTCAGTTATTACATTTTAATATGTACACCACCATGATGGAATCTGAACGGCTGTATATTTAATTCATCATAAATAAATGATTACCACAATATTGATCATTTCAACCTTAAGAATGTCTTCCCTTCCCTTACTGCTAAGCAACATCATTTATAATGTCTACCTTTCCATAGAAGGGATATGCATATGCTTTGAATGTGACCTAATATACACATAATTAATCCCCATCTTTTCCTGCCATTTTTGGAGAACAGCACTGGTCTTATTTCCCAACTACTGGAGCTACCATCGAAGCCCACTCCAGCCTTGTTCCTAATTTGACTTTGCTATGTATGGGACCCAGTCCA
Source organism: Microcaecilia unicolor (assembly GCF_901765095.1). Taxonomy (NCBI): domain Eukaryota; kingdom Metazoa; phylum Chordata; class Amphibia; order Gymnophiona; family Siphonopidae; genus Microcaecilia; species Microcaecilia unicolor. The sequence goes on from NC_044033.1 coordinate 625,064, forward strand.
TATAGGTCTGCCCGGCATTGATCTTACTTCCTAACCATTGGAATTGCTGTCAAAGCTTACTCCAGTCACAATGTCATTAATTTTTCTTTCAATCTGATTCCATTCTGTTTCTATATAAGGATCCTCTGTGTTTATCCCACACACTCTTGAATTCTGTCACTGTTTTTGTCTTCACAACCTCCACCAAGTAGAGGGCATTTGTTGCCGGAGAAATGTCATAGAAGCAGTAAACTTTGTAGGGTTTAAAAAAAAAGGGTTGGATAATTTCCTAAAAGAAAAGTCCATAAACCATTATTAAGACTGGGAAAATTCATTTCATATTTTAGGATAAGCAGCACAAAATCTGTTTTGCTGTTCTGGGATCTTGCCAGGTACTTGAGACCTGGATTGGCCACTGTTGGAAACTGGATACAGGGCTTGATGAATCTTCAGTCTGTCCCAGTATGGCAATGCTTATGTTCTTATGACAGGTGTCAGGACCGTACCGTGACTGCTCCAGGTCTGGCATGCTTTTTACATTACATTACACTCTGGCTTATATTCCGCAAACATCTTCAAGTTCTAAGTGGATTACAATTTCAAGAAAACCAAAACATACTCATGGGAAAACAATTCAAGAACGACCAGATCAGGTCACAAATTTTCTAAATAGAAATTTTTTTCTAAAAGAGGGGTACGATTGAGAATAAGACACTTTCCCAACTATATCCCTCCATAGCGATGCTGCTTGAACAGCCAAAGACTTATCAAAGATAGATAATCTTTTCTTCTCTTTAAATGATGAAGAGATTTAAAACAATATATAAGTTTTATGTATCCTAATTCTTTGCGGGGATGCAAAACAAAAATGAGTTAGAAGATAACTAGGAATCTGTATTTAAAAAGAAAACATACTAGTAGCCTTTATAGGTAACCAATGGACTCTAATATAATAAGAGGAGAAACTCTCAGTTTTGGATAACCCAATATCAATCTAACATCTAACTGCAATGTTCTGTACCATTTGAAGCCGGGGCTGCTGGTCATGGTTCTGATGGGATACTAGCATCATCCTACAGACTCGGAGTGGCGGTGTCCTTCCACATCCACACACGCCGTGCCCCTAGGAAGCATGTGCGTACAGCAATTCCTGGTTCGGAGTGGACAGCAGTATGTCAGAGGAGGATCAGCCTAGGCATTGTTGAGGCTGAGCACTTTTAAGGAAACTGAGCCCCACTTCCATTGCCTTCGCAACAAGGAAGCCTTGAGCCTTGTTCCTGAATGCCTTGTTCCCAGGAGACTTGTTCCTTAACGCCTTGCTCCTGTGAACCCTGCTCCTGAGATCCTTGCTTCTGATAGCTCTGCTCCTGCAAACCTTGTTTGAGGGCCTTGCTCCTGTGAGCCCTGCTCTTGTTCCTGGTTCCTGCTAAGGCCGAGCATTGCTCCAGCTCTTTGGTTACCCAGTCAAAAAAAAAAAAATCACATGCATTTGGAAGGATTTCCTTTGGTAAAACCAAGTTGTCCCATATCTTGCAACCTGTTAGGTTCTAGAAAGTTAACTCTTTTCCTTCAGAAGCAACTCCATTATTTTTTCTACCATCAATGTGAGGCGTACTGGCCTGTACTTTCCCACTTCTTCCCTGTCCCCACTTTTGTGAACAGAAACCACATCTGCTTGAATCCAATCCCACAGAACATCTCCTGTCTCTAAAGATCAATTAAACAAATCCCTATGAGCTTCTCAGTATTGTGGGATGTATCCTATCCGGCCCCACAGCTTTGTCCACTTTCAGATTTTCAAGTTATTTATAAACAATGCAATATCCACTCCATTCCCAGATATACCCTTGGCAGCTGACCATAGTCCTTCCCTCAGGAATTTCTTCCCTGAACACTGAAGAGAAGTAATTGTTTAGCATGTTTGCTTTGTTCTCATCTTGCTCCACATAGCTGTTCTCAGCATCTTTCATTCCATTCTTACCTTTTCTCTTTTCCACAATATATCTGAAAAAGGTTGTTTCCTCTCTTTATATCTTTACTCATTTTTTTCTTCTACCTGCTCTTTTGCTAGACATATTTCCCTTGCTTCGTTTCTGAATTAAATTAGGCAATGAGTAATTAAGTTATAACCACTGTGATTTGAAATATGTATTGGGAATTCTATTCCCATTTTCCTCTAGTTTGCATCGAACTGATCAGATGTTCACGGAATATAAGCCATCTAATAGTTTAATCCAATAATCTTCTGTGATCCTCTTGTTGCATTCTTCTGCATTTCTTGAATGCAGCCTCGTTTGCCCTTATTTTTTGGACCACTTGTTTGGAAAACCATCTAGGCTTCCTGTTTCTCTTGTCTTTATTTACTTGCACACCATCTGAGATGCAACTCCTCCCACTGTGAATGAAGAGTAAGGAAAATAAAAAAGGGAGTTCAAATATAGAAATAAACAGTCTTCACAGTCAAACCAAGTCTAGGCTTACAGTATGTTTATGCTTATTAAAATCTTGAACTACCACCATTTCTTCATAAAAAATGTCAAAGCGGTTCACAAAGAATAATACATTTTATTTATTTAGATTTTGCTCACACCTTTTTCAGTAGTAGCTCAAGGTGAGTTACATTGAGGTACTCTGGATATTTTTTTTTGTTACATTTGAACCCCGCGCTTTCCCCACTCATGGCAGGCTCAATGCGGCTTACATATTATATACAGGTACTTATTTGTACCTGGGGCAATGGAGGGTTAAGTGACTTGCCCAGAGTCACAAGGAGCTGCCTGTGCCTGAAGTGGGAATTGAACTCAGTTCCTCAGTTCCCCAGGACCAGAGTCCACCACCCTAACCACTAGGCCACTAAAATAGGAAAGAAACAATAATACCAAGCAGCAATACTCAGCAGACCACTCATAAAACACACACAAATTCTAAATAAAATAGACTGTCCCTAAATGACTGTCATTCATTGCGACCAAAAGCCAGTCTGAAAAATGAGTTTTCAAAAGGCTTTTACAATTTACAAAGCTAAGCTCCAAGCATATAGGTGGAGGCAGGTCATTCCACAACTTAGGGGCCACATAGAAAAAGGTGGGATAGAAAGAAAAGTAAGCTACTAAAAGCATCCCACCTTTTTTTTTAAAAATACAACAAAGACAAACTGTCTCTGAGGAGAAAAAAAAGGAACGCAGCTCCTATCACTAAACTGTTAGACTGACGGGAAGAAGCTAAAATGGTGCTACTGCCACCACACTTCATAAATCAAGTGATCAAACTTGAAGGACCACAAAGAAAACACAATTCAACTCTAAACATTTGCTATTGAATCGCAGTTTACTATGCTCCTAAAAGGAGTTTAAATCATTGCTTTCCCCAGTCATAGGCAGAGTAAGGGTAGCACAGTGGTGTCACTCTTGGGCTTGCCTGAGAAACATCTCACAAGAAACCCCAGTGAGATTGACCCTAAAAAAACAGCTCAATGAACCTACTCTGCTACAAGTGAGGCTGTCATTACGGAAAGTAGTACACCACACAAGAAACAAAGAAATTAAAGTAGTTCTCTGAGATTCCACAGAAAAGAGACTTCTTTTAGTATAGTGAAACACAGAATAAAATAGAAGAAATCGTTTAGTTGTAGAGTGAGAAGGCAGTACAAGATGGATGAAGAGGGAGGAAACAGAAAGGAATCAGATAGCTGGGAGTATTCCCATGAGGCTGAAGTGCTTTTCAGAGGAGTCCTCATGGTCAACTGGTCCAGGAGCTTGTCTCAGACAACTTATTGCATATGACAAAGAGGAACTAGACTCTAAGAACTCCTGCTGGAAAAAAAGGGGGGAGTGAAAGGAAAGGGACTTGGAGCCATCCAAGTATTTCCAAGGCAACCTTCTTTCTTCCTGACCTTCGATAAGTAAAAAAGTAATCATAGCTCAATTGGACCGGGGAGAAATGGTTCAGTAGCCTACTAGACTTAAAACCCAGGACCTGCAGGGTGACCATCACCAGCTGCTGGAGAGAGAATATACTGAACATCTGTGCCTGCATGGTGTCCTTAAAGGGTGAATCACATGAAGCCATTTGATTTCTCTGTCTCCATCTGCTGATCTGGTCAGGACGCTAAGGAATTAATGATTAGCAGGATATCAATGCTTTGAAATATTTATCTTCTCTATTTAGTAATTCTTTTTATCGATATAAAAATGTAAATACTCCCCCTCTTTGAGCAAATATTTAAAGATGATAACAGAAATAAGACAAACAAAACAATCTATGTGTTACTTTGGGAAAAGATGTTCAAATTATGTCAAAAAATGTTCTTGAATTTGAATGTAAGAACTCTGCCTTCAACTGTAGCCAATTCAAAGTATCTGGCAGAATCCCAAAGACCAGCAAGATTCCATGCTTCCGATTCCAGGGATAAGAAGTGCCTTTCCCCATGTCTACCTTAATAGCTGTTAATGAACTTTATCTGCAGGAACTTGTCCAAACCTTTTTTTTTTTAACTCTTATACTCTAATTGCTTTTATCACATCCTCTGGCAATGAGTTCCAGAGCTTAAGCATTAGTTGTGTGAAAAAAATTTTTCTTCTACTTGTTTTAAAAGTATTACCATGTAACTAATGGAGTATCACCTAGTGTGTACTTTTGGAAAGAGTAAACAAATCGATTCACGCTTACCCTTTGTACTCCACTCATTTTATAAACCTGTATCATATCCCCCCCTCAGCCCTTCCTTCTCCAAGCTGAAGAATCCCAACCTCTTAAGCCTTTCCTCATATGAGAAGAGTCTCATCTTCTTAATCAGAGAGAGAGAGAGAGAAGCAATGACGTATGAAAAGAAGAAAACCCAGCAGTATTTGGACTTAGTTCACATCTTTTCAGAAATTACTTTCAGCTAAAGTAAGTATTTCCCTGTCCCTGGATTGCAGTATAAGCTTCCAAATGATGTAGTGGAGGGTTAAATGACTTTCTGAAAATTATACTGTTCATCAGAGGTATCTGAAATCCTGGCTTCCCCAACTTCAGCATGACATTCTAACCATTAGCCTAGTCCTTCTCTCTGCAGTAGGGATCTCCAGTTCAAGAGACATTTTCAAAGCCACTTGTGCAGGGATAACTGCCCGCATACTTTCATCCACTTTTAGTAGGGACATTTTGTTGGCTTGAATTTGCAAACACTTGAGTATCTTCTAAAGGTACAGAAGTTATTTTACTTAGGACAAAGCAGGTGCAACTTGTCTGCAGGTACTTTTTCCCTGGGCAATTTCCAAAGTAAAGTATGTTTGTATTTTCACTCTGAAATGCACGTGAAGTCCACTGTTGATAAATATCCATGACTCTGCTTCATGTCATCTGTGAATTCATACCTTGGGTGCTCCTACTGCTTGCGAATGTACTTCATGCAGTTGATTCAGAGCAAGTTCAAAATCTTCAGAAAGAATAGGGTATCCAGCAGCCAGCAAGTCTCCATCCTCCTCATCACTCAGTCTAGCTGCCACACTGTTCAGAAAGAAAAGGTATTAAATCACTGTCCTGCCACTCCACAATACACAGCAAACCTGTTTCTTCTATTTTATACAGATGCTTTACAAGCTGCTTCTGCACTTACTTATGCAAAACTGCAGCCAGCATTTGGCTCTTTTGACAAAGGCCTTTGGAACGGCTTGCCATTGGGAGATTCAGTTGAAGACCTGCTATTTGATCTTTAGGAAAAAAAATTAAGGCATTCTATTCGTGCAGGGGTTTCTCTTGTCTAGAATTGTGACAGGTGAAAGTTTGTTGTTTTTTTAACTATAAACACAACTTATGACCTTCAATGGATTTTAAATTAGGGCTGTACCAAATATTTGTATTCGATCTGGCCCCAAATACATTATTCATAGTGATTTAAATTATAATATGAATCATCTGAGGCTCTATTTATTAATTTAGATTTTGCTCACACCTTTTTCAGTAGTAGCTCAAGGTGAGTTACATTCAGGTACTCTGGATATTTCTCTGTCCCAGGAGGGCTCACAATCTAAGTTTGTACCTGAGGCAATGGAAGGTTAAGTGACTTGCCCAAGATCACAAGCAGCAGCAGTGGGATTTGAATCGGCCACCTCTGGATTGCAAAACCGGTACTCTAAACACTAGGCCACTCCTCCACTCCACATTGCGCTATATACTGAAATAAACGCTTGATCTCTGATTTCATGTTGCTTCTTTTATTATTTGTTATCTTAAAGCTCAATGCCCATTATTCATATTCGGCCTAATAGTGGCTATTCATAAGCACATATGCACATAAGAGTTGCCATACTGGGACAGACCGGTCCATCAAGCCCAGTATCCTATTCCTAACAGTGGAAAATCCAGGTCACAAGTACCTGGCAAGATCCCAAAACAGTACAATACATTTTATGCTGCTTATTATAGAAATAAGCAGTGGATTTTCCCCAAATTCATTTTAATAATGGTCTATGGACTTTTCATTTAGGAAGTACATAAGTAATGCCATACTGGGAAAGACCAAAGGTCCATCGAGCCCAGCATCCTGTCCCCGACAGCGGCCAATCCAGGTCAAGGGCACCTGGCAACCTACCTAAACGTACAAACATTTTATACATGTTATTCCCGAAATTGTGAATCTTTCCCAAGTCCATTTAGTAGCAGTCTATGGACTTGTCCTTTAGGAAACCGTCCAACCCCTTTTTTAAACTCTGCCAAGCTAACCGCCTTCACTACGTTCTCCGGCAACGAATTCCAGAGTTTAATTATGCATTGGGTGAAGAAACATTTTCTCTTGTTTTAAATTACTACACTGTAATTTCATCGCATGCCCCCTAGTCCTAGTATTTTTGGAAAGCGTGAACAGACGCTTCACATCCACCTGTTCCACTCCACTCATTATTTTGTATACCTCTATCATGTCTCCCCTCAGCCATCTCTTCTCCAAGCTGAAGAGCCCTAGCCTCCTTAGTCTTTCTTCATAGGGAAGTCGTCCCATCCCTGCTATCATTTTCGTCACCCTTTGCTGCACCTTTTCCAGTTCTACTATATCTTTCTTGAGATGCGGCGACCAGAATTGAACATAAGCCATCCAAACCATTTTAAAATCCCACTAAGCTAACTGCTTCTACTACATTCTCTGGCAACGAATTCAAGAGTTTAATTACACGCTGCGTGAAGAAACATTTTCTCCGATTTGTTTTAAAATTACTACTTTGTAGCTTCATCGTGTGCCCCCAAGTCCTAGTATTTTTGGAAAGAGTAAACCAGCGATTCATGTCTACCCGTTCCACTCCACTCATTATTTATAGACCTCTATCATATCTCCCCTCAGTAGTATTTTCTCCAAGCTGAAGAGACCTAGTCGCTTCAGCCTTTCATCATAGGGAAATCTTCCCATACCTTTATCATTTTTGTCACCCTTCTCTGCACCTTTTCTAATTCCACTATATCTTTTTTGAGATGCAGCGACCAGAATTGAACACAATATTCGAAGTGTGCTGGCACCACGGAGAGATACAAAGGCATTATAACGTCCTCATTTTTGTTTTCTATTCCTCTCCTAATAATACCTAACATTCTATTTGCTTTCTTAGCCGTCGCCGCACACAGAGCAGAAGGTTTCAACGTATCACCAACGACAACACCCAGATCCCTTTCCTGGTTGGTGACTCCTAAAGTAGAACCTTGCATGACGCAGCTATAATTCAGGTTCCTCTTTCCCACATGCATCATTTTGCACTTGCTCACGTTAAACGTCATCTGCCATTTAGACACCCAGTCTCCCACTCTCGTAAGGTCCTCTTGTAATTTTTTACAATCCTTTAGCGATTTAACAACTTTGAATAACTTTGTGTCATCAGAAAATTTAATTACCTCACTAGCAGTCCCAGCACAAACCCTTGGGGAATCCCACTATCTACCCTATGCCTGGAATAAACTCCCCGAGCCCATACGCCAAGCTCCCTCCCTATCCATCTTCAAATCCCTACTCAAAGCCCACCTCTTCAATGTCGCTTTTGAAACCTAACCATTGTACCTCTACCCAAGAAATCTAGTCTGTTCCAATTTGATTGTCTGCACTCCTTGTCCTCTTGTCCTTCCTGTCCTTTAGATTGTAAGCTCCTTTGAGCAGGGACTGTCCTTCTTTGTCTTTGTACAGCACTGCGTAACCCTGGTAGCGCTCTAGAAATGTTAAACAGTAGTAAATAGTAGTAGTAGTAGAATACTGACCATTTAACCCTACTCTCTGTTTTCTATCTTTTAAGAGGTACTTTGTCAAACACCCTTTGAAAATCCAGATACACAATATCAACCGGTTCACCTTTATTCACGTTTGCTCACCCCTTCAAAGAAATTTAATAGATTGGTGAGGCAAGATTTCCATTCACTAAATCCACGTTGGCTTTGTCCCATGCTTTTGAATATGCTCAGTAATTTTGTCCTTTACAATAGTCTCTACCGTTTTGCCAGTCACCAACATCAGGCTCACCAGTCTATAATTTCCCGGATCTCCTCTGGAACCTTTTTAAAAATCGTGTTGCATTGGCCACCCTCCAATCTTCCGATACCACGCTCGATTTTAAAAATAAATTACAATAGTTCCGCAAGTTCATTTTTCAATTCTATCAGTACTCGGGGATGAATACCATCTGGTCCAGGAGATTTGCTACTCTTCAATTTGTCAAATTGCCCCATTACATCCTACAGGTTTATAGAGGTTTATAGAGTTTTATTTTATTTTTATTTTGTTACATTTGTACCCCACATTTTCCCACGTATTTGCAGGCTCAATGTGGCTTACATAGCGCCGTGGGGCGAAAGCCTCCTCCGGTGAGGAAACAAATATAGAGTGATGTTATTTTAAATGAAATAGATATGCACAGACACATTAGAGAAACATAGCAAGGGAAGTTATATAAAGTTCATTAAGTTCATAACAAATTGGATTTCTTTGAATTGCTGGATTCAGGTAATTAAGTTGGGTCCTTAGGATATGCCTTTTTGAGGGGGCGGAACCAAGATGGCGGCGTAGCAGGTTGCATTAAGAGATAGCTCTGAGGTCCTGTCTGGAATTAGTAATTTCTCTCTTTCAAAATGCCCCATACCAAACGGAAGGGGACAACAAGAATAGTTCCCCCACCTACCTCGACGCCCTCGTCGTGTCATTCAGGGCTCGAGCGCTTTTTCGCGCCTATTTCCCATGCTGGACGAGATGTGGATCCCATTGCGGGATTATCCGGGGAAGCAGCGATCCTGCCGGGAGAGGAAGTGTCTCTCTCACCTCCATCAATGCTGAATCCCCCGTGCCCGGCGTCGACGGCATGCCTGGATGGACAGCATCAATCTACCAGAAGTGTTTTGACTGCTGCTTCCAGTGAGGGTCAGGTAGCACCGCGAAAGACGCCAGGAGTAGAGGCAGCTGCCTCTAAGAAAGAACCGGTGATTAATCTTGAAATGATTTGGAAAAAACGGAATGAATGGATGCTACGCTTCAACAGACTTCGAGAGAGGTTAGAGCCTTCAATACCAAATTTCAAGAATTAAATGTTAAAGTGGACTTAATTAACGAAGAAATCGCCGAAAAAATGCAAAAAATACAAAAAAATGTAGATTCTCTTCAAGACTTTAAAACAATGGTAATTAAAGACAATACTGACATTCGGAAAAAAATTGAACAGATCGAAAATTTCAATAGAAGGTTAAATTTACGCCTGTTAAATTTCCCTAACCTCCCTGAGGTTAATTCTTATGACATGTTTAAAATATATTTAATCGAAGTACTAAAAATTCCACAGGATGCAATTCCGCCTATAAACAAGTTATATTATATTCCTAATCCCAAAGGCGAGGCGGGGGAAAGACAAGAACCTCAAGAAGGTAAATTGGATTTAAACAACATTTCGGCGATTCTAGAACAAACACTGGATGAAAACTCACCAAGATCCACTTTGATTGTTTCACTAATTTTTGAACAAGATTTAAATAATATAATGAAACTGTACTTTAAAAATTTTAAAACATGTTTCGGTGGAGTTAAGGTTCAGATTTTTCCCAACGTCACAAAATCAACCCAACGTAGAAGGAAGGCTTTCCTGGCACTGAAATCACAAACATCTGATATAGGAGGGACCTTCTTTCTAGCGTTTCCATGTAAATGTATAGTTAAATTGGGCCAGGTTAAGTATACCTTTTATGCACCAGAACATTTAAAATCATTTCTTGATTCGAAACAGTTAAAATAGAATAATATATATGTGGGAAAATTACGCCACCATGTTATTTTTGTTTTTAGTTGCCACTTAGTTTAATCTTCTCTAATTCCTACCGCCTCCACTTATGATGAGGTCTAAGAAAGCAATTAGTTTATGTGAAAGGATGAAAGCAATATTATTTTGTTATTTCCTATGTTTATTATTTAATTACAATTTATTTTGAACAATGGCTGTATTTCAATAGCAAGTAACTTCTAGTTAGGATGTTTAAAATCAATAAACAAATTTAAATAAGGATATGCCTTTTTGAACGGGTAAGTCTTCAGTGATTTCCAGAAGTTGAGGTGGTTGTACGTAGTTTTCACGGCCTTTGGGAGTGCATTCCAGAGTTGTGTACTTATATATGAGAAGCTGGATCCATGAACTGATTTGTATTTGAGTCCTCTGCAGCTAGGGTGGCGGAGACTTAAATAAGAGCGTGATGATCTGATTGAGTTTCTGGTTGGTAGGTCTATGGTAGGTTCAGTCCAAAACGCAAAAGATAAGTGCAAAAAAATTGTTGAAATTAAAATAAATAACATAGAATTCTGAGAGGTTTTTTGAAGACTCATGCCAGGTAGTTTACATAAAGAAAATTAATTTTCAAAGTAAACACTGAGCAGCACAATACCGGCTACAATATAGATAGTCTGGTTAATTGAGCATCTGAAGTCTTTTTTCCTCTCTTTAAATATATTCTGGAGTTAGAATCAAGATAAATAGTGATTGGTGAAAGGTATTAATCCACAAACGAACCTTTTCCAGAGATGGGAAAGCAGTAGAAATAGAGGACATGAATTGAGGTTGAAGGGGGCAGACTCAGGACTAATGTCAGGAAGTATTTTTTCACAGAGAGGGTGGTGGATATGTGGAATGTCCTCCCGCGGGAGATGGTGGAGATGAAAACGGTAATGGAATTCAAACATGCGTGGGATAAACACAAAGGAATCCTGCTTAGAAGGAATGGTTCCGTGGAATCTTAGCGGAGATTGGGTGGCAACGCCAGTAATTGAAAACAAAATGGGAGCTGGGCAGACTTCTATGGTCTACGCCCTGATCGTGACTGAATAGATAGGGATGGGCTGGAGTGTAAATTTTAAGGGGCTTCGATGTTAGCTTCAGAACTTAGTACAAGAACAGTACTGGGCAGACATCTATGGTCTGTGCCCTGAGAAAGGCAAGGACAAATCACACTCGGGTATAAAGTAACACACACTATATAAAATGAGTTTATTTTGTTGGGCAGACTGGATGGACCGTTCAAGTCTTTATCTGCCGTCATTTACTATGTATCTATGTCCCTTCCTGATGTCCTTTGAGATGTTTAGCAGTGGGCCACTGCAGGGGCATTGGCAGACCTTCCGGTGGGAGGGGGCCACAGCCAGAGGTGGGGGGGCACATTTTAGTCTGCCACCCCACCGCCGTCCCCCCCCCACTGCCTCGCCGCTCTCCCGCCGCCTTGCTGCCCCCCTGCCCACTCGTCAGCTTTGAATACCATTTCTAGCATTTGAGCCTGCCATGAGTGGAAAAGCGCGGGGTACAAATATAAATAAATAAATAACTCTTCCTCGGTGAAGATTGAAGCAAAGAATTCATTTAATTTCTCTGCTATGACTTTGTCTTTCCTTATTGCCCCTTTTACTCCTTGGTCATCTAGCGGTCCAACTGATTCTTTTGCTGGCTTCTTGCTTTTAATATACCTAAAAATTTTTTTTACTAAGTGTTTTTGCCTCCAATGCAATCTTTATTTTTAGAGTCCTTCTTTGCCTTCCTTATCAGTGCTTTGCATTTGACATGACATTCCTTATGCTGTTTCTTATTATTTTCAGTTGGTTCCTTCTTCCATTTTCTGAAGGATTTTCTTTTAGCTCTAATAGCTTCCTTCACCTCACTTTTTAACCATGCTGGCTGTTTGGACTTCCTTCCTCCTTTTTTAATACATCGAATATATTTGGCCTGGGCTTCTAGGATGGTATTTATGAACAGCATCCATGCCTGATATAAATTTTTTTCCACCGTTCTCATTTTATCATAGTCTCCTTTTTGAACCTATTGGATTTCCTGTGTGTACTTACTCCAAAGCCAATATCAAATCTGATCATATTATGATCACTGTTATCAAGCAGCCGCAGCACCATTATCTCCTTCACCAGATCATGTGCTCCACTAAGGACTAAGTCTAAAATTTTTCCTTCTCTTGTTGGCTCTTGTACCAGCTGCTCCATAAAGCAGTCCTTGATTTTGTCAAGGAATTTTACCTCCCTAGCATGCCCTGTTACATTTGCCTAGTCAATATCAGGGGGTAATTGAAATCACCATTATTGTGTTTTGTTTGTTAGCCTCCCTAATTTCTGGTAACATTTCTACAACCGTCTGTTCATCCCCTTAAACTCATGGAATTTCAATCCATATGGATTCCATGATGTGTTTTGTTTCCTGCAGAATTTTCAATTTGATTTAAGACCCTCTTTAAACATACAATGCTACCCCTACACCACTTCACCTGTTGCATTTTGTTTTTTGTATTAAGGTGTGCTACACATTTCTAGCCATTTTGCTCTTTAGTACATGGGGACCAAAGTAGGTTGTACAACTGAGCTAATGCTGGCAAGCGGTTGTAATCTGGCTGAGAAGCAATAAACTAAGTTCAAGCCCTAAAACACCAAAAATAGCCTCTTAACTAAGATTTCATGACTTTCAGATAGGGTTAGTATTCCCCTTTTGACTCGGCTATGTAGCCTGTGTTTTAATCTTAATTCGTTGCTTAAAGACAGCTCTTCATGTTTTATTTGTGGGCACAGAAAAAAAAAGAATTTGATTACAGTGTGCTCAAAATACAGAACAGGTAATTTCCAGGTATAAAAATGAGAAAATATGTCATTAAGTGCTAAAGGAATTACAGCAATTCCCCATTATCAAACACATTTCAGATTAAGTATTAACAATCGGAGGTGTTTTTTGTTAAAAATAAATCATTACATTATATGCCATCAAGATGCCTGTGAGGTGCCAACACAGTGTAACAGTGTGCCCGTCATGATTATCAGTGCTTGGTTAAGACTAGGAAGTGGGAATCTTCAGGACACACCCCAAAAGCTTGGAATTCTTTGTCAAACGCATACTGTAATAAAATCTTATTCAGAACAAGTATCACAGTACAGATTTTTCAACAGATAATAATGACAGAATCTTATTATTTTTAAGGCTGCTTAGAATGAGTTATGCTTTAGAATTTATATTCTTACAAACTGCACTATTTATAATTTGTACCCTGAAATACTTTGTTATAATTCCCCCCCCCTCCCCCACAACACTATACGCACAGTCGGTCTTCTCACCCTTTTGCTCTCTAATGCCCAATGGCATCTCTCTCCCCCACCCTCCAAACCTTTTCAAAGCTGTCTTCTCTTTTTAGAGGTTGCAAGCAACAAGCAGCGATTCACAATGAGCTGCTTATCCTGACATCGGAGCCTTCTGTCTGATGTAATTTCCTGTTTCCAAAAAAGAAAGGAAGATCAGAAGGCGGCTCTGATATCAGCATGAGCAGCGTGTTGTGAATTGTTGCTCACTGCCAGCAGCCTGTAAAGCAAGAACACAGCTTTGAAAAGGTAAAGGGTTGGAAGGGAGGGAGGGATGCCATTGCCATTATAGAAGGAACAAAAGAAGAGAAGACTGATTGCCAGGGGAGGGGGACACAGAAGAAATGCAGGACTGATGGTGGGGGGAGGAGAAAAGCTGGACCAATGGTGGGGGGGAGGGGTTGGCTATAGGGGAAGGAAAAGGAGAAAAGCTGGACCAGTGGTTGGTGGGTGGGTGGGAAGGAAGAAGGAACAAAGCTGGACCACTGGTTGGTTAGTCGGTGGGTGGGGCGGTAAAGAAGGAGTAAAAGCTGGATCAATGGTGGGTGGGAGTTAAAGAAGCAGTAAAGGCTGGACCAGTGGTTGGTGGGGGGGGGGGGGGGGGGGGGGAGGAGAGGAGAAGAAATACTGGACCACTGGTTGTGGGGGGGGGGGGGGGGGGTGTAGAAATGCTGGACAGGAAGGAGAGGGCAAGGGGAAGGAAGAGACAGCAGGAAAGAGTGGGAGATGCTGACTATTGGGGGAGAGGAGAAAATGGGATTGGGAGATGCCAACTATGAGGGGAAGGAGAAGAAAGGGATAGAGGAGGGGAGATAAAGCCAATTTACAATAGCTATTTCATAAAACATATATTCTGTAACAAGCAATTAGGTCTCTTCCTTCGTGTGAAGGGAACTAAAGCAAAAGTACAGCAAGTCGCTGATCAGAAAATGTTTGGCTATAAAGGTATGGGGACGGAGAGAAGGAGACAGAGAGAGATGCGCTGCTGAGCTATAAAGGTGGGTGGGGAAATGATGAACATGCAGGAGATGCGATTAGGGGTTGACGAGATGGGTGAAAAGAGTGGGGAGTATAGAGGGCAAAAATGTGGTAATGGGGGGTGGGGTGACAGAAGGGAATAGGAAAATGGGAAGGAGATCGGAAATGGAAGAGTTAGGGACTGAGAGTTGATAAGATATATGAAAAGTAAAAAGAAGAAGCTGGAGAAATGGAGGGTGAGAAAGAGGGTGAAATCTGAATGGACAGAAAGGCGAAAAGGGCTAAAAGAGAAAGATAAATAAATGTAAGAGAGATATGTGACAGAATAAAAGAAGAAAGGAAGAGCGAGGAGAAAGAACAAATAGAGAAAGTTGGCAGAAAACAGACAAGAAAACAGAAGAGAAACTCACTGGGTCCAACGTGATTGGAAAAATAAAATGCCCAGACAACAAAGGTTGGAAAAAAGTGTTTTTATTTTGAATTTATGAACTGGATATGTTAGTTTTGGGAAATATACATCACAGATATCTTTGTATTGTGTTCAACACAAGAGAAAATTAATGTGTTTTTATTTTTCCAGTGTAGAGAGCTGAGATTTGACTTCTTGGGGTTACCAGTTCAATTTTTGTCTTCATATTTCTATTTCTAATTTGTGATCTTTATTTGATGAGGGTCTGTTTTTCACTGTGTTTTGCTCGTGACCGAGGTGCGGTGTGTTATTTTCATGTAGTTTGTGTAGATATTTATAGAAATCCCGCTTGTTCTAGTTGACCAGAAATAGGTGTATTGGTGGTTCTATGGCCCAGTGTAATAATTCATAGGTAGGGTTGTACTTGCTGCTATTTGAATCTTAGGAATTAGTGCTACTGTTGTATGTTAGGTTTGCTACATGTATGGTGAGTTGGAATTTATTTCAGGTTTTGTATTTCATAGTGTGCCTGATAGTGCAGAGATTTATGTTGCTGTTGCTCAATGACATGAGAATCAGCATATATTTTTGTTTGGTGACTTCGAAGGATAAATATCCTACCTGTTGTTCGCGGGGAAGGGGGGCCGGGGGGTTAAACTTTTGCTTTTTTTTGCCATTGCAGGGCAGTACTTCTTCATGCCACCCAGCTGCCAAAAATTTCTGAGGACAACACAACGGTATCAAATGTGTAAACGTTCAAAAAAAACCCAGATTAGTTCAAGATTTTGCTGATAAGGTTGTAAATTTGTACTACTGTGGGTGATATTCCTTATTAACATTTTAAAGATTAAATACATGAAGTTTGCAAGTACATGAACATACCAGCTTCCTTTTAATTCACAAATAAAGTACCGTGTATGGGAAAGCTCACGTCCAGCCCTGCCCCCCCCCCCCCCCCCCCCCCCCCCCCCACTTCTGGCCAGGACCCATCCTGCCCCCAGTTCCACTTCCTTTTTGTATATAAATTAAGCCCTATATTCGGATATATCAGGAAATCTGCAGAAGGGAGGTATAAAAAAACAAACAGTCCTTACTCTAAATTTGAAATATGAGAAAGCGAAAATTGCTAAAGATTTTATAAAATTCTTACCAGGCATTTTGGACACGAGTACAGGCAGCTCGACCACTGTAAGACAGCAAAGCAGAAAGATCTCCCAAGACAAAGCCCTGTAAAGGCAGAAAATATAGATACTTAACATCTGTACCCTCAAAAGGCATAAAGGAATAGATTCAGTCCTATCTTTGAAATTATTTACTTTCATATTTTTATTCCATTTTAAACAAGCATAGCTTAATTGAAAAGCATATTACAACAATCAGATTACAACAGTATATCATCCCCTTCTCCCATTTGATAGTAACATAGTAACATAGTAGATGACGGCAGAAAAAGACCTGCATGGTCCATCCAGTCTGCCCAAGAAGATAAATTCATATGTGCTACTTTTTTATTTGTACTGTCCTCTTCAGGGCACAGACCGTATAAGTCTGGCCAGCCCTATCCCCGCCTCCCACCACCAGCTCTGGCACAGACCGTATAAGTCTGCCCAGCACTATCCCCGCCGCCCAACCACCAGCCCCGGCACAGACCGTATAAGGCTGCCCAGCACTAGTCCCGCCTCCCAAACACCAGCCCCGGCACAGGCCGTATAAGTCTGCCCAGCACTAGCCCCGCCTCCCAACCACCAGCTCTGTCACCCATTCTAGGCTAAGCTCCTGAGGATCCCTTCCTTCTGCACAGGATTCCTTTATGTTTATCCCACGTGTGTTTGAATTCTGTTACCGTTTTCATCTCCACCACCTCCCGCGGGAGGGCATTCCAAGCATCCACCACCCTCTCCGTGAAAAAATACTTCCTGACATTCTTCTTGAGTCTGCCCCCCTTCAATCTCATTTCATGCCCTTTCGTTCTACCGCCTTCCCATCTTTGATGATAATTCGTTTGTTATCTGGATACTTCCCTGCTCCCTGGAAGCAGACTATGGTGCATCCTGGAATTAAGATTGCCAAAGCAGATCATTCCTCCATTAACAATTATAGACCCATTTCCAATCTACCTTTCATATCAAAAGGTAACAGAGAAAATCATAGAGCTTCATAGAGGAGATCTACAGGGACGTTGTAGAGAAGTCTCACATCCAGCCTAGCAGCCTCTGTGCTGCCTTGGAGGGAGGTCTCCTAGAAGGAGAGCATCACTCTAGTAAAGTAGGAAGTACTCCTGTAGCCAGGATCTGCCCACCAGGGGATGCACTATCTGCTTGAACCGAGGGGGTGTCTCCAAGAACTTCCACCCAGGCGGGAAAGGTTAGGACAGCTGTTGTAGTTGGTGATTCGATCATTAGGCATGTAGATAGCTGAGTGGCTGGTGGATGTGAGGATAACCTGGTCACCTGCCTACCTGGTGCAAATGTGGCAGACATCACACGTCACCTAGACAGCATCTTAGATAATGCTGGGGAGGAGTCGGCAGTCTTGATACACGTAGGTACCAATGACATAGGAAAATGTGGGAGGGAGGTTCTGGAAGCCAAATTTAGGCTCTAGTACCCTCATCATCAAAAGCAAACACCAGGGCTAGAGGCTGTTAGCACCATACTAGCACCAGCATTTGCTACCGCCCCATGATTAGAGCCCTTGAGCGCGTGAAACAATGCGCTCAAGGGCTCTTTGCGCAAGTAGCATACTAATGCATGCTAAACAGGGCTCAGCGCATTCGCCAATGATCAGCAACCAGTGCGCCAAAATTTGGGTCGCTGGCCACGGCAAACCCTACGCCAGCTCCGAGCTGGCGTTAGGACTTGCAGATCATTGGTGAGGAATGGTGAGCCCTGTCCAGCATGCAGTTGCATGCTGGCAGGCCCCTGTTCCACCCCAAAGCAAACCTGCCAACAGGGGGCTGGAGGTCCAGTGGACTTCCGGTCCCCCCCCCCCCCCGACGATCCCACCCCTATGTTCAGGGAGGGCTGGAGATCTGGTGGGTCTACAGCCCCCCCCCCCAAAACCCCAAGAAATTGGTCCCTGGTGGTCTAGTGGACGCCGGCCAAGCCCCCTCCCACCCAGCAAGCGACGGGGGGGGGGGGGGAGTTGGGGGGGGCTGGGCAGGGCTACATACCATGTAAGAGACGGCACATCCTAGGATGCACTGAATGGGGCTGGGCGCCGCCATTTTGCGGCGGCGTCAACACAAGGAAGTGGAGGGAGGCAGGCTGCGTCCCTCCTCCAACTAAGGTAGGGGGGCCGAGAGGGGGTTGTCCTTTACGCTGGACCACCAGGGATTAGTCAGACAATGCTGGGGGGGGGGGGGGAGTTGGGGTGGGCTGGAGGTCCGCTGGACCTCCAGGCTCCCCCCCCCCCCCCATCGCTCGCTGGGTGGGAGGGTGGGAGTGCTGTTTGGAACAGTGCGGGGCTTTTGATCATCTGCCTGTTGGGTAGAAAGTTGTCCAGATCCTCCAGGGTAGCATTTTCAGAAGTGATCCCCGCTGCACATGCAGGACCCAAAAGGCAGTCTCAATGCGTAGGTGAGACGATGATGCAGGGAAGAGGAGTTTAAATTTGTTAGGAACTGGGTGACATTCTGGGAAATGGGGAGAATGTTCTAAAAGGATGGGCTCACCTTAACTGGGACGGAACCAGGCTGCTGGCGCTTTTAAAAAGAAGATACAGCAGCTTTTAAACTAGAACCGGGAAGAGACGATAGTTGCCCAGGAGCGCATAGTTCAGTGGGCAGTATCCTCTAAGGATACTACTGAAGCAGGACATTTTAGGGAATCCCAGTAGAGAGGTTACGACAATGCTGTAAAGGATGCACATTATCCTCTTCCAGTGGCGTGCCAAGTGTGGGGTGGTGGGGGCGGTCCGCCCCGGGTGTCAGCGGGTGGGGGGGTGCTCCGCTGACGCCCCGGTCCCCACCTGCCTACCAGCGCCGTCGCCAGACAACCCTCTTCTCCTGTCACCCGGCACCTGACCCAGCCATAAAAAAAAAATCTCTAAAGCGGCGGTGCGGTGCCTCGCGTCTGCTCTGCGTGTAAAGGAAGAAAAATCGCCTTGTCGGCCAGCCTTCCCACACTGTGTCCCGCCCTCGCAGAAATAGGAAGTTATATCAGAGGGCAGGACACAGTGAGGGAAGGCCGGCTGACGAAGCAATTTTTCTTCCTTTACACGCAGAACAGACTCGAGGCGCTGCGCCGCCACTTCAGAGATTTTGTTTTTAAAGGCTGGGTCAGGTGACAGGTGGCATGAGAAGAGAGTCGTCTGGCGATGCAGCTGGTGGTCAGGTGGGGACTGGGTCGGGGAGGGGGGCTCAGATGGGAGAAGGGGGCTGGAACTGGGGTCTGAGAAGGGGGCAGGAGGGAGAATGGGGCTATGCCTGGCAACAGTGGGAGAATGGTTCTGGGGCTGAAAAGCATATGGATGAAGGGGATTGGAACTGGGGGTTGAAAAGGAGGGTAGGTGGGATAAGGGGGCCAGTACTGGAACTGAGGGCTGAAAAGGGGCTGGGGCTGAAACTGGGGGCTGAAAAGGGGACAGGGAGAAGTGGCTGGGGCTGAAGCTCTGCACTGGTGGGAGAAAAGGGCTGGGGCTAAAGCTGGGGACTGAGGGCTAAAAAGGGGGGGGGGGGGACAGGGAGAAGTGGCTGGGGCTGAAGCTCGGCACAGGTGGGAGAAAAGGGCTGGGGCTGAAACTGGGGACTGGTGTGGGGACTGGGGGCTAAAAAGGGGGGGACAGGGAGAAGTGGCTGGGACTGAAGCTCGGGACTGGTGGTAGAAAAGGGCTGGGGCTGAAACTGGGGGCCGAAAAGAGGGGGCAGAGAGAGGGCAAATGGTAGATGGAAGGGGCAGAGAGAGGGCAAATGGTAGATGGAAAGGGCAGGGGGGGCAGATGTGGATGGAAGAAGCAGAGAGAGGGGGGGCATATGTGGATGGAAGGAGCAGAGAGAGGGGGGCAGATGTGGATGGAAGGAGCACAGTGGGTCCCCTGGGGCAGCAAAGAAATGGATGCACTGGGAGAGAGCATGGATAGGCAGGTATGCGATAGAGGATATTCTATGGATACCAGGGGGAGAGCTGACACATATATTACAAAGATTACCTGTCAGCCTAAAACACCTACTCCAAACATGGCTACAGATTAGAAGGCGCATGTTCCCGGAAAGAAAATACTTCTGAAGAACAGCAATAAGATGGGCGGAGGGCTTCCCGCTAGGGGGATCAGAAAAGATATTTGATACCTGGGCCACAGCAGGCTTACACACACTAGGGCAAGTATGGTCAGAGGGGAAAGCGATTAGCTTTAGTGAACTTCAGGAAGAATATGGACTGATGGAGACAGACCTGGTCTATTACTGCTGTTTAAGCAGCTTTATTAAAAGACGTGCACAAGATGAGCTAGACTTAGAAGAAACAACCCTAGAACTAGCAATGCGCAAGGGAGGGGGCAGAGGTAGCATATCCCGGATATATCTCGCACTATTGGGTAGGACCGACCCTCAAGCCGCCTACCATAAGAGGTGGGAGAAAGAGCTTCAAACCACCCATCCTAGAACAACATGGATGAGCACCTAGAAATACTTACAGCATCTCCAGCACAATCCATAAATGAAAATGGGCATAAATTATTACACTGGTGGTATTATACCCCAGACAGATTGCAAAAGATATATCTGGGAACCTCGGGGCAATGCTGGCAAAAATGTGGCCTTCAGGGCACATTTTACCATATTTGGTGGGAATGTACGAAAGTGGAAATATTTTGGGAGGAAGTGGTGAAATTGGTAAATAAGGTGCTGCAACAATCATACCCGAAAAGGGCAGAACACTGCCTTCTCCATTTCCGGCCCCGATCAATCTCTAGTGGGCAGCACAGATTGGCTACTCAATACTTTGTAGCGGCTAAGATAGCACTTGCACGAGCCTGGAAACGAGCAGAAACACCAGCATTGCAAGTGATAACTCAAAAAATAGACTCTCTCTATCAGATGTCAAAACTGACAGCCAAGAGGAAAGGCACCATGAGAACTTTTACAAACATATGGTCATTGTATGAACAATTTCAAGATCAAGAGCTAACACCACTGGACTGAGGGAGGGAGGGAGGGAAAGGGAATAAGGAGTAGATACTGGTTGAAGATATATGTAATTGGCTTGTCATGTTTGTATACTGTGGCATTCTTAATAAAATAATTCATTAAAAAAAAAATTTACATCAGTCATGGATGCTGTTCAAAAAAACCATCCTGGAAGCCCAGGCCAAATATATTCTGCGTATTAAAAAAAGGAGGACGGAAGACCAAATGACAGCCGGCGTGGTTAAATAGTGAGGTGAAGGAAGCTATTAGAGCTAAAAGAAAATCCTTCAGAAAATGGAAGAAGGAACAGACTGAAAATAATAAGAAACAGCATAAGCAATGTCAAGTCAAATGCAAAGTGCTGATAAGAAAGGCAAAGAGGGACTTTGAAAAAAAAGATTGCACAGGAGGCAAAAACACATAGTAAAAATTATTTTAGGTATATTAAAAGCAAGAAGCCGTCAAAAGAATTGGTTGGACCGCTAGATGACTGAGGGGTAAAAGGGGCAATCAGGGAAAACAAAGCCATAGCGGAGAGATTAAATGAATTCTTTGCTTTGGTCTTCATTGAGGAAGTTTTGGAAGTGATACCGGTGACAGAAATGGTACTCACTCTGCTGCTCCCCAGTATCTCTCCACACTCATCCTTCCCTACACCCCTTCCAGTGCACTCCGCTCCATGGATAAATCCTTCTTATCTGTTCCCTTCTCCACTACTGCCAACTCCAGACTTCGCGCCTTCTGTCTCGCTGCACCCTACGCCTGGAATAAACTTCCTGAGCCCCTACGTCTTGCCCCATCCTTGGCCACCTTTAAAACTAGACTGAAAGCCCACCTCTTTAACATTGCTTTTGACTCGTAACCACTTGTAACCACTCGCCTCCACCTACCCTCCTCTCTTCCTTCCCGTTCACATTAATTGATTTGATTTGCTTACTTTATATATATATTTTTGTCTATTAGATTGTAAGCTCTTTGAGCAGGGACTGTCTTTCTTCTATGTTTGTGCAGCGCTGCGTACGCCTTGTAGCGCTATAGAAATGCTAAATAGTAGTAGTAGTAGAAGGTGACAAGTTGGAAAAACAATGAAATCTCTATGAACTAGAGGATGTAGAGGATGACAAATTGAAGAGTACTGATAGAACTGAAAAATGAACTGGTTGAACTATCGTTAGCGATATGTAATTTATCTTTAAAATCAAGTGTGGTACCAGAAGATTGGAGGGTAGCCCATGTAACGCTGATATTTAAAAAAGGTCCTAGAGGGGATTCGGGAAATTATAGACAGATGAGCCTGATATCGGTGCCAGGCAAAATGGTAGAGACTATTGTAAAGAACAAAATTACAGAGCATATTCAAAAGCCTGGAATGAGACAAAGCCAACATGGATTTAGTGATCTTGCCTCACCAATCTATTACATTTTTTTTGAAGAGGTGAACATGTGGATAAACGCGAACCAGTAGATATTGTGTATCTGGATTTTCAAAAGACATATGACAAAGTACCTCATGAAAGACTCCAGAAGAAATTGGAGAGTCATGGAATAGGAGGTAATGCCCTATTGTGGATTAAAAACTGGTTCGAGGATAGGGTTAAATGGACAGTATTCTCAATGGAGAAGGGTAGATAGTGGGGTTTCCCAGGGGTCTGTGCTGGGACCGCTGTTTTCTTAACATATTTATAAATGGTCTAGAGATGGGAGTAACTAGTAAGGTAATTACATTTGCTGACAAAGTTATTCAAAGTGGTTAAATCGCAAGAGGATTGTGAAAAATTAGAAGAGGACCTTACAAGACTGGGAGACTGGGTGTCTAAATGGCAGATGGCGTTTAATGTGAGCAAGTGCAAAGTGATGTGGGAAAGAGGAACCCGAACTATAGCTACATAATGCAAGGTTCTACGTTAGAAGTCACGGACCAAGAAAGGGATCTCGGCATCGTTGTTGATAAAACGTTGAAACCTTCTGCTCACTGTGTTGCAGCGACTAAGAAAGCAAATAGAATGTTAGGTATTATTAGGAAAGGATAGGAAAACAAAAGTGAGGTTATAATGCCTTTGTATCGCTCCATGGTGTGGCCACACCTCAAATATTGTGTTCAATTCTGGTGACGGCATCTCAAAAAAGATACAGTGCAATTAGACAAGGTACAGAGAAGGGTGACGAAAATGATAAAGGGGATGGGATGACTTCGCTATGAGGAAAGGCTAAAGCGTCTAGGGCTCCTCAGCTTGGAGAAAATACGGTTGAGGGGAGATATGATAGGTGTCTATAAAATAATGAGTGAAGTGGAATGGGTAGATGTGAATCGTTTGTTTACTCTTTCCAAAAATACTATGACTAGGGGGCATGCGATGAAGCTACAAAGTAGTACATTTAATACGAATCAGAGAAAATATTTCTTCACACAATGTGTAATTGAAGTCTGGAATTCGTTGCCAGAGAATGTGGTAAAGGCGGTTAAGCTTAGTGGAGTTTTAAAAGGGTCTGGATGGCTTCCTAAAGGAAAAGTCCATAGACCATTATTAAATTGACTTGGGGAAAATCCACTGCTTATTTCTGGGACATACACAACTGTCAGTGGAGCAGCTCACACTTATTTATGCTTTAATAAGGGGATGTCTCATACTGTCACACAGGCACTTCTTTTTTGTGCTTCCTTAAAGCCTCAGCTTTAGTGACTCAGTTATAATCATCGACTACCCCCAACCACCGATAGTGCTGTCAACCAACTCAAAATAAGTGTCCGGCTGATCTTTCAAATGCAGTTGGAGCTCCATGTATGATTAAGGCAGGTCATTCAAAATGTGGAAGACTGGCTGTAAGACATGTGATTTGACTATTGAAGCTGCTTCTTTTACACATAACGGTCAAACTTATCAGGTTAAACATCAAACGACCTGCCATACACCTCATGTCATTTACTACATCATTTGTCCCTGTCAGAAGGTTTATATCGGGAAATCGAATAGGTCTCTCAAAGCGAGGATGATCGAGCATAGATCACGTTTAGCCGGCCGTAACATAGGGGCTCCGCCTGTACAACATTGTGTTAACAATCAACACTCCATGGAATCTCTGAGATGTAGGGTTATTGACAGTATTATACCAAATGCCCGTGGTGGGAACATTGACAGATTACTGTTGCAAAGAGAAACCCAGTGGATTTACCGTCTTGGTACTATAGAACCAAATGGGTTAAATACGTATCTCCACTGGAACTGTTTTCTTTAGATGTCTCTGTAAAGGTTTCCAGCTGATGATGATGTCATCCCAAAGAGGGAGGTGCTACAAACTTTAAAATAATGCTGGCGCCATTTTTTTCTGACTCTTTGTCTGCACGTCGCTGGTGAAGTGAGATCTTCTGCTTTGTTTGAAACTCTGTTTTGATATTACAGACAGCATTATACAGCTAAGAGCATTCTTTTTGTGTTTATATAGGTATATGCAAGTTTCCTTGACAAAGCGAGGCACCGTGAAACAGGTTCCTGTCGGGACAAGACATTCACTGGCTGTTTAATGGAATGCTGACAAGTGAGATCTAAGTAATGCAGGACAGCTGAATCCACAGCATGAGCTACAGATAATAAAGCAGCAGGGGGTTTTTCAGCCAGATAAGTCAAAACATTGATCCTGCTTGACAAGTTTAAACATTGTTTCTGCACGAGTTTAAGCTCTGTATATAAGCTACAAACAACAGTGCACAAAACTTTACAAAAAATTGATATAAACCAAAGAAGAATTATTTGTTATATAAGCACAGTTGAAACATGGATTAATTTATTGTAGAACACTTATTTTGAAGTGGTTGACAGCACTATCGGGGCTTTAAGGAAGCACAAAACAGAAGTACCTGTGTGACAGTATTTATTTTATTTATTTTTGTTACATTTGTACCCTGCGCTTTCCCACTCATGGCAGGCTCAATGCGGCTTACATGGGGCAATGGAGGGTTAAGTGACTTGCCCAGAGTCACAAGGAGCTGCCTGTGCCTGAAGTGGGAATCCAACTCAGTTCCCCAGGACCAAAGTCCACCACCCTAACCACTAGGCCACTCCTCCACTCCACATCCCCTTATTAAAGCATAAATAAGTGTGAGCTGCTCCACCGACAGTTTGTTGTGTATGGTTCAAATTATTAAGTGGTGGAGGGTTGCCATTTTTTGCTATATTTTTTTATTATTTCTGGGACAAGCAGCATGCTAGGCTGTATAGAGAGAGGAGTGACCAGCAGAAGAAAGGAGGTTTTAATGCCCCTGTATAAGACGTTGGTGAGGCCCCACCTGGAGTATTGTGTTCAGTTTTGGAGGCCGTATCTTGCGAAGGATGTTAAAAAAATGGAAGCGGTGCAAAGAAAAGCTACGAGGATGGTATGGGATTTGCGTTCCAAGACGTATGAAGAGAGACTTGCTAACCTGAACATGTATACCCTGGAGGAAAGGAGGAACAGGGGTGATATGATACAGACGTTCAAATATTTGAAAGGTATTAATCCGCAAACAAATCTTTTCCGGAGATGGGAAGGCGGTAGAACGAGAGGACATGAAATGAGATTGAAGGGGGACAGACTCAGGAAAGATGTCAGGAAGTATTTTTTCACGGAGAGGGTGGTGGACGTTTGGAATGCCCTCCCGCGGGAGGTGGTGGAGATGAAAACGGTAACGGAGTTCAAACATGCGTGGGATATGCATAAAAGGAATCCTGTGCATAAGGAATGGATCCTCAGAAGCTTAGCTGAAATTGGGTGGCAGAGCAGGTGGGGGGGAAGAGGGGTTGGTGGTTGGGAGGCAAGGATAGGGGAGGGCAGACTTATACGGTCTGTACCAGAGCCGATGATGGGAGGCGGGACTGGTGGTTGGGAGGCGGGAAATACTGCTGGGCAGACTTATACAGTCTGTGCCCTGAAAAGGACAGGTACAAATTCAAGGTAAGGTATACACAAATGAGTTTGTCTTGGGCAGACTGGATGGCCCATGCAGGTCTTTTTCTGCCGTCATCTACTATGTTACTATGTATTGAGCTTTTTTGGGATCTTGCCAGGTATTTGTGACCTGGATTGGCCACTGTTGGAAACAAGATGCTGGGCTTGATGGACATTTGGTCTGTCCCAGCGTGGCAATACTTATGTAAGACCAAACTGCTTTGGCTTGATTACAACGTATATCCCAGATTTATTTGCTGTTTCTAAAGATCTATTTTTAAAGGTGGAACATACATCCAAGATCCTTGGCTTCATTCTTGACACTACTCTTTCTTTCGAGCCCCAAGAAAACCATCTGGTGCAGGTTGTATTTTTTAAACTTTGACAACTGCGACAAATCATCATTATTTTGATAATAAGTACTTCAAAAGAAAACCTTTCATATATATATGTTCCTGTGAAGTGCAAAAAAGAGATATTCATGAGAAAGGGAAAAAGCCTCTGTACCCAAAACTCCACCCAATAGAAATTATAGTAGGGTGTGGAGGAAATAACATGGGTGACTTTTCTTCATTGGCATAAAAAATCCTTTTCTCTTTTAGTCCATATTTGCTAAAACCTTCACAGGAATAACAGGCTCCTGGATCCAAAACTTTTGTTAGAAGTGAAAAAAATACTTAGCTATAAACTTCTAAATCATAGCAGACACAAACATGCAGAGTAAGTCAGTCACACCAACTGTGGCCAGAGTTTCGCTACTATGGACTGTCTCAAGGCATGCATGACATCGGTATCTTTTACACACAATGTTTTCAAGACACCTCAGCAGGGTGTGTACATTGATACATGTGGGAAAGGCAAGAGTTGGTATTCCTGGGTAGGCAGAATTACAGCAGTAGTCAGAATAAAATTGGTTCTCACTATTTTTATTTATTTTTTCTTTTAATCTGGCATTATTTGGGCAATCTGAAACTGTATTACACAGGCTCCTGAAGAAGTCAATTTTGGTGAAAGTGACGGCTCAACAGAGCCTTACAAGATGTTTGCCACTTGCGTTTCCTTATGACTAATGAAATTTTAAATGATATGAGCACTTGAGTGTTAAAAGACATATTGCCTACAAATTTTAAGTCATCTTCACTTACCTTGTTGGGGTTACGTCGGCCACCAGCAGCAGTAAAAGGCGTGCAGGCTCGGCCCTTCTCTCTCTCTCTCAGCTGTGGTCCCGTCCTCATTTCCTGTTTCCACAAGGGTGGGACCACAGCTGAGAGAGAGAGAAGGGCCGAGCCTGCACACGTTTTACCGCTGCTGCCGTCCGCCGTAACCCTGACTTGGTAAGTGAAGATGACTTTTAAAAATCGGAGGGAGGGGGCCTGGAACTGGAAGGGAGGGAGGGACGACACCCTCATGCGTAGGGTTACCATTTGTCCGGATTTCCCCGGACATGTCCTCTTTTTGAGGGCGCTGTCGGGAGTCCGGGCGGATTTCTTCGTTTGCTGGCTTTGTCCGGGTTTTCTCCGAGTCCTCCGCTCCTCCTCTTGACTTTTCAGTCTCCTCCCCTCGTCCGACGTGCAGCGTCCGTGCGTGATGACGTACACGCCCCAGTCAGCTGATTAGTTGATGATCCGCCCTCCCTCCGTCCTCAGTCCTCCTGCACGCACGACGAGTCAACTAGTAGTAGTGCCTGCTGCTGCTGCAGCCACGAGGTAAATTTGTTTTTTTATCCGAGTTGTGTGGGTCTGGGTGAGGGTCGGACGGAGCCACTTTCTTGTAGCTGCTACTTCACTTAGTTGGCAGGCAGTCGCGGGTAGTGTGGGGATTCGGGGGGGGGGGGGGGGGGGGGGGGGGGGGGGGGGGGAGTAATAAAACCGGAGTAATAAAACAAGTAGTTGTTCAAGTAGAAGAAAACTGGGGCCCGCCTGGCGGGGGGGGGGGGGGGGGGGGGGGGGGAGACCAGAATGGAAGTGGCTGGGTAATTCAATTGGTTTCTCTCTCCCCGTTGGTTAAAATAAATCCTCCTGTTCTCGATTTCATTTGGATTAGAACAAAGGTGCACAAATGTCGGGCAGCTTCTCTGTGCTATCTTTTTCAACTCTCCAGGGCTTCCTTACTGTTCCTCTCCTCATCTATCTGTACAAGTGGTATCCTCTGTCCCTATCACGCTGGCTGGGTTTTTTTTCTTTTTCTGTTAAACGTTTTATTGCCCAATGTTGTTTCTCTTAAAAGTGCCCCGCCCCCCGGCCATGCGGAACTAATCATCTTGTTGTGGGTTGCAGGTTGACTTGTTATTCTGTGTCTCCAGCTTTTAAGTGCTGTCACAGTCTAACTTGCCTGCGCAGCCTGCCTGCAACGGGAGCGGAATATACAGAAAAAAAGAATAGAAAGGCTACAAAGGTTTGTTCTAACTTCTCTCTTTCTTTTCTTAAAAGACAAGCGTGTTAACACTGCAATGCTGAGGTAATAAAAAAAGAAAACCCCAGTTTTATTACATCCAGTAGTGCTGTAATAATCACTAACCAGCCTTGTGATCTAAAACAAATGTGTATGTCGATGCTTGTGACCCTCTGATGTGGAAAGGAGGCCAATACAAATGTAATAAGAAGTTTCTCTGGATCTATTCTTTCAGTTAAAGCTGAAGATTCCTATGAAGTTTAAGGTGATAGTGAGTTATATGAACCTTTCCTCTGCTTTTGCTTGCTGGGTATAGTGGCAACACTGGTATATGTGGTTCCAGTGAACCAAACCATCAGGAACATAGGGTAGGTTTACATTTTAAACATAACTCTTGATAGTAATTTAAAAAAAATTTAAACCTGCAGCTTCCATTAGCTATCGGCTTAAGATACAATATCTTTGTAGATTCTGACATATTTGCAGTGTTGCTTTTTCATAGGTTGGATTGATGCTGTTTGAGTTTTGGTAATATTTTTAGGTATTATGTGCAAAGCAACTTAAAGTTATAAGATAGGATCAAGTTAAAAATTATATTCCTTTATAATTTTTATGGTAGAGAGATGTCTGCAGAGGCCCAGCCCTTGTGTACTAGATTTGCAAACCAAAAATCTGGTAACCTTAACGTACAAGCGTGTAAGGGGGGGGGGGGGGGGGGCGAGAGAGCTGGTAAAAGATGGATGGTGGAGAATGCTAATATATTGATATCGGATTGAAGTAGAGAAATTAAAGTAGGTGGGGTTCTGCCTGAGAGGGAGGAGATAGGGGGGTGGGCCTCTATCATATCTCCACTCAGCTGTCTCTTTTCCAAGGTGAAGAGCCCTAGCCTCTTTATCCTTTCTTCATAGGAAGTCGTCATGTTTGCCATTTTCGTCACTCTTCTCTATTCCTTTTCTAATTCCGTTATATAGTTTTTGAGGTATGGTGAACAGAATTGCACTCAGTATTCAAGGTGCAGTCGCACCTTGGAGTGATATAAAAGCCATCATAATATTCTCATTTTTGTTTTTCATTCCTAAATTAGCTTAACAGACAATGGGGGGGGGGGAAGAAACTGGGAGACGTTTTGGATCTGGGAATGAAGTTGAGCATGGGGGAGATATGCTGGATAAGAAGACAGGATGAAAGTGGAAGAGAGTGAACAGGGAGACAGTGGGAATCCTGGACATACAAGGAATAGATATTACGGTTTTCTTGGTTTGTGTTTAGAGAGGTGTGGTAGCCGTGTTAGTCCACTCTTAAAGGTTATCAATAGAAATCAAACAAAATAAAACATGGAAAAGAAAATAAGATGATACCTTTTTTATTGGACATAACTTAATACATTTCTTGATTAGCTTTCGAAGGTTGCCCTTCTTCGTCAGATCGGAAATAAGCAAATGTGTTTGGTCTGTGTTTACAGAGTTTTCACTGCACTGACCACAGTCATCGAACGTGAGCTACGAACTAGAAATGCCGAAACGAAACTGTTCATTTACTGATGTGATGAAAGCGAAATACCCATGTTTTCGTTCAGGTCGACATGACAGGGAAGCGGAATGCATAACATGTGGTGGTGGGACTTATATTTCTGTTGCGCATAAAGGTACACTTGATTTAGAGGCGCATATCAAAACGTCAAAACATGTTAAGAGTGTTCGGGGAGAAAGCTCATCTATGAAACTTACAGATTTTTTCATAACACCGTGTTCCAAAATTGATGATTCTGTTTCAGCTGTTGAAGGAACATTGGCGTTTCATGCAGTTAAACATCATCATAGCTATAAATCTATGGACTGCAGTTGCAGGTTAATAAAAACAGTATTACCTGACTCCAGCATTGCACGAAAAATATCATGTGCACGAACAAAAACCGAAGCAATTGTTAATAGTGTGCTGGCTCCGCATTCCGTTGATGTGGTTGTAAAAGCACTAAGCTGTGTACGCTTCTGTGGGGTCGCGACAGATGGTAGTAATCATGGATCTCAGAAGTTGTTTCCAATTCTTATTTACTACTTCGATTGGAAAAATGGTGGTTTACAGTCGAAACTCATTGATGTGCATAGCACTCCAGATGAAACTGCAGAAACAATTTCAACGTGCATTAAGAACACCTTGGACAGACATAGCTTATTTCAGAAGTGTATAGCCTTTGCAGGAGATAATTGTAATACAAATTTTGGAGGTGTCCAGCGTAGAGCTACTGGCAAGAATGTGTTTGCAAATTTAAAGAAGATGAAAGGAGAAAGCAGTGGCAATGGTACATTAGTTGGAATTGGTTGTCCAGCACATGTTTTGAATAACTGCATTCAGCATGGCGCTGATACACTTGATGTTGATATTGAGTCAATAGTTTTAAAAATTTACAACTATTTCTCAATCTACACTGTTCGAACTGAACAGTTAAAAGAGTACTGTGAATTTGTTGAAGTGGAATATCGTCAGCTACTTTATCACTGCAAGACTCGATGGCTGTCTTTGTTTCCTAGCATCCATCGCATGTTGCAGATGTTTCCAGCCTTGAAGTCTTTCTTTTTGTCTCAAGAAATGCCACCTGCTGTGATTCGAAATTTCTTTGAAAATGATCTTAGTGAGATTTACCTTTGGCATATGCATTCGCTGATGAATGTGTTCCATTCACACATTGAAAAAATTGAACGTGAAAATAATTCGCTACTGGAGGTTATGAACTGCCTTAAATCTGTCCAGTCTGTTCTCGAATGTCGAGCACAACAGAGTTTCATGTCACTAAAGGTGAAGGAGTTGTTAAAGAAGTTGCATCAAGATGGACAGGATGACCACTGTGAAGCATTTTGTTCACAAGTAGCCTCGCTGTACACCACATGTTTGCAATATCTGGAAATGTGGACCGTGCCACTGGAGGAGTTCACTGTATTTTCATGGATGGCTTTCACTAAAATTCCAAGTTGGGATGAAGTTCTTGCAACTGTGGCATATCTCAAAGAAAAGGAAATAGACATTGACGATAGCAAATGTTTTGATCAGTTCTGCAACTTGAAGAGATTTGTTGAGTCAAACCAAAATGAAGAGTTTGAAAAGTTATTGTCACATGACAAATGGGTGAAGTACTTCAACAGTTGCAAGACTGAGGAATGTTTCTCAGAACTTCTGATCATTGCAGAGTTTTTCTTTGCGATTCCATCACATAATGCTAACACTGAACGAGTTTTTTCCGTAATGCAGAGCCAATGGACAAAGGAGAGAAACAAACTTCTGGTTGAATCTGTAAAGGGAATTCTCTTTGTACACCACAACTTTAAGCATATGACATGCAAAGACTTTCATATGTATATCAAGTGCCAACCAAAGTTGTTGCGGAATATCCGCTCTTCTGATAAGTATTCTAGAGCTCAGAATCAATCAAATTCAGATTCAGAAACCTTTGAAACATAGATTGTCTACTGCTGCTACAGTGTCATGAGAGAGGTTTGCACTGCATGTGGGTATCCTGGAAATCTGGCTGGGGAGCCTCCGGTACCACTGAATGTAAACTTTGCAAATCTCTTTCATGAATATTTATTGTGGGTATCCTGAAAACCTGACTGGCTGGAATGCGGGTGCCTCCAGGAGTATGGACCAGGTTTGGGAACCACTGCAATTCTCTGTTGTACTCAATACAGCTGTTTGTCAACTTTTTGCAGTTTTGCTGCTTTTATAGTTGTAAGAGGTTTTACACTAGATAGTTGGTCTACCTCCATTTTCTTGCGGGCACTATTCCATGGTTGGTTAAATGGTGCCACAATTGTTATTTCTGTTTGGACTCATTGAATCCTGTGTTAAACATTACTGTTTGTTGTGCTTTTAGATGCCAATTAAAGCTGAACCCTTGTGTTTCAACGTTTTTGGTCTACCTCCATTTTCTTGCGGGCACTATTCCATGGTTGGTTAAATGGTGCCACAATTGTTTTTTCTGTTTGGACTCATTGAATCCTGTGTTAAACATTACTGTTTGTTGTGCTTTTAGATGCCAATTAAAGCTGAACCCTTGTGTTTCAACGTTATTGGTCTACCTCCATTTTCTTGCGGGCACTATTCCATGGTTGGTTAAATGGTGCCACAATTGTTTTTTCTGTTTGGACTCATTGAATCCTGTGTTAAACATTACTGTTTGTTGTGCTTTTAGATGCCAATTAAAGCTGAACCCTTGTGTTTCAACGTTATTGGTCTACCTCCATTTTCTTGCGGGCACTATTCCATGGTTGGTTAAATGGTGCCACAATTGTTATTTCTGTTTGGACTCATTGAATCCTGTGTTAAACATTACTGTTTGTTGTGATTTTAGATGCCAATTAAAGCTGAACCCTTGTGTTCAAAATTGCTGCTAACAGTTCAAGCGGCAGCTTCATGAGACTTCCATTGAAGTCTTGAATAGGGGGCGGGGCAAGGGGCGGGGCATGGGCGGGATGGGGCAGGGAAGAGGTGTGTCAATGGGCGGGGCATGTGTCCTCTTTTTTCTTAGGGCAAATATGGTAACCCTACTCATGCGTGTGACGAACCAGGAAGTACGCTAACGTCATAACAGGAGATGGATACAGCGTTACAGGCAGCATGAACCCTACAACCCTTCACTGCCACGGAGTCAGCTTCAGAACGTTGGAGGTGCTTTTTATTATAGTAGATGAAGTTTCCAGCATCCTCTTATATCGAAGAGCTTTGAAAGATCAAAAGAAAATGATCTCACCTAGAAACCTCCCTAATTAAAGGAAAAATCACTAGTTGTGATAAACTTTCTAGAGCTAAACCTTTTAAATTTTTAAACACAAAACAAGCCATTTTAAAAGTTGCTTGTGCTTGATTAGATTAGAAGGGCACAGGCAAAACCAAAAGCAAACACAAGTCAAAAGAAGGTGGTGTGAAAAACAGTGACTCAAAATTTCTGATGAACATCTCACAGACAAGATCTATTGCAGAGGACCTGTCAAAGATTGGCGGGCTTCGTAACTGTGTTTCTACCTTTGCCTGCCAAATTCATTTACCACCCCAATCCTTAAGAATGGCTGATGCAATAATCACTGCCAGAGGTTGTTTCCCTGGTTGGGTGTCACACTTACTGCAGTTCTCTTTGCCAGCTTAGCCAGGTTCACGTCTTTACTCAGTGGAAGAGATGTAGTCAGTGATCTGAGAATAGAATTCCTCTGTTCCTCTGAAGGTGCCTCAAGTTTCACCTCATGCATGAAAGCAGTCTGTACACTGGATGCAACATCAAACAGTCTGCATGTGGTTCCAACCACCAGCACAGGAAGACTACAAGGACACAATGGAAAATGAAGTGAAGCGAATAAAACAAAAACCAGTGACAGTGCAATCTGTAAAATTAACTCTAGCATCACACCACTGTAGGCCAGCGTTTCCCAAGTTCGGTCCTGGAGTACCCTCTTTGTCAGTCAGATTTTCAGGATATCCACAACGAATATGCATATAATCAAGGCAGTGTATGAAATTCAAGTTTATTCATATTCATCCTGAAAACCTAACTGGCAAGAGGTACTCCAGGACCGGACTTGGGAAACACTCTTTCTTCCTGCTCACTGCTATGTGAGTTCCTTCCAAGATCAAGCCATCATTCCCCACCTTAGCTGTCTGTGTGTGATCTCAGCCCTTAGTAGAACCGTAGGATTAACTATAGAATAGAAATTCTATTATTATTACTAATCAACAATGGGGTTACTGATTCAAACTTACCAGCAGCAAAAATTAGTCTGGCTGCCACATTCTAAATTGCACTTTTTTTTTTTTTTTAGCAAGGTGTTTGAACATCCTACATAAATAAAACTAGTCAATTCTAGATAAAGTCAGAACTTGAACTAAAACTATAAAATGCAAGGGATCAAAAAAATGTGTAAATCATCCTTAATTTCATCATTTGATAAGATTTTTGAATAAGAGTTTTAATAAGTCCAGAATGAACTCTGAAAGAGGCACCATTGCAATGTTTCACTAAAGTTTCTACGGCACATACTTAACAAAACTGATTGCATTTTTTTCACAGTCTGCCAGAATGCACAGCCTTATTCTTGTACTCATTTTTTAATGATATATGGTGTCCTATGGGACTTGTCTTTTTAAGTTTGTGCATGATTTTATGTAATCGTACACATGCAATATGCCACAGTCTGTCTGTGCACATAACTCTGACCTGAATTCCTCACATTTTACACATTCAGTGTTTCTTTTAAAATATTCTGTTGTGTATGACATGTTCATTTGAAGTGCTGTACCACTGAAGCAGCCTGCGTGTGGGCGAAATATGGACCATATCGGGTGGTCTTTAATAAAGATATTTATTTTCAACAACTTTTGGGCCTGCTTTGTTTTTGTATCTACCTGGCCAGGATAAACAGAAAGATGCAGAAATGTTATCAAGATAGAAGGGAGACTAAAACTGGGGAACACAATTAATATTAGGCGATTTCAATTGACATCAGGGCATGCTAGGGAGGTAAAATTCCTTGACGAAATCAAGGACTGCTTTATGGAGCAGCTGCTTCAACAACCAAGAGGGAGAACAATTCTAGACTTAGTCCTTACTGGAGCACATGATCTGGTACAGGAGGTAATGGTGCTGGGGCCACTTGATAACAGTGATTATAAGAGGATTAGAACTGATATAAAATCTGGAGTAACTACACACAGGAAATTTATTTTATTTATTTATTGCATTTGTATCCCACATTATCCCACCTCTTTGCAGGCTCAATGTGGCTTACAATACATTTTGAATAGTGGAAAGATGCTAGAAGATAGACATTTATTGTCAAAGAGGGATCTTTGGCAATTATGAAATTAATAAAACAAAACCACTTGCCCCTGAAACACGTTCAAAACAGAATAATCCATTTGTGTATCTAAAAGAAAGTTCTACAAAATAGATAATGTGATTCCATGTGCCCCAATGAAAGGAGAGTTTAATTCTACTTTCATTTAATTTCAATATATTCTATCACCTTTAAAACACCAGGTTTCCCAAGGCAGACTACAACAGTTAAGATGAACCCATCAGGAAACAGGATATCCTCACTGAAATCTGGACATCTGTATTGTATAGAACAAGAACAGTGAAGAAAAATGAGCTCAACCTATAGAGTTTATAATTGCGGTTTCTACCGGCTACAATATTTTTTGAAGCTGCTTTAGTGATATTTAATTGTTATTTCTTTTCTCCTCCCGCTTTTAAGGCACTGCCTATCTGAAACAGCTTTAGATTTGCTACAGATGGACCAAGAACAAAAAATGACAAGGTGGAGGCAGCAGCTCATAAGTTTGCTTGCTCTGTTTCGAGTGAACGGCAATGACTGCTGCGCGGGGGAGTGGAAATAGATTAACCAAACCGGCTTCCTTGCTTACAATGGACTAGATAGGCTCACTTCCACTCTTACTAAAACCTCCTTGGCAGCTCTTTATCCCTTCTCCACCCCTCCCCAAGTCTTACATCTTTTGCGTTTCGCCCACAGCCTCTCTACAGTCCGCGTGGTCATTTTCAGTATCCTGAAGCGTTCTCCGTCCAGCATCGGCGATTTAGGTAGTCAGCCTTCTTGCCAGCGTCGGGGCCTCTCCTCAGGCGTGTCCTGTTTTCCGTAGAGGTGGGACGCACCTGAGGAGAGGCCTCGACACTGGCAAGAAGGCTATCAGAATCGCCGGTGCCAGACGCAGAAGGCTTCAGGGCTGTAAAAACGGCCATGCGGATGAGAGAGGCAGAAGAGACAGGAGAAGCTCGCAAGGGAGGGAAGAGGATGGAGGTAGAGAATGATATTGGCATGTGGCGGTGGCGCATAGGTGCCATTTTTTCTAAAAGTCTGTTTGGGGGAGCAACCGCTCCCCCTGCGCCCCACCTAGCTCCACCACTGCTTCAGATCATCACACATCACCACCTCAAGGTCCCTCTCCTGAGTCGAGCATATTAATTTCTCCCCTTCTAACCAGTATATCTCTTTTGGGTTTCTGTACTTCTTGGCATTAAAATTTAATTGTACCCTCTCTTGACAGAAACCCAAGTAATTAAGAAGTCTATTGTAAATATTTTATAATACCATCAATAATCTGTCATTAATATTGTAATAGTGCTCAGATAAGTGCATTATACCAAACATGGTTCAGGATCCATCTCCTCCATAACGCACTCCAACACCATCATTGCACTGAGTCCATCCTGCCTACCTAAAATCATTAAATTTTGATAGCTGACAATCACACAAGTATAAACTTTACTTATGATGGTGGTGGAGTGTATTATGGAGATGGATCATGAACCATGTTTGGTATAATGCACTTATCTGAGTACTATTACAATATTAATAACAAATTATTGATGGTATTATAAAATATTTACAATAGACTTTTTAATTACTTGGGTTTCTGTTAAGACAGGGTACAACTGGTTCAAGAAATCAGACATAGTGTTACCCCATTTATTCATGTAGTGATTAAATTTTAATTGCCAAACCCTTGACCATTCTTCTAAACACTTGGAGATCCCTTCTCATGGTCTCTACTCCTTCCAGGGTATCCACTCTACTGAATATTCGTGTCATCCGTAAAAAGGCAAACTTTTCCTTCTAACCTTTCAGCAATATCTCTCACAAATATATTAAACAGATTCAGCCCCAGCACCGACCCCTGAGGAACTCCACTACTCATCTTCCTTTCCTCCGAGCAGATTCCGATTATCAACACCCTCTGCCACCTGTCGGTTCAACCACTTTCCTATCCAGGTCACCACTTGGGTCCTAAATTCAGCCCTCTCAGTTTATTCACAATTCTACTGTGAAGGACAGTATCAAAAGTTTTCCAGAAATCTAAGTAGATTATATCTAGCGCATGTCCTTCATCCAGTTCTTTGGTCACCCAGTCAAAGAAGTCAATAAGATTCGTTTAGCAGGGTTTTCCTTTGGTAAAGCCATGTTGCCTTGGATCCTGTAACCCGTTTGGTTTCTAAAAAGTTAATTATCCTTTTTATCAGCAGCGATTCCATTATTTTTCCTACCACTGACGTGAGATTTACCGGCCTGTAGTTTCCAACTTCTTCCCTATCTCCACTTTTGTGGAGTGGTCATCCACTCTCGTCTCCAAATCCAGTGGAACCTCTCCCGTCTCTAAAGATCTATTAAATAAATCTTTAGGAGGTCCCGCCAGGACTTCTCTACGCTCCCTCTGTATTCTGTCATGTATCCCATACAGCCCCACAGCTTTGTCCACCTTCAGATTCTCAAGCTGTTTATAAACACTTTCCTCCATGAACGGCACAATATCTTCTCCATAACCAGATATCCCCTCAGCAGGTGACTGCAGTCCTTCACCAGGATTTTCCTCCATGAACATTGAAGAGAAGTAATTGTTTAGCACTTGCTTTATTCTCACCACTCTCCACATAGCCGTTCTCATTATCTTTATGTCTTGTAAATCCATTCCTATCTTTTCTCCTTTTTCCAATATATCTGAATGTCGTCACCTCTCTTTACATCTTGTCATTTTTTCTTCCACTTTTGCTAGACGCATTTCCCTCTTCACTTCTTTGAGTTTAATCCAATAACCTTTTCCGTGATCCTCTTGTTGCGTTCTTCTGTATTTATTAAATGAAGCCTCTTTTGCTCTTATTTTTTCAGCCACTTGTTTGGAGAACCGTACAGGCTTCCTGTTTCTCTTGTTTTTGTTTACTTTCCCTGCATAAAGATCAGTTGCCATATTTATAGCAGCTTTCAAGCTTGGACCACTGATTTTCCACTTCACTTTTTCCTACGCCTACCCAGGCCAGTTTTCTTCTTCAGGTTTTGCCTCATTTTACAAAAATCAGTACATCTGAAATCCAGTACTTTGAGTTTTGTGTGTCCGCACTCCGCCTTTGCCCTTATATCAACCTTATCATGTGCTGATCACTATTACGTAGGTGGGCACCCAGCCAGATACTGGAAATACTTCCTCCTTTTGTGAGCAGTAGATTCAGTGTCAAACCCTTCTCTAGTGGGTTCCGTCACCATTTATCTGAGCAAGGCACTTGGCAGGCATCCACAATCTCCCTACTTTTTTCTGATTCTGCCAAAGGAACGTTCCAATCCACATCATGCAAGTTGAAATCTTCCAACAATAGCGCCTCCCCTTTCATGCCAGGCTCATGAATATCTTCTATCAGATCGTAGTCCAACTTCCCCATTTGTGCTGCAGGACTGTAGATAACACCCATGTGGATACAGGTTCCAGCTCCTCTTTCCAGGACAATCCATAAAGGTTCTTCCTTTCCCCAGGTTACTACTACTTATCATTGACGGACAGACGTAGGGGTCACTATAATCCGAACGCGGAAGAGTGGCTACACTTAGCAGAGATTTGGAAAGATGATTAAGGGAGCAATAAACCTGGGGTATGGGATGCGGATGAGAAGGGTGGGGGGGGAGGGGGAGAAGGGAAGATTGAGGGAGGGGATGAGAGCTCAGGGAGGGTGGGAGGGAAATTTGGATGTGATATTGCTTGAATGTTGCTGTTTTTTTTGAAATTTCCAAGGAGTATTTGTCTCCAGATGTTGTTATTCTGATATGTTAATAAAGCGAATGCTACATACCTGTAGAAGGTATTCTCCAAGGACAGCAGGCTGATTGTTCTCACTGATGGGTGACGTCCACGGCAGCCCCTCCAATCCGGAATCTTCACTAGCAAAGCCTTTGCTAGCCCTCGCGCGCAGATGCGCACCACGTATGCACGGCCGTCTTCCCACCCGAAACCGGCTCGTGCCGGCCAGTCTCATGTGTAGCAAGACAAAGAGAAGGGAAGACACAACTCCAAAGGGGAGGCGGGCGGGTTTGTGAGAACAATCAGCCTGCTGTCCTCGGAGAATACCTTCTACAGGTATGTAGCATTCGCTTTCTCCGAGGACAAGCAGGCTGCTTGTTCTCACTGATGGGGTATCCCTAGCCCCCAGGCTCACTCAAAAACAACAACCATGGTCAATTGGGCCTCGCAATGGCGAGGACATAACTGAGATTGACCTAACAATTTATCCAACTAACTGAGTGCGCAGCCTGGAACAGAATAAACATGGGCCTAGGGGGGTGGAGTTGGATTCTAAACCCCGAACAGATTCTGAAGCACTGACTGCCCGAACCGACTGTCGCGTCGGGTATCCTGCTGCAGGCAGTAATGAGATGTGAATGTGTGGACAGATGACCATGTCGCAGCTTTTGCAAATCTCTTCAATAGTGGCTGACTTCAAGTGGGCTACCGACGCTGCCATGGCTCTAACATTATGAGCCGTGACATGACCCTCAAGAGCCAGCCCAGCCTGGGCGTAAGTGAAGGAAATGCAATCTGCTAGCCAATTGGAAATGGTGCGTTTCCCCACAGCCACTCCCCTCCTGTTGGGATCAAAAGAAACAAACAATTGGGCAGACTGTCTGTTGGGCTGTGTCCGCTCCAGATAGAAGGCCAATGCTCTCTTGCAGTCCAATGTGTGCAGCTGACGTTCAGCAGGGCAGGATGAGGACGGGGAAAGAATGTTGGCAAGACAATTGACTGGTTCAGATGGAACTCCGACACAACCTTTGGTAAGAACTTGACTACTCTGTTATGATGAAATTTGGTGTAAGGGGCCTGGGCTACCAGGGCCTGAAGCTCACTGACTCTACGAGCTGAAGTAACTGCCACCAAGAAAATGACCTTCCATTGCAAGTACTTCAGATGGCAGGAATTCAGTGGCTCAAAAGGAGGTTTCATCAGCTGGGTGAGAACGACATTGAGATCCCATGACACTGTAGGAGGCTTGACAGGGGGCTTTTGACAAAAGCAAACCTCTCATGAAGCGAACAACTAAAGGCTGTCCTGAGATCGGCTTACCTTCCACACGGTAATGGTATGCACTGATCGCACTAAGGTGAACCCTTACAGAGTTGGTCTTGAGACCAGACTCAGACAAGTGCAGAAGGTATTCAAGCAGGGTCTGTGTAGGACAAGAGCGAGGATCTAGGGACTTGCTGTCACACCAGACGGCAA
Source organism: Microcaecilia unicolor (assembly GCF_901765095.1). Classification (NCBI taxonomy): domain Eukaryota; kingdom Metazoa; phylum Chordata; class Amphibia; order Gymnophiona; family Siphonopidae; genus Microcaecilia; species Microcaecilia unicolor. Next base: position 665,492 of record NC_044033.1, read on the forward strand.
ACCTCCTCCATAGAAAGAAGTAACTCCTCTTAGTGAATCTTTCCTGGAAACAAGCAAGATGCGAGAGACACCCTCTGACAGACCCAAAGAGCAAAGTCTACGCTCTCAACATCCAGGCCGTGAGAGCCAGGGACCGGAGGTTGGGATGCAGAAGTGCCCCTTCGTCCTGTGTGATGAGGGTCGGAAAACACTCCAATCTCCACGGTTCTACGGAGGACAACTCCAGAAGAAGAGGGAACCAGATCTGACGCGGCCAAAAAGGAGCAATCAGAATCATGGTGCCTCGGTCTTGCTTGAGTTTCAACAACAGTCTTCCCCACCAGAGGTATGGGAGGATAAGCATACAGCAGACCCTCCCCCCAGTCCAGGAGGAAGGCATCCGATGCCAGTCTGCCGTGGGCCTGAAGCCTGGAACAGAAATAAGGGACTTTGTGGTTGGCTCGAGATGCGAAAAGATCTACCAAGGGGGTGCCCCACAACTGAAAGATCTGACGCACTACTCTGGAATTGAGCTACACTCGTGAGGTGCATAATCCTGCTCAACCCTGTCGGCCAGACTGTTGTTTACGCCTGCCAGATATATGGCTTGGAGCACCATGCCGTGACGGCGAGCCCAGAGCCACATGCTGACGGCTTCCGACACAGGGGGCGAGAATCCGGTGCCCCCAGCTTGTTGATGTAATACATGGCAACCTGGTTTGTCTGTCTGAATTTGGATAATTTGGTGGGACAGCTGATCTCTGGAAAAGCCTTCAGAGCGTTCCAGACCGCTCGTAACTCCAGAAGATTGATCTGCAGATCGCGTTCCTGGAGGGACCAGCTTCCTTGGGTGTGAAGCCCACTCGACATGAGCTCCCCACCCCGGAGAGACGCATCCGTGGTCAGCACTTTTTGTGGCTGAGGAATTTGGAAAGGACGTCCAGAGTCAATTGGACCAAAATAGTCCACCAATACAGGGATTTGAGAAAACTCGTGGACAGGGATCACGTCTTCTAGATCCTCAGTAGCCTGAAACCACTGGGAAGCTAGGGTCCATTGGGCAGATTCCTGTGGAAGGCGGGCCATGGGAGTCACATGAACTGTGGAGGCCATGTGGCCCAGCAATCTCAACATCTGCAGAGCTGTGATCTGCTGGGACGCTCGCACCCGCGAGACGAGGGACAACAAGTTGTTGGCTCTCGTCTCTGGGAGATAGGCGCGAGCCGTCCGATTAATCCAGCAGAGCTCCTATGAATTCGAGGTTCTGCACTGGGAGAAGGTGGGACTTTGGATAATTTATCACAAACCCCAGTAGCTCCAGGAGGCGAATAGTCATCTGCATGGACTGTAGAGCTCCTGCCTCGGATGTGTTCTTCACCAGCCATACACGAGATATGGAAACACGTGTACCCCCAGCCTGCGAAGTGCCGCTGCTACTACAGCCAAGCACTTCGTGAACACTCTGGGTGCAGAGGCGAGCCCAAAGGGTAGTACACAGTACTGGAAGTGACGTGTGCCCAGCTGAAATCGCAGATACTGTCTGTGAGCTGGCAGTATCGGGATATGCGTGTAGGCGTCCTTCAAGTCCAGAGAGCATAGCCAATCGTTTTCCTGAATCATGGGGAGAAGGGTGCCCAGGGAAAGCATCCTGAACTTTTCTTTGACCAGATATTGTTCAGGACCCTTAGGTCTAGGATGGGACGCATCCCCCTGTTTCTTTTCCACAAGGAAGTACCTGGAATAGAATCCCAGCCCTTCTTGCCGGATGGCACGGGCTCGACATCATTGGCGCTGAGAAGGGCGGAGAGTTCCTCTGCAAGTACCTGCTTGTGCTGGAAGCTGTAAGACTAAGCTCCCGGTGGACAATTTGGAGGTTTTTGAGGCCAAATTGAGGGTGTATCCATGCCGGACTATTTGGAGAACCCACTGATCGGAGGTTATGAGAGGCCACCTTTGGTGAAAAGCTTTAAACCTCCCTCCGACCGGCAGGTCGCCCGGCACTGACACTTGGATGTCGGCTATGCTCTGCTGGAGCCAGTCAAAAGCTCATCCCTTGCTTTTGCTGTGGGAAGCCGAGGGGCCTTGCTGAGGCGCACGCTGCTGAGAGCGAGCGCGCTGGGGCTTAGCCTGGGCCGCAGGCTGTCGAGAAGGAGGATTGTACCTACGCTTACAGAAGAGTAGGGAACAGTCCTCCTTCCCCCAAAAATCGTCTACTGTAGAGGTAGAAGCTGAAGGCTGCCGCGGGGAGAACTTGTCGAAAGCGGTATCCCGCTGGTGGAGCTGCTCTAACCACCTGCTCGACTTTTTCTCCAAAAACGTTATCCGCACAGCAAGGCGAGGTCCGCAATCCGCTGCTGGAGTCTATTCTCTAGGTCGGAGGCACGCAGCCATGAGAGTCTGCGCATCACCACACCTTGAGCAGCGGCCCCTGGACGACAACATCAAAGGTGTCATACACCCTCTGGCCAGGAATTTTCTGCACGCCTTCAGCTGCCTGAACCACCTCCTGAAAAGGCTTGGCTTGCTCAGGGGGGAGCTTATCCACCAAGCCCGCCAACTGCCGCACATTATTCCGCATGTGTATGCTCGTGTAGAGCTGGTTAAGACTGAATTTTGGCCATGAGCATTGAGGAATGGTAGGCCTTCCTCCCAAAGGAGTCCAAGGTTCTAGAGTCCTTGCCTGGGGGCGCTGAAGCATGCTCCCTAGAACTCAGCCTTCTTTAGGGCCAAATCCACAATTCCAGAGTCGTGAGGCAACTGAGTGCGCATCAGGCTCTGGGTCCCCATGGATCCGGTACTGGGACTCGATCTTCTTGGGAATGTGAGGGTTAGTTAATGGCTTGGTCCAGTTCGCCAGCAATGTCTTTTTGAGGGACATGATGCATGGGTACTGTGGACGCTTCCTTAGGTGAAGAAGGATAGCCCTGGGCTCGTCCTCCACAACCACTGGGAAGGGGGATGGCCGTAGACATCTCTCAGACAAGGAAGCGAAAGACAGACTCTGGGAGGAGACGAAAGCTGCCTCTCAGGAGAGGGAGTGGGTCAGGGGAAAGTCCTCCCTCTTTCCTCCCACGAGGCCTCACCGTCGGTATCAGAAACAAGTTCACGAACCTGTGTCTGAAGCCGTGCCCGGCTCGACTCCGTGGAACCACGGCACACAGTGGTGAGCGTCGAGAGGTAGACTCCCTTGCCGCACCGGCGAAGCTCCCCTCCGCCGACGTCGTCGGCGGAGCCCTTCCTGGGAGGACGACCGCAGTCGGTACCGCAAGCGGGTACCGGAGGGGAAGGGCGCAACAGCTCCTCCAGATCTCTGGGAGAACGGCCGGAGACTCTCGTGCTCAGAGCGGCTGTGGAGAAGACGTAGGAAGCGATGTAGGTGTCGATGTCAGAGTCTGTTCCGGGCGTGGAGGCTGTTCCGGGTTGTCCAGAGTGGAGCGCATCGACACACCTCCTGAACAGAGGGTGAGCGGTCCTCTCGGTGCCGATGCCTGCTGGGGTGCCGACTCCACTCGGCGACCCAGAGCTCTCGGTGCAGACACGGGAAGGGGACCGGTGTCAATGCTTCTTCGACTTCTTGGGACGAAGCACGTCACCGGAGCTTCCCGGCACCGACGAGGACGACGTAGAATCCAAGCCGTTTGCTTCCTCGGGGCCGAGGCCGAAGAAGGTCGGTCTCGGGGGGGGCTGTACTGCAGGAGCCCTCAGGGTAGGGGGAGACCCACCCGAAGGCTCACCGGCCACCAGCAGGGGAATGGACAGCCCTCACCTGCACTCCAGACGAAGCACCACCGTCTGACGACATCAGCAGAACGAGGTCCCGGTACCACCGACGCCGACGCAAGCCTTCCGATGTCTCAGCCCCGATGCAGAGGGTCGATGCCTCGATGCACTCGATGCAATCGCGGCCGAGGACGAAGGTCTGGATGCTGGCGACGTCAATGCACTCGATACCCCCGGTGCCGATGCCGACGAAGAGCCCGAGAACAAAAACGTTCCACTGGGCCAATCTCGCTACCTGAGTCCGCTTTGTAAAAAGGAGCACAGACTACAGGGCCTGCGGGCAGTGCCCAGCCCCCAGACACTGAAGACCCGACGCGTGCCTTTCAGTGAGCGAGATTACCCGGGCGCACTGGGTGCACTTCTTGAAGCCGCTGGGAGACTTCGATGACATGGGCGGAAAAATCCGCTGGCGAAATCGAAACTCGTAATTTGCGGTAGGCACCAAAAAAACGAGGGGAAGAAAAAATGACCCGAGGCCTGAAAAGGGCCTACCCCGAAACGAAAGAAACTTACGGGGAAAAAACTGGAAGTAGCGGAAAAAAAAGGAAAAAAAAGACCCGAAAGGTCCTCTTCCAAATCCTGTTTTTTTTTTTTTAGTAGCGAAACCAAAAAGGAGACGCGCGAGGTCAACCTTAAGGGGCGCGAATGGCGAAACACGGACCGTACCGAGCGCGGGACCAAAAGAAGACTGGCCGGCACGAGCCGGTTTCGGGCGGGAAGACGGCCACGCATGCGCGGTGCGCATCGGCGCGCGAGGGCTAGCAAAGGTGCTTTGCTAGTGAAGATTCCGGATTGGAGGGGCTGCCGTGGCCGTGGACGTCACCCATCAGTGAGAACAAGCAGCCTGCTTGTCCTCGGAGAAAACTTTTACAAATTAAAAAAAAAAATCTTTGTAACCTGGAACATGTAATGGGGCAATTTGACAAACTGAAGACTAGCAAATTGCCTGGATCAGATGGGTACACATCCCAGACCAGATATAGAATTGAAAAATGAACTTGTAGAGTATTTGTAGTAATACGTAATTTATCTTCAAAATCCAGCATGGTTACTAGAAGCTTGGAAAGTAGCCAACAAACGCCAATTTTTCAAATGGGTTCTAGAAATGACCCCCGAAATTATACACCCGTAAAAATGACATCATGTGCCAGGCAAAATGGTAGAGACTATTATAAAGCACAAAAGTAAAATTATTATGTTAACCAATTTACTTGTGGCTACTACAGTCTTTCCCCTTTGTCTACCTAAAATTTATTTCACTCCATATGTCTTCTTGAAATGGTACTAATTTTTCTATCACTTTATTTCCAATTTAATGTAAGCCACACTGACCTCATGCCTGCACAGGATAATCTGGGATATAAATGCCAATCAATGAATAAATAAATAATTTCAGAGCAAATAAGAAGGGTGAATGAGACAACGCCAACATGGATTTAGTCAAGGAAAATCTTCCCTCACCAATCTACTAAATTTCTTTGAAGGAGTAAATAAACATGTGGATAAGGTGAGCTGGTTGATATTGTGCATCTGTCAAACACCTTTTGAAAATCCAAAGTACCTCATGAGGAAATTAGACAGTTATGGGATAAGAAGTAATGTCCTATTATGGATTTAGAACTGGTTAAAGATAGAAAACAGACAGCAAGGTTAAATGGTCAGTATTCCTAAATGAAGAAGAGTAGATCGTGGGATTCCCAGGGGTCCTGTGCTTGGGACCACTGCTTTTTAATATTTATAAATGATCTGTGGATAAAGATGAGGGTAGGGTAAATGGTCGCTCTTTCAGTGGAAGAGGGTGAATAGTGGATTGACACAGGCATCTGTACTGCAACAGGTGCAATTTAAAATATTTATAAATGATCTCGGAACTCACAACAAGTGAGGTGATTAAATTTGCAGCTAACACAAAACTATCAAGTTGTTAAAAACATGTGGACTGTGAAAAATTGCACAAAACCTTGGGGAACTAGAAGACTGGGCATCTAAATGGCAGATGAAATTAAATGTGGACAAATGCAAAGTGATGCACATTGGGAAGACTAAACCAAATCATAGTTAGCTGATGCTACAGTCCACACCTTGGGAGTCAGCACTCGAGAAAAAGATCTAGGTATCATTGTAGACAATACCATGAAATCTTCTGACCAGTTGCGGTGGCAACCAAAAAGCAAACAGGATAGGAATTATTAGAAAAGGGATGGTAAATAACAAGAATACTATAATGCCTCTGTATTGCTCACTGGTGTGTCTAACCTTGAGTATTGTGTTCAATCCTGGTCAAAATATCTAAAAAAAAAAAAAGATACAGCAGAATTAGAAAGGTTCAAAGAAGAGCAACTAAAATAATATAAGTACATAAATATTGCCATACTGGGAAAGACCAAAGGTCCATCAAGCCCAGCATCCTGTTTCCAACAGTGGCCAATCCAGGTCACAAATACCTGGCAAGATCCCAAAAAAGTACAAAACATTTATACTGCTTATCCCAGAAATAGTGGATTTTCCCCAAGTCCATTTAATAATGGTCTATGGACTTTTCCTTTAGGAAGCCGTCCAAACCTTTTTAAAACTCCGCTAAGCTAACCACCTTACCACATTCTCTGCCAATGAATTCCAGAGTTTAATTATACATTGAGTGAAGAAAAGCTTTCTCCGATTCGTTTTAAATTTACTACATTGTAGCTTCATTGCATGCCCCCTAGTCCTAGTATTTTTGGAAAGCGTGAACAGACGCTTCACATCTACCCGTTCAACTCCACTCATTATTTATAGACCTCTATATATCTCCCCTCAGCTGCCTTTTCTCCAAGCTGAAGAGCCCTAGCCGCTTTAGCCTTTCCTCATAGGGAAGTCGTCCCATCCCCTTTATCATTTTCATCGCCCTTCTCTGAACCTTTTCTAATTCCACTATATCTTTTTTGAGATGCGCGACCAGAATTGAACACAATATTCGAGGTGCGGTCGCACCATGGAGCAATTCAAGGCATTATAACATCCTCATTTTTGTTTTCAATTCCTTTCCTAATAATACCTAACATTCTATTTGCTTTCTTAGCCGCAGCAGCACACTGAGCAGAAGGTTTCAACATACATCAACGACGACACCTAGATCCCTTTCTTGGTCTGTGACTCCTAATGTGGAACCTTGCATGACATAGCTATAAAAAAGGGAACTCATCCCATATGAGGAAAGGCTAAGAGGTTAGGGTTCTAAAAGGTACAAAGACTAGGGAATACTCAATAAAGTTACATGGAAATACTTTTAAAACACTCGACGAATAGTTAAGCTCTGGAACTTTTTGCCAGAGGATGTGGTGACAGCAGTTAGCGTATCTGAGTTTAAAAAAAGGTTTGGACAAATTTCTGGAGGAAAAGTCCATAGTCTGTAATTGAGATGGACATGGGAAGCCACTGCTTGCCCTGGGATTATTAGCATGGAATGTTGCTACTCCTTGGGTTTCTGCCAGGTACTTGTGAACTGGATTGGACACAGTTGGAAACAGGATACGGGCTGGATGGAGCACTGGTATAACCCAGTATGGCTTTCTTATGTTCTTATGCTTCAAGGTCTGGCCAAAAGCATCACCAGACATATTTTACTGCCATGCCTCATCTGTGATGTGTCACCACCTTTTTAGCCCAGTCATACTGGAAACAAGTGCAGTGAAAGAGGAAAGTGTCATTATATCAGACCCTCTGATCGAGGTTCAATACAAACCAGCACCATAGCAGTCCAGGAGGCAGCTGGAAAGAGGCTGCACCAAAGGCTCTTTTCTTTTAAATTCCTCTTCCAAAAACGTTGATCAGCAGATACTCAGATTATGTACCTGTAGCCTCCTCCCAAGAATAGGGACAGTACGTACTGCAGTTACAAACCCCAGGAGAACTGGGGGGGTGGGGAAAGGGACCTGACATCAGGTTAAGCACCTCATGGACTCTGTGGTCTGTTCCACGAGAAACAGAGAATCAGTCCTGAAGGTCTGCTGCCTGTAGCATCCCTATGCTCCACTAAGAATCTGAGCCTGCAATCTTCTGGCCTATTCGTAGTTGCTGCACCAGTCACATGTCTGCATCATTTGCTAGAGCCAGGAAAATACTGAGGAGCTGAAGGCAGCACCAGTCCCCTATAAAGAGGTGTGAAGTCAGCTGTGAGCTGTTTTACTTTGGCTCCATCTGCTGGCAGAGATGTATAACACACTAGTCTGGCATGGCCTGTCATGTACGTTAAATAACAGAAAACCACAGTTACTATGGGAATGATTAAACACAGGTAATGTGCAAGAGAATAAGAGATTAAGATTTAAAAGGGAATGAAACTGGCAGTGAAGAAGGGTACAGATAAGAGTTCCCGAGGAGGGGTATAAGAAAACAGCACAGAAGAGATACTGAGTGGCCACAGATGAATACACCATGGAGGTCGTAAGAGGAGTTTGGACTGAATACGGAAATGGAATGGGAGCCATGAATTGACTTAAGACAGGGGTTAGTAGGTCTAATAATAGAAAAGGCCCAGTTCCCAAAACATTTTAAAATAACATGTATAAATGTAATAGAGTACAGGAAAACACTATTTTTTTTCGTCATAAGAGGAGAGTAGAAAAGCATAAAATTTCTGCGCCACTGAACAGAAAGCAAAGGGCTGGGAATCTCATGCATCTACCCATACCTGTGTGACCCGCTGGATGAAACTAGCAGCTGGCAGAGGCAGAAGTGACTCTGAGGTCTTCTCCAATTCCATCATACACACGCCCAAGCAGGTCA